>NC_025697.1:5793211-5813811 GCF_000633955.1 Camelina sativa | reverse complement strand
TCGAACAACTTCTCCTGAGGTGAATTCTTCAGCTCTTGAACAACGCCATAAATGGTCTTTCCATTCTCAAAGTATATGTGGTTATTTGGGTGCTTTGTCTTGCAATTAGCATGCTGCTCGAACTCATAAGCATTAAGAACCTGTTGCACAGTTGAGTGTGTAAAATAAACAGATGACATCGATTTGTACCAAACAGACATAGCTACCAGTGAAATACTGAAACTATTTGTACCACGTTGCTTACTTTATTAAAGTTACAGTTGCTGCAACCACATAGATACCCAGTCCCCTTTATGATTCCTTTGAGATTTTTCTGCCAAATCATGTTTCAGTACATAGAAGATTATAATGGAAGGTTTCCTTCTCAAGACAGATAAAAGAAGAAACTGACCTCACGTGACCACGAATAGTACTTCACATTAACCCCATCAAACATTCCGGTTGACAACAAGGACTTCACATTTGAAGGAAATGTGTTTGTAGAACCCTTCTTAGCTGTCTTTGAAACATGACTTTTGGGCACGAGTAAGGTATCAACTCTAGGACTAGCATATAGGGGATTCCCAAATTCAAAAGACATGTTTTCCTCTGCTTCCATATAAAGAGGAACTTTAGCAGTTGCAGGGTCATGGCTGAAGTTCTCAAAACTGTTAATAACACGAACTGATGAACCCAGTGTGGTTTCTTTCTGATAATAATCTCCAAAAGATATGGTCTGGCTTCTCTCTTCGTGATCACTGGTTTCGTCTGCTCTTCCTTGGCAAGAAACCATAGATGCCATGTCACCACCTTGCGTGTATAGGGACTCCCCTCTTGAAAACACATTGGTATTTTCTTTGCAACAGTTTGGTCCCGCCATGAAAACATTTTCAGGTACTCTGTCACGAGAGTGTAGAGACATAAAGTTCTCCAGTTCCTTGGTGTAGGAGGAACTCATTGAGAAGATATTACAATCAGCCTTTTGAAGAGACTGACCCATCAATACAAAGTTCTCACCCATTGGTGTGGCACCAACACCTTGGTTGCTGAAGTTTCGACAGAAATTTCCATCCGCCTTGCTAGCGAATTGCCCTGGCAAGACGAAGCTCTTGTCAAAGGACAGAGTGCTATCTTGACTGCTATTATTATATGAAGGACCTGTTTCAGATGATCTTGAAACTCCCCCATAAAGCTGAACCATGAATTCGGGAATGTTGGCAGTTTCAGAGACTTTAACTTTTCTGATGGTGTCAAGATTCAGTGTGCTACCATGGACCACTGGCAAACCAATTGACGAAACAACATTACTGCATTGCTCCGCCTCAGTATGCTGTTGACCAAGGAGATGTGATGTATGCGCAATGGCAGGATCGAATAAGCAATTAGTTAACTGGGAGGGCACAAGAGAATTGTCCCATGCAGAAAGATTCATATGTGCTGCACCAATCTCTATCAAGTGTCTCTTGTTACCGAGTAGTTGTGAGCCAGACGGTTCTGTCAACCACTGATGACTCCGCTTTAGTTCTACTCTCGAAGACCCAGAATATGGAATCTCCTCAATATCACTTCTGACAAACTCCTTTGTCATCCTCTTACTCACACAACAACCAGCCCAGAGATATTGTTTAAACAACTACACTCCCAAAACTGTGAGAAGATGAAAAGATGAAGAAGACTCAGTGCAGATTACAAAAAAAAACCAAAACATTCTTTTAAGGATGAAAAAAAAAAAAAAACTTGTGTTCTTACAAATTAGGTAAAGGAAGAATGGGGAACAGTGGAACCCTAAAAATCACGAATCCTGGGCTTCTTACTTTGGAAATTGCATCCCTTGGGACTGAGCTGTTCGTAACTGTTGTAGATATTGACAGCCCGCGAAGTGAAAAGCAAGAATCCAAATTAGGAGAATTGAGATTTTAGGGTTAAAAATGAAGAATTAAAGTCACACCATTCGAGAGAGAAGAGAGAGTTTGAGGTTGAGAGAAGAGTGAAAGAAGGAAGAGATCATCAAGACTCGTAACTTTAAAAGAGTCACTGCAAAAAAGTTCGAAGATCAAATTAAAAAAATTGTGGGTGACTGATACGACAAATACATTTACAATTAAAGTAATCAAGTTTTCAGTTCGATTTGGTGGTGTAATAACACTTGAATTTTGTCTGATTTTTATTTTTTAAGAATCCGGCGGATTAACTAATTAATAAAAAATTATTTGGTGCAACGACTTAAAATAATTAAATAACATGAGGATTAAAAAAAAAAAGTGTATAGTAAAACAATTCTCATACAAAAGAAATAATTTATTAAATTATAAAATTAAAAAAGTCAAGCACCTCATAGTTTATCGTTTGATTTTTTTCCCGATTTTTTCTTGTATTATATGATTTGTGAGTGTTGCCTCTTGACCCTTGTAAGGTGGCCCTATTTTATTGCAAAGCTAGCCTACACTTGCTTTCCATACCAGTTAGACAAATGCATATACCCGTATGCATCTCAACTAAATTACGCAACCATATTTGCCACTGGAAAGTTTAGAAGTTTTACAACTTATGTATCCAATGATCAAAGGGCATGATGTTTTTCCAAAAAAAACACATTAATTGGATTACACGACGACTCACCCTTTGCTATAAAGAATAAGACTATGTATAATCATCAAAACAAGCCTATATAAATAACACTAGAAACTAGCTTTCACTTTTTCTTCCATTTTTCTTCAAAACCCAGCTGCAAAAATGGGTTTTTTACTGCCTGCCTTTCTTTGCCATTTTAGGATTCTTGCACATCCTAATACTCTGAGGTGTTACCTCCACCAGTTCATCCTCTTCAATGTATTCGATGCAGTCGTCCAGACTATAAGTTAAGGGAGTGTCAAGTACCACTATAATTCAGAAAAGAAGATTTGTGAGCACATGAAATTGAAACTTTCACAAGTTAAGATATATATAAATATATATGAAATACCTGTTACATCTTTGTTGGACCGTATGTTTGTTGCTGCCTTCTTCTTGCAGATATTAAGGCCCAAGTCACCAGGTCTCTGGTGGATACCAACTATCTGACCCTTGTATACATCCACTCCTGAACTTACAAACATTTGCCCTCTCTCTTGCGCACTCGCCAGAGCATATGATGTTGATGTTCCATCTTCAAAGGCAACCTGAAAGACCCACTTTTCTATTCAGAAACCACAAATAAACTACCGAAATGGTATATGTTTCATCAAAAGTTTACTTCTCATATTTTGTGACCATTTTCGAACAATCAAATTATAAGGATTTTGCTAATTCGTGGAACCTAACTCAACTTTCCAACTTACCAGTGAACCCAGATCACGGGTGCTAATATCACCAGCCCAAGGTCCATAACTGTCAAATACAGTGTTAAGGATAGCTGTCCCTCGAGAAGCTGTTAAGATTGCGTTCCTCAATCCAAGAAGTCCACGTGTTGGGATTTTGTACCGCAGAAAGGTTGTTCCTTCGGATCTGTCATTAAGGATTCACATGCATAGTTAGACTAATCTTAAAAGCTGCAAAGTAGATAAACCAAGAAGCTTATCTGGAAAAACAACGCTCAAGCGCCTCAAACAAACACACAAAAATCACTACTGAATGAGAAATTAACATGACATCAGCTATTTTTGTTCTCGTATAAATGCAGTTCAGCTGAAGGAAAGCCTTTTCATGGCGCTGTTTGACCAAAAGGTTTTCAAAGCAGTAACAAGTCTTACTCATCATGTTCATATGGTGGTTACCTCAGCTAATATGACCAAACTGCTGCTGTAAGCAACCAAAGGACTTTACCATAATATGTCTTAATAAGTCTTGCTCATGTTCGTATGGTGTTTGTTCCCACCACGATTAAAATGTTCCTTACCATTAAAACGAGCAGTCTTGACACAAAATCATTATCAAGAGGCAGGAGTAACTATGCGCACTCAGAAACTTGCATATAAAATAAAGAGATGGCAAGAGATACAATACATACCCTACACCCTGCATATCAAACATCTGTCCACGCCTTTTGCCAAGAAGTTCAACAACAGGCCCCATGTGAGCCTCTGGTACTTCAACAGTTGCTATCTGAATTGGTGGATTTTGAAGTTAGATAGGGCGTTTGGGAAACAATTCACGAAAGCAAAAGTTATTTTCAGTGTGCAGACAATGAAAGCAAGGATATTCAAATCGAATTAATATTATGGTCTCATCAGTTGCTGCCAATATCTTTGGTAGAAAACTAGTAGGTCAGTCCAAAACTCACCTCATACGGCTCCAGCACTTTATCATTAACCTTTTTGTTGATAACTTTCGGGGGCCCTACCATAAATTCATATCCCTCTCTTCGCCTGGAACATATTACCGTTCAGCTACTATCAATTCCAAATATGAAATATGAAAGGAATGATGGCCAGTGAAGTACTTACATGTTTTCTATCAGGATGGTAATGTGTAGTGTACCGCGCCCACTTACAATGAATGTGTCTGCTGTCTCACCATCTTCCACTTTCATAGCAAGATTTCTTTCAAGTTCACGGTTTAAACGATCTCGTAAGTTCCTGCTCGTTACATACTTCCCCTACATAAAAGGAAAGATAATTTAACCATGTTTATGACTTCCCTCTTAATATTCTGTAGCCATGCATACATGGAAAATAGAGTAAGATAGACTCATGACAGTAATATCAGCCATGATTCGACCTACCTCACGACCAGAAAATGGAGAGGTGTTTACAGAGAAGGACATTTTCACAGTTGGCTCTTCTACTTTGATTGTAGGTAGAGGCTTCCCATGTACTTTATCAGCAATAGTCTCCCCAATCTGTAAATTAAGGTTATACAAGGAAACCAATACGTTACAACTCAGTTAGCAACAAAAAGGAAAAATTACAAGTGGCTGAAACTATCCATGCTTATACGTGTACCTGAATGTTGTCAATGCCACATACAGCGCAAATATCTCCAGCTGCCACTGAATCAGTAGGTACTCTGTAGAATTTCTCATATACAAAAAGCTCACTAACTCTTGCAAATCTACAGGAATCTTCAGAAGTGCACACCTGTAAAGTTATCTCCCAATAAGTCTACTATAAACCATATTAATTCTGCAAGAAGGTGGTGAGTTCGATTCGTAAGGTTTTGGTGCCATTCCCCAATCAGTTACGTCTTCGAAGTATTTCATCACAAGATTTAATCAATTAGAAACTAAAGGTGATAGTTTTTATATGAGCCACATCATTTTGTCCCATAACAGAGGAATAATTTCAAGATTGTTAAAAGTGTTACCCTGACATCCATTCCTTTGCGGAGTACCCCCGCGTGTAGTCGCCCAATAGCAATGCGTCCTTTATGCTCATCATACTCAATATTTGTGGCCTGAATAAATAAAAAACATGTTAGTTGTATACAAGTGAATTATCTATTCAACTCGATTGTTTGGTTCATTGAAATTTCTTCAACATTTTGGTTTGAGGAATATCCCAGTGCAGTAAACCAGAAGGTTTATTAAATTCTAATGTGATAAGTTCATCAATTTGACCGGGTATGAACCCAGACACAAGCCACGAATTGTTTTCGCTATTTCAGAGTGCCATTAGTTTCTTGGATTTAAGCTTGTAGCAAGTGACTGCTTTTAGTTGGTGAGAGACTATATATGCAAGATAGCTTTTTGGGACTAGCTGGAAACAAACACATAAAACAAGAAACGAAAGGTAAGATAATCACAATAACTCACAAGCATCTGCAGTGCACCATCTTTTTCAATATTTGGCCCAGGTACACATCTGATTATAGCTTCGAACAGGGGTCCCAGGTCTTCTGCAAGGTCATCTGGAGAAAGTCCCGCCTTTCCTTTAATCCCACTAGCATAAATCGCTTGGAAATCACACTACACCCCACACAAAAATATCATTAAGAGTAGTCTCATAAAAATATACTTAACAGTATATCAGTCGCGCGATATACCAAAGAAGAAATATACAAAACCCGAAGCAACAATACCTGTTCATCTGTAGCATTGAGTTCAATAAAGAGTTCAAATGTGGAATTGACAACAAATTCAGGACGAGCAGAGGGCCTGTCAATCTTGTTAACGACCACGACAACAGCATGCCCAAACTCAAGAGCCTTCTTTAAAACAAACCTTGTCTGGGGCATAGGTCCCTCAACAGAGTCAACCTAAGAAATTGAGGAATACAGAACATAAAAAAGATTCTTATAAAGCACTGATTGAGAGAAAGCAACATATTTTACCACAAGAAGCACTCCATCAACCATGTTCAAAACACGCTCCACTTCACCCCCAAAGTCAGAATGGCCAGGAGTATCTATAATATTTACTTTAGTATTTTTGTAAGTGATGGAGGTATTTTTGCTAAGAATAGTGATTCCTCTTTCACGCTCAAGGTCATTTGAGTCCATGATCCTCTCTTGCATGACTTGGTTATCTCGGAAAACCTGCAAAAGTAAGGTACGGGCTTATAAGAAGACGAAAATTAAAGTTTATTTTCTCAGATTGGATAACAACAAACCTAATGCCATTATATGCGTTTACCTTAGCTTGCCTAAGCATAGAATCAACCAAAGTAGTTTTGCCGTGATCAACATGAGCTACGATTGCTATATTCCTCACGTCATTCCTCCTATCCAACTGCTTCTTCTTCACCTCTATTGGCATAACATAACAAAGTGATTTTGTTTAGAGAACCAAATCAACCAAAAAAAAGATACAGAGTGAACTTAACCTAAGTGTAATTCTCAGAACTTTGATTGACAGGTTTCTTATTTTTATTTCAAAAACTCGTTCGTTTGCTTGAACCCAAACCGAAATCAATTTTCAGGAATAAAACTATCTGAAGAGATACGATAAAAAAAATTGACCGGAGGCTGGTTCGGCGGTTGAGGCGGAGCAAGTGATGGGACGAGGAAGCGGACGGCGGGAAGGGAATCGGAGAGCTCGTCCCCCAGGTTTAAGCGCGGAAGCGAAGCTAACGCCGAGCACTTGTTGCTTGTGAAGCAGAGGAGAAGCCTGTCTCCTCAAAACCGCTGGAGAAGCGGAGGAAGTGCTCAAGCTGAGCTCCATTTCAATTCTCAATTATCTCCGCCGCGAAACAGAGGAGAGGGAGAAGAAAGAGAGGTTGGGAAGGGAGAGAGCTTAAAGGATATATTTGGTTGGAGAGGAGAGAAGCTGATTGTTTTATTCCGAGGATTGAATTAAGAAGAAGACTGCGCGCAGTAGAGGGACCAGGTTAAGCCACGTCTCTACTCTTGGACTTATCGATTCCCCAACTTGACCCCAGCTCTACTCAGGGCCTCATACATAGCTTAAGTGACATTGGTTCATGGGTGGTTGCATTCTATAATTAAGTTTAATTATCATACTTTGAATCATTCTCGTGAGTAACCCCTTAAATTGACGCTTTCGACATGATAAAATAACATGGCGCAGCAAGTTTCGTATTATCGTTTCTGAGGGACCAAACCATCAAATAGGATTTGTATAATTTACATCAATAAGAATATAATGAAAGGTATTGAGGACACTGCATCACCAAATTATCATTCTCAGTCTTCTTCTGACTTGAGCATCATGGGTGTTGTTGATGATGATGATGATGATGATCTCTCTTGCAAGTATTGGATTCACAAATGCTGACTGCTTTTTAAGAGATCAGGATATTCACAGCTTCAGGTCTATTCGGTCGGACCATTCATATATGCCAGAGTAGACCTGGTCATGTCCTATTTCAGACCCGTTACCTCCTGCGGCAACCCTCATGATATCCTCTATCAACGCAAAGTTTCCCATTATATCGACATGAGCTCCACTCTGTGTCCCCCGCCCTTCCAGCAGGTTCGCCGGCGGAGAGTGATTGTATTCTCTAACGTAAGTCTTGATTCCTGAAGGGTTGAATCTTGTCTTGCCACGCCATGCTTTGGCACACATGTACCCGGCACTTAGGACCGGTACTGTTTCATCCCCATCCACATTGTACACCCCTGCTTTCAGACAGCTATCTTCGTCCTCCTCGTGAGCAGAAGTGAAGATCTGAAAAGGGATGCAACTGTCAGGAGACTGGTTAAGCTTGTATACGTATGCTCGTTCTGTCGGTATCCCAACTCCGTACAATGAGTAGATTTCCATTTCAGGAGCATTGGGTAATCTGAAACAGGAGAACAAACCAAAACAGAGTATTTTTATTAATAAATTAGCCAGAGGATAAATGATGATCCTAATGGGATAGAGAACAATTATATTTCAGGTCTCACAGGGACGATTTACTGAGCAACAAATACACATAAGATGCTCCGACTAGTTCCAGGTTGGTAAATCCCAGAAAGTGAAAGAGAGTCTACTACACTCCTTTAAAACTAGAAGGTGTAATAAGGGTGGGTTTCCAGCCAATCAGTTGATTTGTCATGCCAAGGCCACCTTTCAGCTGCTTCTATAAGCAAGTGTCACCTTTATCAACTTTGGAACCTCAATATAACTGACCAAGCATTTCGAGTAAGACTCAAATAGCTTTATAATCATAGAGACTAAAACCATATCTAATAAGACGGAAAATAAAAGACTGATAATGCGTCAAGACGAAGCATATAATTTGTATCAAAATAAACCACTTACTTTGTCTCCAACGGATTTGACCAATATTTGGGATCTTTATACTTGGGGTCATCCAAATCATCAGCAATTCCATAAGAGAAATGAGCGGAACCACGCGCCATCATCTTAGGAGCAACATAATGTAGTAGATCTATAACCGCATCAGCAGTATAGACCTTATACTCAGCAATAGCTTTGATCCCTGCAATTCCCATATCATGGTACTCTGTCCACACGTCACGACAGGTGTGATTTGGGAAACTCTGACCTTTGACCGCACCCTTCACCAAGTAAAATGTATAGATTATTCATCACCTCATCACAAACGGTACATGGTTTATACGATTTAAATGTGCTTACTCGAAAATCAATATTATTAATCTCAGATGGTGCAGCCTCTGCTATTTCTTTCCCAAAAGATATCATCCTTCCATAGTTCGCAGGCTTTATCTTCGAAACTCCATTTTCACCTGCTTCACCACAAGTCTCGTTTCTCTTTTGCTTTTTCCCGCAGCAGGTGTGGCCTTTCTCCGGCGACCAATCAAGACCGCCCCATATTGTGTCACCTCCCTTCGGTAACATAGACATTGTTGAGTCCCATGTGCGTGTCATTCTCATTATATGCTGCAAGGTCTGGAGTCTAAAAATATCGGTGTCTAAGAACCCTGGAGCAATCGCTCTGCAAATTCAAAGACAGTAAAGTTTTATTAAGGAACCAAGCGACTAAAAGTCTAACTAATCCAACGATTCTGTAGTTAAGCAGAAATTAAAGACCACAGCTGCACATACATGAACATTTAAAGACACATAAAGTAACATTACTTGGTAAAGAATGTAAGCATAAAAGCTCAAGAGCTTTCCAGAGCAAAATTCAATGCCCTCTATGACAGTGTGATGAGTGTTTTCGTCAAAGCTAAGAAACTGATCAGGATAAGGGAGCGATGCGTAAAAAATAGATAAGACGCTGACTTTTAATATTTCTTGAAGTAATTCTATACTTAATTTGGCTAAAAATGATCAGGCATTTCTTTGTCGCACTTGCAAAGAAAGTTATTAGTATTAAGTTAGGCAATTATTGCTCAAAAAGAAGATGAGCACAGCATTGAAAACAGTAAAATCATATAAAAAATATAGTACATACATACCAACTTGACATTTACTTACATGAAACTGAAAGTATCCTAGTTCACTCTTTCACTCGACTATCTTAGCCATCATTATCACATTCTCAAGAGAGTTCCAATTTCACAGGCAGCAAAAATAATCAACCAACGTCAATATTGTAGCAGCTATAATACAGCACTGTTCTTAGAATTG
Organism: Camelina sativa; assembly: GCF_000633955.1. NCBI lineage: Eukaryota > Viridiplantae > Streptophyta > Magnoliopsida > Brassicales > Brassicaceae > Camelina > Camelina sativa. Next base: position 5,803,916 of record NC_025697.1, on the reverse strand, counting down.
ATATCTAGTACTAGTGAAATAGTAGCATAAATTTGAGTTCTAGAGGTTCTGATCATCTTAACACAAGCAGATATTCAATACCTGGCAACTGCGACATCCTTTGCTTCAGCAGAGAAAAGCCCAGAAACAGCTTTTGGAACACCAAGAAACGGTCCACCAATATTCATTACAGCCTTTATATATTTCGCACACCAATCTGGCCCACCCCCACCACCCATTGGAGCTGGCTCCTCAACCCATTTCATAAAATGTAGAAAATACAGGACCCCCATGGAATGCGGAACAATTACTGCTTTTTTCCCACCGTTGGTAGAAACCATCAACTCTATATTACTTTTCATACGGCTGAGAGTCTGGTCACGCACCTATTAGTTCAACAAGAAACAAATTCAAGCCGTAAGTGATGAAGAAAAAACGTGGCATCAACCAGAACAATATAAAGAATTATGAGAAAAGAACCTCAGTGTTCTGAAACGAAAGCCTCCAGTCATATGCAGCCATATACATGTTTTTTTCTTCATATCCAATATGTGCAAGGTTAGCAATCAGCACAGCCCAGACAAAGTAGCCAGGAGCAAAGTAGTCAGCAGCAACGAGTCCTGATACAGCTCTCACTCTAATACCATCAGGATCCAACCCAGTTTCATTGTCAAGTGACATGTGTTCCACCCAACATAGAGGCCTAAATCAAAGAGATCATCAGTTAGTTAAGATACTATCAACAATAACACTGTCCCATCTCTAACATAGCAAAAAAAAATGAAAATTGAGCCGAAAGAAGAAGGATGCAGATCGTAACAAATAAAACAGATGTAACCCACAAGAGAGTTTTTAAAAAGTAATCAGCAGGGCTAGAGAGGAGTTCATAGATTGATAACAGAGAAAAGATGGAAGAAATTCAAGACATATATAACTAGACTCAGATGTTGAAAACTTTGAAAATCACATATTCAGTTATCAGAAATAATTTGAGAACAAGCACGTTGAGCTAATGAAAGACACAAAAGAAACTAGCTTTAATTGTACATGTGCGTAGTTGACTAATAAAGCAACAGTCCTCTATCACAGCTTAAATTAAACACACTTTTCACAGATGTATTCGGAACTTCTCTATTCCTAACAGAAACATAAAACACTACTTCCCTATACGCAACACTCAACTTGACAGTAAGGGAACAACTTGTTATCAACGGAATCTACAGCTTGTCTAGTAACAGATTTGGTAGTAAAATGACTTGAAATTTACAACGCAGCTGCATATTAAGATCTAAAATTTTAACAAAAGTAATTGTATTCATTCCCTTGGTGACTTGCTTCAAACCCAAATTTGGTAATTACGTTCCCATACACGCAAACACAAAATACAACAAAAACACCATTCTTAAAGAAGATAGCCTTTCACATCTAAAAAAGCGCGTCTAAAGGAGTAAGAAGCAAGCAGCAAGTGCGTGATCTCATCAGATCCAACCCAAATCCCAATATATATAAAAGAAAAGAGTGAGAATTTGAGCTCACCTTTTGTATACTTCACCAAAAGTACCTCCCCACAAACGTTTTCTAAACAACCCATCAGCGCACTGTTTGCCTTCCCAAAGCTCAAGCCCTCCAGTAACAATCCCAGGGATGAACACAACGGGATGCTGAGCCTTAAGACCTTCTTTCTTAAGCTTCACACCAGGCGGGTCGGGTAAAGGACCCGTGATTCGCTCCGTTACATACTGAGGAAAGCTCGCGGGCATTGCGTTGTAAAGAAAGAGGAGAAACCACCATGTGACACACACACAGCCAATGAACCAACAACATGAATCGACACACGACCACTTCCCTCCTCCGTTAGATTTCTTATGGGTTTTCGAAGAAGAAGAAGATTCATGAGGTGGTTTCTTCTGGGAATCCTCATCGGGTGCCACCACCTCTTCAGATGGCGGCGTCTGCGGCTTTTTCCGATGAATAAGAGGCATCCCCCTGTGACCTTGTCCACTTAGACGAAGCTATGGACTTTGTCAATCTCTTGGAAGAACCCAGATTAGACAAAGAGCTCTCCTTCGCTGCGAATTTCTGATACCAATCAAAAATCAAATTTTGTTTTTTTTGTTCGACTTTTTTTTTTTTTTTTTTTTTTTATTCGTTCTGATAATTCCAATTTCCAAGGGACTCGGACCGTATCCGTATGGGCAAAAACTTGACCACTTGCTCCTGGTTGCGGTTCAAGGGTCAACCTAAGACCCGTCCGATCCGTTTCGTTGATTTCATTGTTTAGTTTAGTCCGTAACAATTTTTTTTTAATCACCTATTTTAACACGCCGCTTCCGTTATAATCAATTTTAAGTATTTGGACCATAATTATGTTTAGAACACTTGACACAAGTCCACACTCCACAAGCCCATGACGTTAGCCCACACTCACAAGGTTGACCTTTTTTTGTGTGTGTGCTTGTGAAGTGTGGGTATGGCTTATGCGAACCAGCCTAGGTTGGACACACTAAAATACTACAAAACTGCACCAAAAAATTATTGCAAACATCATGTTACATGTACGTATATCACCAAATTGGTGTTGGGTTAAGTTAGGTTGATGAGCCTAGTACAAGAACCTAATTTATCTACGCTTTTCTACCCCCTTTATGATATCGAACTTAGAACTCATGTTTAATGACAAAAAAATGAACTAAGGAAAAAAAGAGGGAAAAGACAGGCAGAGGAAGAAACTTGAAACGCCTAAGGAGAAACTCTTATCTTGAAGGGACAAAGAGATCATATCTCACTTCCGTCAAACCAAATCGTGAATCAAAGAGTTTTATGATTTGAGTAATCTCAACTCTTAGTAGCTCTTATAGTCAACTTAAGAAATGTTTTAATGTAAAATTCAAACCCTAGACTTAGGTTTCATAAAGGANGGGGGGGGGGGGGGGGGGGAATGGATCTTGTAAGATAAAGATAAGAATATGCAAACGTGATGCAACGACTATCTAGTTCAAACTGCAATGCTACATGCCCATCTACACTTTACTTATAATCTTTAATATATACTTTCAGTTAAATCTTCTATATGGTGAAATTGATAAGATTTCACTTCCATCTTTTATAAACAAACTTTGATGATGATGATGAAATTTAAATGCATCAATGCAATTCTAGAATTTTACAACTAAAATTTTGATTTTTAAAATATATTTATTACGAGTCTTATAGTTATTATTTATTTTTCTGCATTTATTATTTGGTCTCTATATGTGTTTTTTCCTGAATACAAAAAAAAAAATTACTAGTGGACAAATAGTAGACTGGACCAAGGTAAACCAAAAAAACTATACATATTTTGTGCTGGCCGGATTGGACCGGCTACCCCAAATTAGTATGCCTAAAATAAAAAAGTGTCGTCATCGGAAAAAAATCTTTTACATGGCTGAAACCGCAAGCACGATCATCTCGAGACAGCAACATAAACTTATCAACTAAAAAACAAAGATAATAAAACACTCCAATATCTCTACTACACTCCCAAAACCATGAAAATATGAATAGAAATCTAAATGAGCCAATCAGAAGGCAGTAAAGTCCATCTCATTGTGTCCTAAGCGGATATACATCCAACCAAACTCGACCTTACAAGTAGAGAACCCCTCTTGTGTCCACGTGTCCTTCCCTCCCACCACTTACCTTCAAAACCAACGCTGCTTTTTTAGTTCCTTCTTCCGAAGCGTTGCTTTTGGAGCAGAAGAACACAAGTGTGTAAGACACAACCAGACTAAACAAGATAGAGAGATCTCTTCTCTCAATTCTCAATTCTCAATCTCTTCTCTTATCCTCTTCTCTTTGATTACAACTCTTGGAGAATCCGGCAGCCAAAAAAATGGCTTCGCTTGTGTATTCTCCATTCACTCTATCCACTTCTAAAGCAGAGCATCTCTCTTCGCTCTCTAACAGTACCAAACATTCTTTCCTCCGCAAGAAAAACAGATCAGCCAAACCCGCCAAGTCCTTCTTCAAGGTGAAATCCGCGGTTTCAGGAAACGGCCTCTTCACACAGACGAACCAGGAGGTCCGCCGTATAGTTCCGATCAAGAGAGACAACGTTCCTACGGTGAAGATCGTCTACGTCGTCCTAGAGGCTCAGTACCAGTCATCTCTCACTGAGGCTGTTCAAACCCTCAACAAGACATCGAGATTCGCATCCTACGAAGTCGTTGGGTACTTGGTTGAGGAGCTTCGAGACAAGAACACTTACAACAGCTTCTGCGAAGACCTTAAAGACGCCAACATCTTCATCGGTTCTCTGATCTTCGTCGAGGAATTGGCCCTTAAGGTTAAAGATGCTGTCGAGAAGGAGAGAGACAGGATGGACGCAGTTCTTGTCTTCCCTTCCATGCCTGAGGTAATGAGACTGAACAAACTCGGATCTTTCAGTATGTCTCAATTAGGTCAGTCAAAGTCTCCTTTTTTCCAACTCTTCAAGAGGAAGAAACAAGGCTCTGCTGGTTTTGCGGATAGTATGTTGAAGCTTGTTAGAACATTGCCTAAGGTTTTGAAGTACTTGCCTAGTGACAAGGCTCAAGATGCTCGTCTATACATCTTGAGTCTACAGTTCTGGCTTGGAGGGTCTCCTGATAATCTTCAGAATTTTGTTAAGATGATCTCTGGATCTTATGTCCCAGCTTTGAAAGGTGTCAAGATCGAGTACTCGGATCCGGTTCTGTTCTTGGACACTGGAATTTGGCATCCACTAGCTCCAACCATGTACGACGATGTGAAGGAATACTGGAACTGGTATGACACTAGAAGGGACACCAACGACTCACTCAAGAAGAAAGATGCAACGGTTGTTGGTTTGGTCTTGCAGAGGAGTCACATTGTGACCGGTGATGATAGTCACTATGTGGCTGTTATCATGGAGCTTGAGGCTAGAGGCGCTAAGGTTGTTCCTATTTTCGCAGGAGGGTTGGATTTCTCTGGCCCCGTTGAGAAATATTTCGTAGATCCGGCGACAAAACTGCCCATCATTAACTCTGCTGTCTCCTTGACCGGCTTTGCCCTAGTTGGTGGACCTGCAAGGCAGGATCATCCGAGGGCTATCGAAGCCCTAAAGAAGCTCGATGTTCCTTACCTTGTGGCTGTACCATTGGTGTTTCAGACGACTGAGGAATGGCTAAACAGCACACTTGGTCTGCATCCCATCCAGGTGGCACTGCAGGTTGCCCTCCCTGAGCTTGATGGAGCCATGGAGCCAATCGTTTTCGCTGGTCGTGACCCTAGAACAGGTTAGTCCACTTATGACCATATTGCATATTTCAGAATTGGCATTACAATTGTGGGAATGTTTTCTTATGGGAGAGGTTTAACAATTGCTGCAGGGAAATCACATGCTCTCCACAAGAGAGTTGAGCAACTCTGCATCAGGGCCATTCGTTGGGGTGAGCTCAAAAGAAAAACTAAGGTATTGCTATTACTACTCACCCTTAATGAAATCACATTCCTTGATGACTTTCTCAACAACCATGTAATGTATGTTCTCATGAATCAACTCTGGCTTCATTGCAGACTGAGAAGAAGCTGGCGATCACTGTTTTCAGTTTCCCACCTGATAAAGGAAATGTAGGGACTGCAGCTTACCTCAACGTCTTTGCTTCCATCTACTCGGTCTTGAAAGACCTCAAGAGAGATGGCTACAATGTTGAGGGCCTTCCTGAGAATGCAGAGACGCTTATCGAAGAAATCATTCATGACAAGGAGGCTCAATTTAGCAGTCCTAATCTCAATGTAGCATACAAAATGGGAGTCCGCGAGTACCAAGAGCTCACTCCTTATGCCAATGCCTTGGAAGAAAACTGGGGGAAACCTCCAGGGAACCTGAACTCAGACGGAGAGAATCTTCTGGTGTTTGGCAAAGAGTACGGTAACGTTTTCATTGGCGTCCAACCGACATTTGGTTATGAAGGTGATCCCATGAGGCTGCTTTTCTCCAAATCAGCCAGTCCTCATCATGGTTTTGCTGCTTACTACTCTTATGTAGAGAAGATCTTCAAAGCTGATGCAGTTCTACATTTTGGAACCCATGGTTCACTCGAGTTTATGCCCGGGAAGCAAGTGGGAATGAGCGATGCTTGTTTCCCAGACAGTCTTATCGGGAACATCCCCAATGTGTACTACTATGCAGCCAACAATCCCTCTGAAGCTACCATCGCAAAGAGGAGAAGTTACGCCAACACCATCAGTTATTTGACTCCTCCAGCTGAGAATGCTGGTCTATACAAAGGGCTGAAGCAGTTGAGCGAGCTCATATCATCTTACCAGTCTCTGAAGGACACAGGGAGAGGTCCACAGATTGTCAGTTCCATCATCAGCACTGCTAAGCAATGCAATCTTGACAAGGATGTGGATCTTCCAGATGAAATGGCGGAGTTGTCAACTAAAGAGAGAGATTCTGTGGTTGGGAAAGTGTATTCCAAGATTATGGAGATTGAATCAAGGCTTTTGCCTTGCGGGCTTCACGTCATTGGAGAGCCTCCATCTGCCATGGAAGCTGTGGCCACATTGGTCAACATTGCTGCTCTAGATCGCCCGGAAGATGACATTTCATCTCTTCCTTCTATATTAGCTGAGTGTGTTGGGAGGGAGATAGAGGATGTTTACAGAGGAAGTGACAAGGGTATCTTGAGTGATGTAGAGCTTCTCAAGCAGATCACTGATGCCTCGCGTGGTGCAGTTTCCGCCTTTGTGGAAAAAACGACAAACAGCAAAGGACAGGTGGTGGATGTGTCTGACAAGCTAACCTCTCTTCTTGGGTTTGGAATCAATGAGCCATGGGTTGAGTATTTGTCCAACACAAAGTTTTACCGGGCGAATAGAGACAAGCTCAGAGGAGTGTTTGCTTTCCTTGGAGAGTGCTTGAAGTTGGTGGTCATGGACAACGAACTCGGGAGTTTAATGCAAGCTTTGGAAGGGAAGTACGTCGAGCCAGGCCCTGGAGGTGATCCTATTAGAAACCCCAAGGTCTTACCAACCGGTAAAAACATCCATGCCTTAGATCCTCAGGCTATTCCTACAACTGCAGCAATGGCAAGTGCCAAGATTGTGGTAGACAGGTTGGTAGAGAGACAGAAGCTCGAAAACGACGGGAAATATCCCGAGACAATCGCGCTTGTTCTCTGGGGAACTGACAACATTAAGACATATGGGGAGTCTCTCGGGCAGGTTCTCTGGATGGTTGGTGTGAGACCAATTGCTGATACCTTCGGCAGGGTCAACCGTGTCGAGCCTGTGAGCTTAGAAGAGCTAGGAAGGCCTAGGATCGATGTTGTTGTTAACTGCTCTGGTGTCTTCCGCGATCTCTTTATCAACCAGGTAAAATAGATCAAAGCATTCACTCTTCTTTCATTTAGCTTCTTGTTGGTTAGTCTCTCATGGTGCTTCTTTCTTGAATGGTTTCAACAGATGAACCTTCTTGACCGTGCTATCAAGATGGTGGCTGAGCTAGATGAGCCAGTAGAACAAAACTTTGTGAGGAAGCACGCGTTGGAACAAGCAGAGACGCTTGGCATTGATATTAGAGAGGCAGCTACACGAGTTTTCTCAAACGCTTCAGGGTCTTACTCATCCAACATCAATCTTGCTGTTGAGAACTCTTCATGGAACGATGAGAAACAGCTTCAGGACATGTATCTGAGCCGTAAATCGTTTGCGTTTGATAGTGATGCTCCTGGAGCAGGAATGGCTGAGAAGAAACAGGTCTTTGAGATGGCTCTTAGTACCGCAGAAGTCACGTTCCAGAACCTGGATTCTTCCGAGATTTCCTTGACTGATGTGAGCCACTACTTCGACTCTGACCCAACAAACCTGGTTCAGAGTTTGCGGAAGGATAAGAAGAAACCAAGCGCCTACATTGCTGACACTACAACTGCAAACGCACAGGTGAGTGAAGTTTTCTCTGTAGTCTTCATACATTTACTGTCTATGGACTATAGTTTGGTTGGATATTGAACACATTCCTTACGTACATTTTGAATATGGCAGGTGAGGACACTGTCTGAGACAGTGAGGCTGGACGCAAGAACAAAGCTGCTGAATCCAAAGTGGTACGAAGGAATGATGTCAAGTGGATACGAAGGAGTTCGGGAGATAGAGAAGAGACTGACCAACACCGTGGGATGGAGTGCAACGTCCGGTCAAGTAGACAACTGGGTCTACGAGGAGGCCAACACAACTTTCATCAAAGACGAGGAGATGCTTAACCGTCTCATGAACACTAATCCCAATTCCTTTAGGAAAATGCTTCAGACTTTCTTGGAGGCCAATGGTCGTGGCTACTGGGATACTTCGGAAGAAAACATTGAGAAGCTCAAGGACTTGTACTCGCAGGTGGAAGACAAGATTGAAGGGATCGATAGATAAATAATGGGAAGCCCATCTTCTTGTAAATGAACTCAAAAACTTTTATATCTTTTTTTTTCTTGTGTATTATTTTCTACACCAACGACATCATCTCTCTGTGAATAAGAGAATGTTTTGTTTTGGCTGACATTTTCTGACTCTGTATATGAATGTTGTGGAGTTCCTTCTTTCATCTCCTTTCTCATATTATATGGAACAAATCGCACTTTTCTTCATATTTTTCCCCTTATATGAAAAGCTTTATATCTTCTTGAGTATCATATAGGCTCATTACATTTTGTGAACATTACTCTCGATACACATCTTCCTTAATTAAATTGGAAGGTTAAAAAAAGTTATGCGCAATGGATTTTACTAATCAAAGAAGGGGAGGAGGTCACTGACTACATCGACAGTGGTACCAAATTAGTAACAAGAGACAATAATAAGTTCCTAGTCCTTACTTTACTCGCAAGAAATTAATAGTAGCCATGAGTATGGTGATGGAGATCACACATGTACAGTCACAATGACATGAGAAAAGAAATTGTTTGATAGGAGGGTCATGTATGTAAACCATATATATAAACTATTAATGAATTGAAAACAATAATACAAGATTAACGAGTAGACAGAAAACAAAATAAGATAAAAAAATGAAATTACTAAACCTGACATGTTAGGTTTATTATTATGATAGGTTTATTATTATGAATTTTGGGACCAAGATGTGGTAAAGCCCACACTTATTTGTTATTAAGTTCTTTCCAAAAATGTATCATACTAGTAGTAAAGTTGGACTTGACTTATATATTAGAAACTTCTTTTCTAAACTTCTAATGTGCGATGTTGGTTTATATCCCAACAACATTCCCCCTCAAACCAAGCACCACGAACCTTATGTCTCCCCCTCAGCGAAATCTTGTCACCATTGACTCGGTATCCCTTATTCGCGAGGTATTCTTGAGGTATCATTCTTATTGTGTCACATTGAAGGGCTTCTCTCATACCGACCATTAGCTCATACCCACTTTCTAAGTACACTTATTTCAACATAGTCTCTGATACCAATTGTTGGATTTTTTAAGTCCAAACCAACTCTCTTATTATTATGATATTGTCTGTTTTGGGCCCAAATGGTCAATCCTGCACAAATATTTGTATTGGGTTCCGTCCTCAAAGGCCTCGTACTAATTGGAGTCGTACTTGACTTATATATCAGAAACTTCTTTTCTAATCTTGCGATGTGTGACGTTGGTGTTTATCCCAACAATTGTAAAAAAGGTATGGAGATTACATATAAAGAAAAATTAGAGAATATACAGTTGGTTCATGTCTCTATAGAATTATAAAGAATATAATGTGTGACCAGAAATATATTTCTCCATATTTCAGTAGATTCCTTTTATTAAACACTCTCTTTTAATCTCCTCTATATATCAATTCTTCAGTCATCATCACACTTATCAACCCAATAAACTCATTTCCGCATAGCCAAGAATACTATCAATGGCTTCCGCATCCTCATCTTCACCCTTAGTGTCCGTGACGCGAGAGGAGTTCAATGCTTTCCACAAGTCTGACAGAGCCCTTTTCACCCGTCTTGTCGTACGTCTAAGGCGAGACATTAGCCAGTCTCTTCAGGTCATGAGCTTTCTCCTCTATCTCGAGAAAAGTGGTCTCCGGATCCTCATGCACCTAATCGTGAATCTTGTCTCTTTACCGGACTATTTCACCAACTCCGTGGCTGACGAAGTCATGATGTGTCTGAGTTGCTTGTCCTACAACACTTTCTCATCGTTTGTCGCCAGCACCGGGATGAACATCAACTCCTCTACCATACCTTTGATCACGCGAATGTCTGGAGGGTACTTTACTCTCGAAGTCATCCACCAGAACCGCGAAAACATTCTCCTTGCGATGAAGAAGCATTTAAACAGCATCTGTTACCCAGCTTTTGAGGATATATGCGTGCGAGCTGAGATGAATAATAAGGAGATTCTAGAGAAGGAAAAGGCGATAGAGATGATGAAGCAGTTGAGTATCAACAGGGCTGTTCGTAGGCCTGAATCAAGCAGCCAGTTCTTAAGTGAACAACAAGAAACAGCAAGAACAAGCAATGTTGGTGCAATATTCTCTGAGGATGAGCAATCTAGGGAAGACGTAAGGACTGTCTTCCTCACATTTTCTAGAGGATACCCAATCACTGAAGCAGAAGTGCATGCCTATTTCACCAGGTATTGAATCCATATTATATTTGAGCTATGCATTTATATAGATATATAGTTGATAGTGCTTAAATGGTATAGTGTATATGTGTTTGGAGGGTTGAAGGAGA
>NC_025697.1:5791267-5793144 GCF_000633955.1 Camelina sativa | reverse complement strand
GTGTGACGTTGGTGTTTATCCCAACAATTGTAAAAAAGGTATGGAGATTACATATAAAGAAAAATTAGAGAATATACAGTTGGTTCATGTCTCTATAGAATTATAAAGAATATAATGTGTGACCAGAAATATATTTCTCCATATTTCAGTAGATTCCTTTTATTAAACACTCTCTTTTAATCTCCTCTATATATCAATTCTTCAGTCATCATCACACTTATCAACCCAATAAACTCATTTCCGCATAGCCAAGAATACTATCAATGGCTTCCGCATCCTCATCTTCACCCTTAGTGTCCGTGACGCGAGAGGAGTTCAATGCTTTCCACAAGTCTGACAGAGCCCTTTTCACCCGTCTTGTCGTACGTCTAAGGCGAGACATTAGCCAGTCTCTTCAGGTCATGAGCTTTCTCCTCTATCTCGAGAAAAGTGGTCTCCGGATCCTCATGCACCTAATCGTGAATCTTGTCTCTTTACCGGACTATTTCACCAACTCCGTGGCTGACGAAGTCATGATGTGTCTGAGTTGCTTGTCCTACAACACTTTCTCATCGTTTGTCGCCAGCACCGGGATGAACATCAACTCCTCTACCATACCTTTGATCACGCGAATGTCTGGAGGGTACTTTACTCTCGAAGTCATCCACCAGAACCGCGAAAACATTCTCCTTGCGATGAAGAAGCATTTAAACAGCATCTGTTACCCAGCTTTTGAGGATATATGCGTGCGAGCTGAGATGAATAATAAGGAGATTCTAGAGAAGGAAAAGGCGATAGAGATGATGAAGCAGTTGAGTATCAACAGGGCTGTTCGTAGGCCTGAATCAAGCAGCCAGTTCTTAAGTGAACAACAAGAAACAGCAAGAACAAGCAATGTTGGTGCAATATTCTCTGAGGATGAGCAATCTAGGGAAGACGTAAGGACTGTCTTCCTCACATTTTCTAGAGGATACCCAATCACTGAAGCAGAAGTGCATGCCTATTTCACCAGGTATTGAATCCATATTATATTTGAGCTATGCATTTATATAGATATATAGTTGATAGTGCTTAAATGGTATAGTGTATATGTGTTTGGAGGGTTGAAGGAGATTTGGGGAGATAATAGAAGCGATAATCATGCCAGCAGGAGAAGGGAATGAGCAGGCGCTGTATGCAAAGATGGTGTTACATTCTGCCGCCATGATACCGGAGATTGCAAGCGATGAGGTAACCAGGACCAAATACATCATTAATGGAAAACATGTTTGGGCTCGAAAATACATCCCTAGATCCTCCATGATGACCATTAATAATGGTGCCCCATCCAATGGAGTGTCTCTCTAGTTTTTTTCTTATATCATAATGCATGCTTCTTGTTTGATCTTGCGGACCAGTTGTGTGTGTACCTTTATCAATGCCTTGGAACTTTATTTCGTATTCGCTATTATGTTGTATCGGTGACTTCTCACAAGTCGAAGCTATTTTGCATGGTCTCTTTATTTCGTCGTCACCTTTGATTATATCTTTCATTTTCTCTACATTTTTTCTTCTTTTTGTTTATGCTATAACTCGTTATTTTACTTTTAAAACATTTCTCTATATCTTTTGTTTTTATTTCTAAGATTTTTTTTAATATGTTCAGAACAAATGAAACACTAAAATATCATTTGAAAAAGAAACTTCTTGGCTTCTTGCGTCTGAGATAAATCATTGTTAACTATTTGTCTTATGCAAACACATTTTACTTACTAGTAGTTTTTAGATTAAAACTTTAATTGATATAACAACACTAAACTGAAATTAAAGTGAGAGAAGGGACTTGCAACTGCGACAAAAATGATTTTATATGCATAAAGAAGTCAGTCTCGTTGCACTGGAGACAAAAAAAAAAAAAA
>NC_025697.1:5758981-5790021 GCF_000633955.1 Camelina sativa | reverse complement strand
ATTCTTCACAATCCAAAATATGTGTATGGATTTGATATGGTTACCTGCCCTTCGTAGTAATCGAGAGCAATACTAAGCCCCAGAACACTGCCAATGGTTCTGATCCCATCAATATTCAAGAACTGCAACATGATAACATCCAGTCCTCCCTCCATCCATTTGTTCAGATTTGGATCCTCTCTTACTTCATACTCTGCAGTTTTACAGAACCAAACATAAAAAACTAAGCACCACAGCAGAAGTTTCGAACAGCACACAGCAAACAAAAAAAAAGTGAAACTCACCATCTTTTCTCATTTCAGGAAGCAAACCATAAGCATGCCTCTCCACCACTTTAAGATACTCATCAACCTCGTGTTCCCGTACATTAAATAACACAATCGATCCATACTGATACACTACCATGTAAATACACTCACTCCCACTTATACATCCAGCATTAGTACCCTGCAAAATCACATCTCAATCCATAAGAACAATCAACATTTCACAATATAAAAATATACTATTGTCCAGCTTCATAAAACTCAATAAAGAGTTAAAGCTCCAACTTACAGTGGGATCAGAATGATTGCCGAACTTAAGAACAGCATAGTTAGTCATTCGCGAGGTAGGTGGGATGAAGTTCTGCTTGTTATGCTCAATTAAGCTTTTCAAATCAACGCTGAAAACAAAAATTACATCCACGAAGTATTCCAATCATCACTTCACAAAATTTAATAAACACACGACATTGGCAAATACATCATCACACTTTTCTCTAAGCTTCGATCGTGAACCAACATATACAAAGGGTTCAACTATGAAATCCACTCATCACTAATCAATGGAGGATTAGATTATCATATTCCTAATACGATCCTGATTCCCACCATGACATAAACAGCATCACCTTCACACATTAAACAACATTTTGGGGGAAAGAGTATTAATACCTAGTGGAGAAGAAATAAGCTCGTACAGGAATAGAAAGATGCTCCTGTAAGCCTCCACGATTCTCATCATCAACCACCGTTAGATTCTCAGTCTGCTGCTGCTGTGTCTGCTGCGGCTGAACCAAAGCGACGGAGGCAGTCGTCGATGAAGACGAAGAGATAGCCCTCGCAGTGAAGTGATAACCGAGGTTTCGTATCGTTCCAATCCCGTAAACCGGAGAATTGGAGATCGGTAGGACATTGGAGAAACATCGAGAGGGAGTATCGGAAAACGACCGCAAAGAGAAGTGCAACGGAAGCGAAAGCGACGGCGGTTTCTGCTTAGAGGTAAAGATCGAGAACAGAATTGAACGGACCGGAGGAGCTATGGTTTTGACGTAGACGTCAATGGAACGCATCATTTTTGCTTTACAGGACGGCGAATTGATTGATGAACAAGCCGGCGTCGACTGGAAAAGATTGCAGAATTTGTACTTTTTTTAGTACTGAGGTAAATGCGTGCCGTTTACTTATTTTATGAACTAACAACGTGCTATCTAATGAAGGCTAACGACAGCAAGCTTAAAGAAAAACGGCAACTGAGAATTTCCGGTAACCTAGTTTTGGGCCTTAGGTCTATAGTATATTTGGCCGAGCTGTTTTAGCTGAAGAAATTTAAGGTTTTCACTTTTCAATAGGATTAGTATGCATTATCCATCATTCCAATTATTCAAACCCTAGTAAGTGATTCTGATAAAGATCATATGGTTTAAGAGTGTTTCCAAATAGTCATATATACATAAAAAAAGTAATATTTCACTCTCTCCTTATTGGTCTATTTGACATTTAATATTTATTTTTAATTAAACAACATATTTTATTATATACAGTAATGTATACTTTAAATTCATTCTTTACTATTAAATTATAACTGAAATTACATAAATTGTGAATTGACTTTTTCTCCTCCATTCATTTTCATTTAAATATTTTTCAATATAAAAAACAAAATGATTTTTTATTTTCTATCTAGCTTTTTATTACAAGAATTAAAAATTATAACTAAATCTAGCAATATATCTTAAACTAAGGGAAATATATAAAAAAAAACTAAGGGAAATATAAAATATATATATTTAAAAAAAAATCTTTGGGAATCATATTTTAAAAATTTGAATGCACTTCATATGATTTTATAGGAAATATGTATTTTTTACTTTCAAAATAGTTTATCTTTTAATTATTAAATACTTTAGGTTATGTGTTAGTTTATATGAAAAACTTAAATTATATACTTAAATCACATAGTAAAATTCCGTTTTTATTATTAATAATATTTTATTACCTCATATGCTTAAAAATACTAATGAAAATTATTATCAAAGTTGAACAATAAAAAATAAATAACTTTAAGAGATATGTATAATGTATTTATGATTATATTTAAATAAGTTATATATTTGATATTTTATGATTTGAATAAATAAAAGTGTAAAAAATGTTAATGATATTTATATTAATTTGTTAAGTTTTTTTATATGGTTATTAAATAAATTTAAATTAATTAATATATTTCTATTATACAATAATCCGCGCATTTACAGTTGTCGGCGTAATAATACATAATAATAACACAGACAAACACAGAATGATTCTGATAAAGATCATATGTTCGACGGCATCTTGTGAATTTCTCCCTAGATCAGTTCCCATTAGGTGCCCCATGCTATCCATCATCGACATTACAGTTGTCGAGCAATCCCACGGTAGCTTTCCTTGGTTTTTTTGTTCATTCACCATCTTCAGAAGCAAAAAAAAAAAAAGAGTACAAAAAGAGAAACCATACGCATGGCAGTAATATAGCCGTTGTGATAATTAAAAAAAAGCATTTTTTATTTTTATTTTTTATGTAACGGACGATTTATCTCGATAGCGTTTTATTATATTATATTTTTTTCTTATAACTTAATTTTTACTGTTTTAAAATTATTTCACTCTTTTAGTTTTTTTTTTTTTTTTTTTTTTGTTAATACAGAATGTGTTTTAATATGCTGAAGAAAAGTTAAAACAACAAGGAACAACTAGTATGCTCAACTCATTATAACGTATCATTATTGTTCTGATGAAATTAGTTAACTTTCTAATAATAAGAGAGTGGCCAAACTCAAAAAAAAAAGAGAGTGGCCAAACAAAACCGAAATCTTTGCATAACCGAGCTGGTCAAGACCCCTATACAGACCAACATTATCTTCAAATCTCGGTTTTCTCCGGTTGAGCCCTAACCTCTTCTTAAAAAGTTGCAAAATTGGTTATCTCAGTAGACTAGTATGTCCACAATCGTCTCTCTTCACAAACCGGCCCTTGAAAAAGATACAAACACCAATGACTGATGATTAAAACCAACAATTCCACGCATAAACCGGTTCTCTATCAACAAGACAACAAATCCTTATTTCTATATATATATATAACCGGTTCTCTATCAACAAGACCACACTCAAATCCGAGATAATGTGTGTGAAAAAAGCTTACTTTTTTTAAATACGAGGACGTTTCTCAGCGTTGAGTACTTGATTTTACACGAACTTGATATCGAATCCGCTTAGAGAAAAGACAGTTTTGTCGTTTCTCTTTGTAACGGAGCAAGCTGGCCTCTCTATGCCCTCTCCATAACCTCTCCGTCGTCGTTTCCATCTCTGGCACTACCCATAAACTCCCCGCCTCTCCGCCGTCAGTATACCCTTGAAACCACCATCACACGCACACACAATTGCCTAGTCCCTCAATATCATTGTACTTCACTACTTCATTATTATATTAGCAATGTTTGCTTTATTAATTACGCATCTAATATTACACACTGACTAACGACTCTATATCGGCTACTCTTTCTTTTGCTATCCAACAAATGCTCAGGACTTTGAAGTCCATTTCTTGTTTTTAGATAAAGGGTCTAATCTAACAGTTCCAAACACAAATAATTGTGTTTGCTAGTTATCTAGTTAATCTTCAAAGTAGAACACAGTTGTATTTGTAGTGTTTTTTCCTTCTGTTAAACTTACTTTGAAATTACATATGCAAACACAATTACACAAAAATAAAAAAGAGATACAACACAACATGGTTGTGGGGTGGAATTTTTTTGCTAAAATATCATCTTCATTCAGTTTCGACCTTTCATATTATTAGTTGTGCCCTTGGGTGCTGAAGAAATTTAAGGTTTTCACTTTTCAATGGGATTAGCTAGTATGCATTATCCATTGCAATTATTCAAACCCTAATAAGTGCTTATGATAAAGATCCTATTAGTTTAAGAATGTCTCCAATAGTCCTACGACTTCGAAAGGGTCTAAAACATGTAAATTCAAGAACAAAAAGGGAACAAAGTGCCTAAAGAGTAAGGATCATCATGTAATATCGTTATTAGTTATTGCTCTTTCTTCTCTTATCAGTTCTTGGTTTCAGGAACCATTAGATCGTCACCTCCTTTGCCGCAAGGTGAAGTCTTAGTCTTAGACCTCAATCCGAATATCTTTGAGAAGAAGTTGCGTCCTTCTTTTGTCTTACCGAGTTTGTCAAGATCTTGCTTCATGCTCATGCACTCTTTTTCAAGCTCGTAAACGCGCTCTCTCATCCCGTGGATCACCATATTTGCGTTCCCGTTCTTGTTTCCTTCTAACGCCCCGCTTGAGTCATTGTTGTCTTCCGACCCGAATAACCATCCTGCTATAGATGTCCGAAGCCGCATCTGTTCAAAGAACAATACTTGTACTATGACACGCAATGGTAGACGCTCGTTTTGTGCTGCGTGTGTGCATGCCTCCAGTGACAGTTTCTGGCAATTCATCAGCAGACATAGTTGCTCTCTCTCTGACTCTGTCAGCCATGGATGAGCCTGTATAGCTAATAGTTAATAACTTTGGAACTCAAAACATAACAAAACTATAGGTTGTTTACTTTACCTTAATGTATATATCGATTGCGCGGTAGATACCGTCATCCATTGGCCTCACATCTTCCGGGACTAGAGCACCAAGTGCTTGGAATTTGGATAGCTTCAAGTTCTCATCTGATGCTACCTGTGCTAAGTAGCCGTCTATCAGACTAGCAACCTTTGTGATGGACTTAAGAGGATAAGATTCTCCCATAACCTGCTTCTCCTCGACGATACTCGAATCCAACATCAACATAAAGTGATCAAGAATCCGCTGGACAGAGTCGATATCATAAAGTGTCTCAGCAGAGTATCCCATGTTTGGTATTAGCAGATCCTCTAGAGCAGCTTTGTCTAACTGCTCACCAATTTTCTTCTCCAGAATATCCTGAGTGACATGACTGGCGTGCAGAACCATGGATGTCCTAAGAAGCCTGAGCAAGAATTTGGTGGATGTAACGCATTTATCGTTAGGGAGTAGTTCCACGATTTCCTCAAGGAGACTTCTTTGATCTTCATGTGAGTAGTACATGTCATCTCCATAATTAGTACCTTCCTCTGAAGAAGAACCAGACTTCCTAGAACAGCCGGGTAAAGGGAGGTTCCGTTTGGCGTAATGCGTGACAGATGCTGCTATAGTATCAGCTTTTACGCCTCTGGACTCAACTGTTTTGATGAACCTTTTGTACATTGGGAGATCGAGGAATGATGAAACATCGTTGATCCACCAGTTCTGGCTCGTGTTCTTTGTTTGTATTCCGTTCCAGAAGGTGGTAGTAGTAGTACTAGTGGTTCCTTCTGGTAGCGAGATTGGCCAGTTGAAAAAACTTGTGTTGTCCTCTGCACAAGCCTTCATGGCTAAAGAACCAATGCACCTAGAGACAATGTGAAGTTCTTCAGCAAGAGGTAACACTTTAGGTTGTTCACATGATTTCTCCAAGGCTTTGATAGAATCTTCCCAGTTTACGAAAACGTGATCGTTGAGGAAGCTCTCGGTGAGATAGATGAGATTAGCATCTCCATAGTTTTCACTCATTTGGAGATACTCTGCTGCACATCTGAGACTCACAACGTTTTCAGGTGTGACCTCAATTATGACACCGTAACAGAACTTGGACACAAGCAAGAACGCATCTGGTCCACCGGGAATGTCATGAAGCTGAGCAACAGAGGTTGTCTCAGATGCTTTGCCGAACAGAGCTTCTAGATATCCACTTCTTGACAACAACGGAAACTGATGATAAAAAACACATGGCAAGTGTGTGATCATATGAGTGAGAAATTCATAAAGAAAATATATAGTGGTCACATATATAAGATACCTTATGGAGATGGAAGCTTTGTTCCTCGACTTGGATCATTACATCGGGTTTAAGACCAGTCGAGCAAAGCCTGATCAGATTACAAAACAAAACAGAAATGAGACATTTAGTTTTTGGTACTGAATGATATTAAAACCATCGAAGAAGAAGAGGACTAACCATGTGTGACCACTTAGATGGAAGACTTCAGATTTAGAACCCAGTTTTAAGGAAGCCATCTTCTTTCTTCAGTTCAGTCTTTGGTATTTCCGCAAATACAAAAGAGTGTTGCAGAATGGTTGGTTATAAATCATGGGAACCTCAATAACATATTTGATGATGGAAACTTTTTTTTTTTATTAATTTGGTTTATTGTAATATCTCGGAGGAGTAGGAGGAAGGGACCGAGTCTCAAGGAGAGATAGATACAGACGAAGCTTGTAAACCAGTTGTTGTTAGGCTGTTACAACTTTACACTAAAATGTTGCAGCTTTCGTTTTCCCTATAATTTCTGTAACGCCTCCTCCTCTCTGACTCTCTCATTCATTCATTCCTCTCTTAACTTATTATTTCTGGTAAAAAATCTGGGCTCCGTTTGGTAAATTCATCAATATTTCAATATTCCACAGTAATAAATGCAGAAGATATTTGACTGGTCAATTTAGTTGCTCTCTTTGAATGTGTGTGTAGGCTAGTCAAAAGCTGCCCATTACGTAAATTAACTCGTAATTTTTGACTGGTGATTTTTCAAATTCAATTATTGAAATGTCGTTCAGTTGCTGAGAATTTAATTGAATTTTGGTTGTGTGTGTATGTGAATCGTCTTGTGCATTCTCAGTATCCTTGTCTACATTGGCCAAGTCTGATTCTGTTTCTATGATCTTGGTTGTGATACTTTGAAGCACTAATACTAGTTTTATTCCTAATGTATGCGTCAGGAGCTAAATTCACAAAAGATGAAAGCTTTGCAGATAGAGTGTGAGAAAGGAAAAAAGAATGATTAGGCAGAATAGTGAACAATCTTTGCTGGTTTGGCACATCTTAGATCTAGAAGATGATATAGCTCCCATCTTCTTCTCTACTCTTTTTTCTAATCTCTCTATGCTCTGTTTTTTTGCTGCAACAAACAAAAAGCTTCTCTGTTTTGATTGTTCTCTGTTGGTATGATAGGATTACGTTGTGCTAGGTTGGTGTTGGATGTGTATAAGAAAACTCAAATCTTGTTGCAATGTGAAACAGCAAATTGGGTCCCCAATATGAAAATGTTGCTGATTATGTTAGTTTAAGTTTGGTATTTTGGGTAAAGAACCAAAAAAAACAGTTTGGTTGTTATGTTAAAAAATTATTATTTAAAAGATTGAGCATATTTCTTTGGATTCTCTAGTAAAGAAATGATTTTGCAAAAATACTCTTAGGACTGCTTTACTTAAATTAGTATTAATTATATGATTAATTAATTTGAAAGTAGCTTAGGAGAGGTACTCCACTAATGATGGTCTAAGGCCCATTATATAAGAGAGACGCATCGCAAGCAAAACGAATACAATTATCATTGACCTAGTGGTAATTAACATGAAAAAACCTAGGCAAATTTTTAATCCGGTTTATAATAATTCTTTTTTTTTTTGCAAAGACTAAAAACTTTTCAATAATCTAATTCATGTTTTTTATTTACAGCTTCGACATTGATTCTTCTTAATTAGCCAAAAAAAAAAAAAAGGATTTTGAGACAACGGCCACAACTGTTAAGAACCACTGAAAATTTTAAAGAGCGACTTTTACTTGTCCATGTAATTCAGAGAAAATGAGAAATAGACTTATTACAAATATTAAACTCTATTTTTCTATAAAAATACACTCATATTATACATATTTCAAGCGTTTTTATATGATTCTTTTTTTGGTATAATATCAACATTCATTTTTCTGTGTAGTAAAAAAAAAGAAAAAAAAAGGGTTGAGTGAAAAAAAAAAGGGTTGAGTCAAAGTGTATCTTATTATATAAAGGCAAAGTAGCGGCTGCAGAGGGTTGTGTTGTGTCTTTGCGTGGCCCTGTTTCGCATCTCTCTCTCTTATTGCTTCTCTCATCCCTATATTTTTCTTAGCTAATAACTCTGTACTTTTTTTTTTGTTTCTTTACTGGAAACTTGCATCATCATCACCATCAGACTTCTCTCTTCATCACTCTTCCGTCTTTTGATAGATTCTTCTCTCTCCTCCCCATCGAAACTCTTCTCTTTCTTCCTTAAATCTGTGTAATTCTTCTGTCTTTAAACTTGCAATTTATAAACTGTCGGTGGATTTGCTTACTTTCAATTTTTTTGATGTACTCTTTCCTCTGGTCAGTTTGATTTTTTTAGGTCAGTGTTTCCCATCGGAATTATTATTGCATCGATCTTTGTTTTTTGCGTATTTTGGATTCAATACTTTTTTTGGATTGTTTTTTTTATCAAAGATTTTTCTCCACTAAATGATTTAGTTTTATAGTTCTAATCGTTGACTTCATTTTTTTTCTCATACAGTTTTGTTGGTTGTTGTTTTGTCCATTCACTTGCTTGCGTCTATTAGGGTTTATTTAGAGATACTTTGTGAGATTTATGATCTGAGTTCTACTTTTTGCCTTTTTTTTTTTTTTAATAGATGAATGACCCTTAATGTTGACATTTGATCTTTGTAGGTGTGTTAGGTGAAGTTAGCCTGGAAAAAGGTAGTACAAGTGAAGACGTTTTAGATATGTCTGGAAACCAAGAGGTTTTTATTCCGACTAAAGACTAATGATTGTTTCTCCGACATTTTTTTTTTACAAATTCCCATATTGATTGATGTTTTTTCCTCTGTTTCGTTCCAGCCTCGGATCAGACCACCTACTTGGAGTTGCAGTGATGTTCCAATCAAGAAGAGGAAGTACTTAGTGCAGCCGGCAATGGAAGAAGCTGCTGATACTACTACTAGTGTTGCTTTGGATTCATCTCATGCTGATCAAAATCAGAAATTGATTGGTGGTTCATCCAAGACAAATATTGGAGAACTAGCATCTTCGTTACAACAATCTGTTTCTGTTGGAATTGCTGGTAATGCGAAGAGCATTGGCAACATAATTTTTGACCAAAGTAGAGTGAAAGTTGAGAAGTCAAATTCTCCAATTCGCTCCAGTCCTTTGGCAGGCTTTGATATCCCTTCCAACAGTTCTAACATTCTTGGCAGTTCGCTCCATTGTTCTCTGGGAACGCTTCCTGTTGGTGCTCTTGTTGTTACCTCAGATCAAACTGGGATTAAAGTAGGAAAAACTGTTCTTCAGACTCATGACAATGTCAGGGAGTCAGGTGACAAGGAAACTCTCAGAGGAGAGAGTCAAACAGAATCATCTTCTGGTGCTAATACTGTTTCCTTACGGCTAGGATGTAATACTAAAAACAGTTCTCCGTGTTGGGAGAATGAAGAGCCGACATCACTGAATTTGTCATTAAGCAAGGGAGTAGTTTGTGCCCCTCATAACACAGTTTCTATTTCTAATTGTACCACCAAGTCTGGCAATCAAAGTGGTGTGAGCAGATCAAACTGGGATTTGAATACTACCATGGATGCTTGGGAAGATCCTCTAGATCGCTCTAATAGAATTAAGACAACTGCTGCATTCTTAAACAGTAACAGAAGCCTTCATGTCATAGAGAAATCAAGTTGTCGTGATACGACTGTTATTGCAAAGCCGGTTTCTGATAAACAGAAGGAAATTGTAGAGTTTAGATCTCCTGTGAAGACTTTAATGAAGTTTGATCATCAGGTTAATCCCACATGTTCACTTAGTCTAGGCCTCAGTTCATACCCTCCTCTTGAAAAATTACCTTCTGTATCAGCTACCACATCAGATTCAAGAGCTGCTTGTACAAGTTTTTCCAGACCTACAATGACTGCTGGAAATGTGAACTCGGTAAACCTTAGGACTGTGAAGTCAGAATTCATTGAAGAGAGTGTTAGGCAGGACACTAAGAGTGCTCAAGTTTTCCCAATCGGGATATCTAATAAAGGAGTGAAACAGGAGATTGTTAGTAGTAGACTCAGTCAAGGAAATAGTCCCTCATCTGGCATTTTGAAGCCAGTGGCTCCTATATCAGTAAAGGCTGAGCCAAAAACCTTCACCCACTCGGAAGTTTTCAATAGGACAGATGAAACGTTGAATCATCCCTATATACCAATAATGCAATCATGTGAGGTCCCTGATTTACCTACAAGTTCTACGCCATATCAGAAGGATAAATATATACCTTGTTCTAATAGTATCAGCAATGAACCAATGTCCTTGAATGGAATGGCAATAATTCCATGCGTTCAGAGTTATCCTGACTGTACACTAAATGAAAATTCAGGCCAGAATAGCAGTGCAGCTAATGGTAAGTTATGCGAAGTGCTGAAACATGGTGTAGTTCAAACGACCAGTTCAAGTTCTGGTCATGGAGATCATAACCTCAATGCTTCAGGTGTAAATGTTACATCATTGACTGAAGAGAAATTTCTAGATGATTGCAAGACCTGTATATCTAAAGAACTCCCTCGTAATTCTCGTGGAACTGATGAACATTCTGATGAAGAAAAGATTATTTCATCTGGTAAAAAGCTAGAGGAACAGTTATACAGTTATGGGTTTGAATCAGATTGTGGTCATGATCTATTTAGAGTAGTAGAGAAGCAAGTTGAGAAAAGGAATTTGTACGATGACAGGGAGGTCCAAAGACCAGCTGCCTTTTTCAGTGAAGGTAATGAGATTTCACATGCCGAGTGTGGTGGTTCTGAGACTGAACAAAGGAACATTAATGTTCCATACCATGGCGGCTTTCAAAATTCGAGCAGTGTGGAAGAGAAAGAGAGTCAACCTGCAGTTCTTGGTAATACAGGTAATAAACATATTAAAGAATGCTCTACCTCATCATCTATAAATAAATTTAAGAAATATGCTGCTGATGAGTCATGTTTGAAATTAGTTGAAATGGCAAGCACTGAAGTTCATACTAAGAGACATACTCCAGAACTTCAAAGTAGAGTATTTGATGGATCAGGTGAAAACGAAGGTCGGATAGTTCAGGATGGTGAAGGAATGTCTGGTATGTCTACAGTGTCAGGCGGGATTGAAAACCCTGAAATAGTAGATAACAGCAGTCCAGTTTCATACAAGGCAGAAATATCTACTGTTGACAATGATCCTCCTGCAGAGTGCAGTGATGGTAGCCAGAGTCGGATTATAAACTTAGCTCAGGTTTCTAGTAAATCTCCAAATAAGGAACTAGATGCTTCAGGCAGCTTTGTGCCACTCCGAATGGAAAGAGATAGATTTCCTAATTTCCCGCTTGAACCGCCGAAGTATCTTATGAGAGGGAGGTGATATTTCTGAGACCTTTTTTTTTCAATCTCATTCTTATTGAGATCTTTGTGTATTAAAATTTACAATTATTGTTTACTTTGCTAGTGATGAATCCTACAAGTTCTCGCGTGAGAGATACCATGGTAAATTCATGAGAAGCCCAAGGTTAAATTTCATGCCTGACAGAAGGAGATTACCTGATAACACAGAAAGCAATCTGCATGACCAGGACACAAAAAGTAAAGTCATGTCTATGTTTTTTCTATAGAAGATAAAGCTCATTCTTTCTAGAACTCAATATGACTTTCATCTTGTGAATGCAGATTTTGAGTTTGATAATCATGGAAACACTCGTCGGGGTGGTGGCTTTAGGGGTAGTTTTCAGAGAGGAAGACGGTCTGCGAATGATGAAGTAGCACCTTATTCTCACTCCTTTACGAGAAGAACCCCTAACTTTTCATATAATAGAGGACCAACAAATAAAGAGGATGCATCTGCATTTCACGGATTTAGTAGAGATGGTGAAAAATTTACAAGGGGATTACAATGCAACAACAACACAGAACCAATGTTTATGAATCCCTTACGTCCGTATCAAGGTCGAAATGGTTGTTTTGCTCGAGGACAAACAAAGTTTTCAAATAACCCCAAACGAGAATATCCTGGATTTCGCTCACGGTCCCCAGTTAGATCAAGAGAACGATCAGATGGTCCATCCTCGTCTTTTAGGAACAGATCACAGGAAGAGTTCAGTGGGCATAATACAGACTTTTCTCATAGGAGATCACCCTCAGGTTATAAAATGGAGAGGATGAGCTCGCCTGACCATTCTGGTTATTCAAGGGATAGGGTTGTCAGAAGACACAATTCTCCACCTTTCTCACATAGACCATCAAATGTTGGAAGGGGCCGGGGTTATGCAAGGGGCCGAGGTTATGCAAGGGGTCGAGGTTATGGAAGAGATGGCAACTCATTTAGGAAACCATGTGATCGTGTTGCATATAGAAACCATGGAAACTTGGATCCTCGAGAAAGGGTCGACTACAGTGATGATTTCTTTGAAGGTCAGATTCATTCTGAACGATTTGGTATTGATGTTAATGCTGAGAGAAGACGATTTGGTTATAGACACGATACTACCAGCTCTTTTAGACCATCTTTTAACAATGATGGTTGTGCGCCTAGTAATGTAGAGAATGACCTTGATGCTGTGAGGTTCGGACAGGACCCTCGTATTAAAAGTGAAGAACAAGGGAGTTTTATGGAAACTGATAGTGAAAACAAGAACTCAGCTGAGAATGCATCTGAAAGAACTAAGAATATAGAAGAGGAGAAAACTACAAAGCAGAGTAAAATTTGGCAAGGGGATGAGCTCGGTGGTGATGGTTTTTAGAATAGAGGTTAGTACTCGATTAGTCAATTTACTTGAAACCTTCTCAGACCAGGAAGATATAAGTGATAGTGACTCAGGTATCAAACGGAAGTTTTGTGATTGCCACTGCTCTGACCAGTTAGTGGTGATTATTTTGGACATTCCAATAACTGTTTCTAAGGGACACACTCTGCACTATCGGCTTAAAGTTTCGAAATTGGCCATTGCTTGGCTGTGTATATATAGCACTTATGTTGTGGTATCATCTTAGATTTCGTTGCCTTTCCTGCTGTGATTCAGATTTCGGCTTCTCCTCTGCACTTTATTACCGTCCATGTTGAAGTTGGAATATACAACCTAAGCAAGATGGTGTAAATACATATGGGAATTTTTCAGGCTTTCTACACTCAGAAAGCCTTAGCCGGCTTAGGTAGAATGTTACTGGTCCAAGAGATATGAGGGGTGGAATGACTAGGGTGTTAGATGAGACAATTTCCCTTTGTTATACAGGGGTCCAGACTTTTCACCCGTACAACTTTTCAGGCAGGAGAGACCTGCAGGTTTTGGGCTTAAACAAGTCTCTTTATTGGCTATGTCACATTCTTCTTCAAATTCATCATTCGTAGCTAAGAAGTCAATCGAATTCTGACTTAACAAACCAAAATCACCCGAGACTTGCTCACCAGATTCACGACCATCAAGAACAAATTCATGACCACTTAATTGACTATTCTCCATTGTAATCTGCACTAACCATTTTAATATTAATATAGATATATATTATGTTTACCGAACAGTGGCAACGTCTACCTTATATGAAGTAGTTTTCTATAAAAATTGATGTGGATGAACACACGATTGAACATATTTATAATCATGATCATCGTACCTCTCTCTTGATGCAAGATCTCGACAATATAAATAATACGAATGTTGTGAGGAAAGGATTGGTCCTTTTATTAACGTAGAATTGGAGTAAGAGGATACAAAAATTACAATCAAAGTGCTAAGCGCAATTAATACGAAAGTTAATTGCTCTTGTCTCTCTAATTGCCCCAAATTCGGATCCTGTGCCTGATAGTGACTTCTGGTATTTATAGTGGGTCATTGACATAGGGTTCTTTCTGCAAATGACGATTTTGGCTCTGCGGCCAGATGGGCTGATATAATGACTTAGAGCATTCCCATCCCATATCCCGTGGGGATGTATTTTATTTTTTTAATAATATAATAAAAAATAAAGTTTTAATTGTAATATTTCCGAGACACTGGTTTCTGCCACGTGTCACTAGTTTATTGGTTACATTTTTTAATCTTTTCTTCCTTTGCTTCTCACTCTCTTTCGATACAAGGAAAATCAGTAATTTCACACCCCAGCTTAGGGGGTATGTTCGATTCCTACATCATGTTTAACATTGTGTAAATCCATATATTAACTTCAATAAAATTCAATTTCACTGTCCCAACTCGTTAAAAGGTGTTATTACATACATAAGCCATAACATTGTTAATAGACCGTCAACGACTGCTTACGTGGACGCCATATATGAAGCGACGTCGTTTTGAGAAACAAAAATAACGTTTTTTAGTTAAAACGACGTTGTTTCTTCTTTCTTCATCTATTCTTACTTTTCTTTACTTTCTCCTTCTTTCCCGATTTTGGGATTGAACCCAAAACCCTAAAAAAATTTTAAACATAATATATACGATTGATGCTTCGGCGGAGAAGTACTATAATACGGCGGAGGATATATGTTCGAGGCGGAGGGTGACGGAGGCGGCGGGTAAATGTTGATTGGCTGTGCCAGATAATGGTGGATGTTCAATTGACGGCGGCTGAGACGACGGCGGATGTTCAATTGACGATAGTGGTGGATAGAAACTTGCTTCAGACGGCGGCAGAGGAGGATAAGTCATCATCGTCGTCGCTGGAAAATCAGGAGATGTATGAATCAGATTTTCAATCAGGAGATGTATGAATCGTTATCTCAGTGTCATATTTGCATTGTACAAACATATTTTGTTTCTACTTATAACTTAATTAACCCAATGAACCAAAATTTCATGACGCGGAAAATTTAATTTCTTTACCATGTTTTGATAATTCCATACAAGAAAAGATATTAATTTCTCCGTTAATGATGTTACAAGACATGGAAAGTTTCTAAGATTATTAATATTGGGATTTATAATTCTAGACACATAATTCCTCTTTTCTTCCTCCTTCTTTCCCCATTTGTAAAAGCTCTATTACAATAAGCCAATGATTGTAATCGGAACGAGGAAGCACAATCGTCTCTCTCTGCTCATTACCATTACCCTGTTTCGAAATTCCATAATCGTCTTTCTTTTTTTGTTCAATTGATTTGGGGATTTTAAATTTCTTTTAGAACCTTTATCTTTTTGATTTTTTTTTAGGGTTTTGGGTTAAATCCCCAAATCTGGAAAGAAGAGGAAAAAAAGAAAACTAAGAAAAGAGGAAGAAAGAAGAAACGACTTTGTTTTAACCAAAAAAAAGTTATTTTTTTGCTTTTCAAAACGACGTCGGTTCATATGTGGCGTCCACATAAGCAGTTGTTGACGGTTTCTTAACACCATTACGAATTATGTATGTAATAACACCTTTTAACAAGTTAGGGCAGTGAATTTGAATTTTATTAAACTTAATGTATGGATTTGCACAATGTTAAACATAGTGTATGAATCGAACATACCCCTTTAGCTGGGGTATGAAAATACCGATTTTCCGAGCTGAGATACTTCATCGGAAGTAGTGCGGAGAAGTTGACATACTGTGAACCGCTGGTGGTGGTTCTGATCGGAGACGATCTTCTCCTATACGCATTCTGATCCATTGATTGCTCTTATGGCCTATTATACAAATTGAGTAATAGAGCTTCGATCAGATCTTCTATCGTTTTAATTTCGTCGGGTTTCATGTTTTGATTGTATCGGTACGATGAAGCTCACGAGAACCTTCACTACTTTCTTGATACTTTGCTCTGTACTAGTAGCATTCTCAATGATCTTCAACCACCACCCATCTGATTCAAATCGGACAATGTGTAAGTGCATCAGAGCTCTGTCGGTGACACGATGCTGTGGAGAGTGCCAGAGGTCTGATTAGCTGACATGGCATGGAGTGCTGAGCTGGAGGAAGATTGCTCGACAAGGTGACAAGCCAATAGATTTGGAAGGAAGAAGCGATCGTGATATACTCAAAGATATTGCGAGTATATCTCGATAAGGGAATAAGGATATTCGAAAAAGATTGTTTCCTTATTGGTTAGGATGCACAAAAATTTATGTTAGAAATCTTTGGTGCGAGTATAAGTAGACGAGGGCTAGCATGGAAAAAAGGTAGCAGTCGGAGATTACAAGTTGTGAGATTTGTTACCTTCAAGCATTAATAAAAAGGCTTAGAAGGCGAGTGTGTGAGTTTCTCTAAAATCTACACGGGGTGTTGTTTTAGATAGATAAGAGAGTGAGCTTAGTTTCAAGTCTTGTAAGAAACATGAGTTTTTATATAAGATTGAATAAGAAGCGTTTGCTTGGCGCGGTTCCAAGTGGGTTTATTGCATGTGTGCATCTCTATACCCTTACAATTGGTATCAGAGCAGACACCTGATAAAAGTTATGATATTCTTTATAACAGGTGAGATCTTGCGGCATGGGTATGGAGAAATCACTGGGTTTCGTTGTCTCATCAAAACTACTGAAACTTGACTCTGAGAGTTTTGGGTACTGGGAAGTCATGGTGAAGCAGACCATTTTGAGCATTGATGTGGAAGCTTGGAGTGCTGTGGAGGATGGCTGGTCATCTCCTATGGTCAAGGACAAGAAAGGTGATTCGGTTCCCAAGCAGAANCGAGATGGACAGCTGAGGAAAAAGCTAAATCAAAATATATTTCCCAAGCATTATTAGTTATCTTCAATGCTCTGCCAGTTGAGATCTTCATCCAAGTACAAGGGTGTGTGGCTGCCAAGGAAGCATGGAAGTGTCTGGTAACCTTGTTCGAAGGCACAAGCAGTGTTAGGCACACCAGACTGGATAATCTTGCATCCGAATTTGAGGGACTTCACATGACTGAAAGTGAATCTGTTGCTAACTACAACAGTAGATTGAATGAAATTGCACAAAGGGCTGTAGTTTTGGGAAAAAGATACATTGATGAGTCAATGGTAAAAAAGTTTCTCGGGAGTTTTTCAGATAAGATTCAACCGCACAGGTCTGTTGTAGTCGAATCTCTAAACTTAGAGGAGGTTAAGTTTAATCAGTTAGTAGAGATTATGCAGGCCATTGTTATACCACAGGGAAGAAAAGAAGATAGCAAGGGTGAGTCTTTGAACAACTCTGTAATACTACTGAATGCCACTGAAGATATCAAGGAGGACGAGGTCTGGTCAGAAACAAAGGATGATATGACGAAGTGGTACTTTGATAGTGGATGCACTAGGCATATGACAGGTGCTTTTGTCACTCTATCACATGTAGAGACTGTCAATGGTGGGAGAGATACTGTTGATAATGGAAGAAAAGGAATAATTCGAGGAAAGGGTACAACTTGTTGTGACTTTCAACGACACTTAAAGGATGTTATCTTGGTTGATGGTTTGAAG
This sequence comes from Camelina sativa, assembly GCF_000633955.1. Classification (NCBI taxonomy): domain Eukaryota; kingdom Viridiplantae; phylum Streptophyta; class Magnoliopsida; order Brassicales; family Brassicaceae; genus Camelina; species Camelina sativa. Next base: position 5,772,527 of record NC_025697.1, on the reverse strand, counting down.
GCAAACCTGATAAGCGTCAGTCAGCTGTGTGATGAAGGTTTGAATGTCACTTTTACCGAGAAGGGGTGTGAGGTATTTGATCAGCAAGGATCTGTTCGGCTTAGAGGAAAGAGATCTAGAAACAACTGTTACATGTGGGAATTGGCAATGCAGTACATCAACAAAACCACTGAATTGGACACCGATCCATGGCATCTGGAACTTGGCTGCCTGAACATATGCACAACAATGGGGCTTGCTAATCAAGAAGCTGCACACGGGACTTATGAGCTGAAGGATGACTCACACTTCACAAGTGGTCCCTGTAACAAGAATAAAAAGTGTTCTATCCTAACTATTCGTGGTAATCATGAAGGAGAATTATAGAATGACAGGTCTGATCAACTCTATGGTCATCAAGGTCTTATTCGTCAATACTCTGTCCCAAGAACATCCGAGCAGAATGAAGTTGTGGAGCGGAAGGACAGAACATTGCAGGAGATGGCACAAGCTATGTTACATGGAAATAAGGTTCATCATTGGTTCTGGGGTGAATCTGTTCATACAGCCTGCTACATCATCAATCTAGTGTGTATTCAATCAGAACCAACAAGACTTCCTATGAGTTGTGGAAAGGGAAGTCTCATACAATAAGCTACTCTCATGTGTTTGGATGTCACTGCTACACTCTAATTGACGTGGATCTGATAACAGATGATGAGAAGCATGAGCAAGAACCTGTAAGCCATGGTGACTCGATCAGCCCCATGTCTTCATCGAATGTTCTTCCTTCATCTTCTCAGGTTCATCAGAATCACTCCTCTAATGATATTATTGGTGCGATTCAGGGGGGTAGAGTTACCAGAGAAAAGCAGATTCTGATTAGACAGCTGGCTGGGGTTACCAGATAATAGCAGATTCAGATTAGACAGCTGGCTGGGAAGGAACAAGAGGCCGTTGTTCCAGACACTGTCTTTCAGGATTCTGATATTGGTCAATTTGATTGTTTTGGTCTCATTTTTTGAATCAAAGAATCACATGAAGGCATTTCGTGATAAGTTTTGGGTGGTTGCAATGCAAGATGATCTGGAACAAGTTGAGCGGAGTAATGTGTGGAATCTCACTAAATGTCCTGCTAATGTCATTATAGTAGGAACAAAGTGTTTTTTCAACAGTGAGAGTGATGCTAGTGGATGCATTGTGAGAAACAAAGATCAGGTCTTTGTTGAACAACCAAAAGACTTTGAGAACTCACAACAGCCTGAGCATGAGTATTGGCTGATGAAAGCTATGTATGGTCTCGAGGAGGCACCTAGAACACCGTATGAGAGGTTTACTATGACTCTTCTGGATCAAGGATACACTCGTGGGGGTGTAGACAAAGCATTGTGTGTTCTTAACAGTGACAGCACACTAATATTTGCTCAGATCTATGTTGATGACATCTTTCTTGGGTTCACTTGTCAACCTTTGGAACAGTTTGTGGAAAGTATGTCACAGGAGTTCGAGATGAGTATGGTGGGAGAGCTAACAAACTTTCTGGGATTTCATGTTGAACAATCGTCTGATGGGATTTTTGTTTTTCAAAGAACCTATGCCGAAGAGTGGGTACATCGGTTTGGATTAGGGAAGGGGGGAGGAGTAAAGAAGCAAAGATTCCTTTGGGCAACAACCTGATATCTTGGCACAGCAAGAAGCAAAATAGTGTCTCTCTTTCGACAGCTAAGGCTGATGCATTGCCTTAGGTAGCTGTTGCACACAACCCTTGTGGATGCGACACATGTCTTTTGACTATGGTATGGATTCTGACACTCTGTTAATTCATTGGGATAATGTGAGTGCCATAAACATCTTTAAGAATCTTGCTCAATGCTCTAGAACTAAACACATTGATATTAGACACCACTCTGTTTGTGAACTAGTTGAGACGAAACTGATCGAGATTGACCATGTGAGCACTGTTTCCCAGTTGGCTGATTTGTTTTCTAAGCTTGTGGTCCCTATGAACTCTAACCTCTCTCTTTGAGTTGTGTTGATCTAAGACAAGAACATGTGCTAGGACAGATCATGTAAATCCTGGAATATATAGAAGATCAACAGTAGCTGTGGGAAATAGCTGCCTGTCATGCCGGTCTGCCCATCCTGTTAAATGTTGCCATGATGTAAGAAGGTCAAAGAGCTGTGATGAGACATGCACATGTATTCTCGGGATCAATGTCCTGTTGAATGACAAGCCTAGAATCAGTGATTGACAAAAATCAAGTGATGTCACTGAAGTTCAAGGCGGTGAAACAGCTATCAAAAGGCTAAGTGGAATAAAAAAGTATATATATAAGGGTGTGTTGTGCTCTTCAAGGAGATGTTCTCCAACAGCCTTAACATGTTGGAATGGATTGTAGACTGAAGGCATGACAGTGTGAAAGACTACCCACATGCAACAGTTCTCTGATCTTCGACAATTCATGAGGTTGTGATAGTTCCTAGTAAAGGTTCTGAACAAGTGGTTGACACAACACATGTATGGTTAGTATTTTTTATTTTTAAAATAATAATATAAAAGGGAGGTTTGCTCATATGTGTTAATTCTAGATCTGGGTCCCTTAGGGTTTATCCTTAGTGGCTGTTGATAACTCTCTAATTTATATGTTTTTAGCATCCTTTTTTGTCCATATTTTGCATTGTTCATACCTTTAACCTAGCATTCTTAGGTCATTTACTGTAGGGATCCACTTTTAGACCATTTAGGGTGTTGCATTTCTGCATTTGCATATTTTAGATGAAAACAGGTGCTAAAGGGCCAAAAATGGGGGAAAACAAGGACAACTCGAGCATGTACCCGAAAGAGCTATCGAGCTGCAAGAACAAGTCCGAACCCCAACACGATCGAGGAGGATCGAAGAGCATGAAGAACAGCCCGAAGATCCACCCGAGGAGTAACCCGACTTCAACCTCGTGTACCCCATCGAGTAGACCATCGGGTAGGTCTGGGAAGCTAGGTCAAATGGGTTTCCATATATAAACCCCCTCCTCTCCTAGCTCATAAATGAGCACGCCGCAGACCCTCAAACTAGAGAGCGAGAGCTTCTGTGAGAGAACTGAGCGACTCAACATTTTTCTTCTTGTTTTGCATTTTTATTTTGTAGTTTTCTTAGATTTCTATCATTTACTTTCTCTACTCTACTCTATCTTTTAATACAATGTCATTTTCATTCATTTTGATTGCTTTGTTATTCGTTTCTATGTCCGAGTAGTGTAGTAAAGTTTCTAGGGATGGGATAGATGATTTTGTGTTCTTGATCGGTTAGGATGCTTTAGTTGATTGTAAATGACTGATAGATTTCCTTCTAGATTGGTGCTCTTAATGCTGTCAACAGACCGAAAGGCTAAGATTAGATCTAGGGCGTTTACAAATGCTACAGGCCGAATGAGTAGATAAAATGCTTCATTTAGCCAATGCTAGAGGTTTACTTAACACTGAGTAACAAAATTAGATGAGTTTAAGTCTACTGACAATAATGAATCGTTCTTAATGCCTGCTTGTTCATATTGCTAGAGCGACAGTGTTGTAGTATGTTCAAGGTTGATTGTTGCTAGTGCGAAAGTGTGGTGATAAGTTCTTAGAGGTTCATTGTCTAGAAAAGAATTGCTTGAGGCATGTAAGGCATCTTTACTGGTCTAGAACAGTTAGGATTCGATTACCCCCATCCTTAGGAACTTTCATATTTTATTTATTTGCATTTTCTTCACTTACTCGACTACTTACCCGATCAGGTACACGATAACCTGTATCGAGTAATACCTCGAGCTGTTCATATCTCACTTGCATACTCGATCACCCCACTCGATCCTGTACTCAATTGCTTGCATCGAGTTCTTAGGTCGTGTGGTTTACTTGTTTCTATTATTTTACTTTGTTTATTTTAGGATCGTTAGAACCAAACCCCTAATTGCTTGGCTTGACTTGCATTGTTCTGATCATATCCTTCCTGCTAGCCATACACAACCATTTGGATTGGTAACCCTTTGTACTACAACTGCATAGGGGATTGATACCCTGGGTGAAAACCTGTCTATCAATTTGGCGCCGTTGCCATTTGGTTGTTTTACTTTTGCTACGTTTCGGATTTCATCGCTTGCTAGATCAAGTTCGTTTGTTTATATTTGGTTTGGATACTGACTTGTTTGCTTTCGCATTGTTTGTTTTGAATCTCAGGTACAACCCGAGCACCCACCCAACCCGTCACTCGATCACCTGGATCGAGTTGATCCTCATGTACACACTCGGATACATACCTGTGCATGCAAACACGATCCAGAGGTAGCCAGAACCTGAGTCCTTTCATCGACAACATCGACATACCTCGGCTACTCAGACAACAACAAGTTCAACCAGAACCAGTACTAATTGAGGAGATGATGAATAATCAGAACGGTCCACCAGCTCCTCAAGCAAGGACCAATATAGGAGCAGGAGATGCTCCATCTACTCACACTCAAAGGAATGGCATTGTGCCACCAACTGTGGCAAATAACAACTTTGAGATAAAGAGTAGTCTCATCCAAATGATACAAAGCAATAAGTTTCATGGATTGCCAATGGAGGAACCATTGGATCATATGGATGAATTTGATCGGCTCTGTAGCCTCACTAAGATCAATGGAGTCAGTGAAAATGGATTCAAGCTCAGGCTTTTGCCATTCTCTTTGGGAGTCAAAGCACGAATTTGGGAGAAATTGCTCCCTAAGGAGTCTATCACCACTTGGGAAGCGTGCAAGAAGGCATTCCTGGACAAATTCTTCTCCAACTCCAGAACCGCAAGGCTGAGAAACGATATTTCCGGCTTTGTTCAGAAGAACAACGAAACGTTCAGTGAAGCTTGGGAACGTTTCAAGGGATACACTACTCGATGTCCACATCATGGTTTCAGTAATGCTTCGTTGCTGAGCACACTTTATAGAGGAGTGGTCCCCAAGATACGGATGTTGCTGGACACCGCAAGCCATGGTAACTTCCTCAACACAGATGTTGATGAAGGTTGGGACCTAGTTGAGAACTTGGCTCAGTCTGATGGCAACTACAATGAGGAATATGATCGCTCTGTGCGATCTACATGAGAGGAAGATGCCAAGTACAAGAGGGACATGAAAGCCCTCAATGATAAGCTCGATCAGCTCCTCATCCAGCAAAAGCATGTTCATGCTATATCAGAGGAAGAGTAGTTTCAACAACAAGATGGGGAGACTATGCAACTAGAGGATGTTAACTACATCAACAACCAAGGAGGGTAGAACAGAGGGTACAACAACTTCAAGCCGAATCCGAATCTGTCTTATCAGAACCCGAATGTTGCGAATCCTCAGGACCAAACATACCCATCTGCAGTTCAAGGGAACCAGATCCAACAGAAGCCCTTTGTCCAATACAACCAAGGTTATGCACCTAAGCAGCAGTATTCAGGAACCTACAACCAACCCCCTGGATTCCAACAACAACTAGGTCCACCAAAAAAATCACAGGAAGCTGAGTTACGCGGTCTCATTCAGCAAATGATTCAGGATCAGGCTACAGCTTCCATGGACCTCGCGAAACGGTTCGCAGAGATGAGCAACAAGATCGACTCAGGGTACAATGATCTCAATGCAAGTACGAATCACTTAACACAAAGGTTCGATACCTGGAAGGCCATCACAACAACCAACCAACGCCAAAGATCAACCAACTTCCAGGTAAGGCTGTTCAAAACCCCAAGGATTATGCAACTGCTCAAGCCATCTTCCTAGATGATGACTTTGAGGATTACCTCACTGGGGACAGTGATGATCAAGATGGGGAGGATGTGGAACACCCATTGAAAAATGAGGCCAAGTACTATATATCCGAGTATGAACCCGAGGCTTCACCCGAAGAGACTGATCGAGTTGATGATCGAGCACTGTTTTGAGAATCGCAAACTGAAGAACAACCCGAAGTGGAACCCGATGACCTACACGATGGTGTTGATCAGATGATGCATCAAGTAGATGTTGAAAAGATAGATCAGCCTCAACCACCTGCACGAGTAGAAGGGGAGTTAGAGGAAAGGTTCAATGCTGCACTTGACATCCAGCTGGAGGCGCTTGCAGAGCGAATGGCTAAGCGTAAAGCTCCACCACCCAAGTTTTTGCTCCCACATGAGCTTCAGCAGGAAGCTGCCAAGGAAGCAGCTCGATTGGAGGATGAGGTCAAGGAAGATGTCAAGGAGATCGGTTTTGAAATTCTGAGAAGTGGAGTTTGCTTGGATCCTGAACTGCGAATTGAGGAAAAACTTGAAGATCCTGGCTCTTTCACCTTGCCGTCTTTGATAGGACTTCGGATCTTCAAAAACTGTTTGTGCGATCTTGGAGCCTCAATTAGCATTATGCCGCTTTCAGTTGCCAACAAGCTGGGATTCACTGATTTTAAACCAAGTAAATTGTATTTGGTTCTGGCCGACAGAACAATGAGGCATCCGATTGGTATCCTGGAGAACCTGCCTCTCAGGATTGGAAGATGAAGTGCCTACTTCATGATCCTCGATATGGACAAGGAACCGGATGATCCACTAATTCTAGGGAAACCATTCTTGGCAACAGTTGGTGCTGTGATCGAGGTGAAACAAGGCAAGATCAGGATAGAGCATGGTGAGCATTTCAAGATGGAGTTTGATGTGAAGAAGGGGATTAAGAGGCCAACCATTGATGGTCAATCTTTTTCCACTAAGACCAAACAAAGGAAGGTCCAACATCTTGAAGAGGTTAACACCACATTTGCCTTAGAACCTGGACAAGACCTGGAAAATCTGCTGAACCAGCCTACTGTAGTGGAGAGGATTCTAGAACCTCTTCCACATGGATCCCATGCTTAAGGAGCATGAAGAGTCAAGCTTAGTGACTTTAAACAAGCTCACTTAGGAGGAAGTCCCAAAGGTATCTTTTAATTTTAGTTTATTTGTTTTATTTACTTTTATTTATTTTTATTTTTTTCTCTTTTTGCAATTTCGTAAAAAAAAAAAAAAATGGAAAAATTGAAAAGAGGAAAATTGGGGAACCCGAGGGCAAACCCGACACCGTACTCGATGCGCCTGATCGTGTCGCTGCTCGGGTGGCGAGTGGAGTCCGAATTCCACAAGGAAGCCCACTCTCGGTGAAGCCCACCAACCAAACCTTAGCCTATTTAAGGGGTTTCGAGACTCTTCTCCCTCATCACCACCGATAAGTCTCTCCTATTCTCTAAAGTTCTTTATTTTCCATAAGTTTCTATTCTTCTCTCTCTCAAACTCGAGTTCTATTCGATTCTTTTTGGAGACTAAGAGCTTCTCCACTGGGAGTTACTCTCAATGTTTCTCTCTAAATTGGGCTCCAAATGTGAATAAATAATCCATATTTCGGTCCAACAGGCTGAGAATCGATTCTTGGGGAGCACTTTGAGCAATCCATGGGAAACGATACGTGGCCTTTTGCGATTGGATGATAGGTAAATATAAAAGCAATTTTTTTTTTCACCATTTTCTTCCTTCTTTCTTCCTTCTTTTCCCCAAGATTCTCTCTCTCGACCTACACGGCGACTCGAGGGCGATGTAAACCCTAAACCGGAAAATCAGTGGATTCACCTCGAATCCTTTGATTTTTCCGGCTAAAAATGGTGGGTTTTTGGTTGATGAAGGCGACGACCACTCCGATCGGCTTAACCCGGAACATTTCGCTTCTCACGACACGACGACCTACCTCCTTCTGCGACAACGATGGCGGCGGTTTCCTCACGAGGTCCACCGGGAGACGAATCGGATAGAGAAGGTTTGTCATCTCATCTCTTACTTATTGCATGTTCTTAACCTTTTGGTTTCGTTTAAATTCGATTTGTTTGTGTTAGGATTTGTCGTTTCAATTGGTTTTGAGATTTGTTCTGATGGCTGTAAAGTGAACCGTCTGTTTAGTAGTATAGGATGAACCGTCTATTGTTCTATTAGATTACTTTTTAGGTACTTAATACTTTACTTGGTTGTTTTTGTATTGCTTTGTTGTTTTGATGCAGATCGTCGTCACAGTCCAGTCACTGGAGTAGCTTCGTTGCGGTGGTGTGTGACATTCTTCTACGGTATGATTTGTATTACTTGTTGTTGTAGATTCTATGATGATGGATGATGCTATGGTGTGTGACATTCTTCTACGGTATCGCTGACATTCTTTTCTAATGTCTACTAGGGTCTCTGCTACTAAGTGTGATGCACAAGGCTGGCCATGTGGTTTATTCCAGGTACTTCCTCCTCTTTCCCTTTTGTATATGTCTGCTATTTTAAGTTTTGGAATCTGCCACATCAGGGACTTGTCAAACATGATTTGGGAGTTTCAAAGAGAAAACACATTGATAAATTTAAATGTCAGTCTCTCTCTTTTATGCAGATCGTTGATATTTTCTCGTGTATCATCTGTTTAGAGGTAAGGTTATATCTTCTACATGTCAGTCTCTATATGTGCTTTGTTCTCATCTATTGTAGGTGATTAATATTCACTCTTTTTTCATGGTTTGTGCGAGGTTTACATGAAGTGGACAATGGGTTTTAGTGGTGTGCATCAACTTGACACAAGAAGAGGGATTCTCTTACTTGAAAAGGTATGCTCATTTTATGTCACTGTTTTTTTGTTCTTAGGCTTGGATATGTGTGTTGTTGTGTTTTTTTGAACAATTGGTTGTAAATTTTCATAACCCGTTTCTTGTCTTTTTTTGTTTTTTGTTTTTTTGTTTTTGTTTTTGTTTTTTTTCTGTTATTGTTTGCTTTTTTAAGTCGATTTGGTTTGTTTTTAATCAAAAGAAATTGATGACTGTTTTGAGGTTACGGTTTGTTTAATTTGTAGACGAAGTTATAAATCTTTTTGGAGACGAGTATCTCAGAAGACCTACATCGGAAGACCTCCAACGATTACTGAATATTGGAGAACATCGTGGTTTTGTAAAATATATTTAATATTCCGAATTCTGTAAAATTTTATTGTTTTCTGTTTAATGTAATATAATTAATAGAAATATTTTTTTATACATGATAGATTAGTAAAATTTTATAATTAATTAACAAAAATTTAAAAATATATTATTTTAATGAAGAGTAACCTTCATTGGGTTTACTCTAATGGAGGGATGATTTTGATTAAGTTCTAAGTGGTTTACTTTAATTATTTTAGTATTAATTATATGATTAATTAATCCTTGAGTAACCCTCTCAAGTTGCTGGAGTAATGATGCTCTAACCCTATTAATCTCGAGACTTAGCATTTTTTCTTCTCAAGGATTCGACAATGGAGCCAGCCGCTCAAACCTACCAATGGAAGGGAAGAAGATCAACTTCCGCCGCTGCTACAACCGGAGGTGAAGCCGTCAAAGTTCGAGAGTCTCAAGGGAGAGGAAACGTTCCACATTCCCAACCGTTGGGTGGACGCTTAGCCTCCCCTACCCGAGCCACAACCCGATCCACCACCCGACCAGATGCTCGAGTATCCGATCGAGTAGGCCCCCGAGTTCGCTCACCGAGTCCATTGGCGAGTGCTGTCCGCCGTTCTCCTCGACGTAGGGACCTGTCTACGTCCGAAAAGACCCTTACCGATCCTATGGAGGTTGATTCTGATGCTGGAGGAGAAGAGCAAGGGGAGATCCACACCTCTCGTTCAAGGAGCAGAGCTACGGTTTCAAGGGGGAAGAGACCGGCGTCAGATAAGGCTGAGAAGATAGTTGAAAGAGCGGTTGAGGAAGAAGATCAACACGCCGAGGAGGACTACTGAGAGAGAGAAGAGGAACAGAGAGAGAGGACCCGCCAAGCCTCGCGGAGGCTAAAGCAGAAGGAGGTGGATACTCCGGCAAGACTCTTCAAGATTTTCTGGAAGATGAGCTTTGTTGGTACCCGCTACCCTCACCGAGAAACAATGAAGCAATTGGGCATCGCTAGAGACGTCGAGTACTTGTTCGATATGTGCCACCTGGGCCAATTGATGCGAGCCCACCTTGAAGCATATGAGGAGGAGACGGTCCAGTTCCTTTCAACCTTGAAGCTGCACTATTTCGAGGACCACCCGACCCTACTACCCGATGGGGGGATCGGGTTCATCACCTGCTCCGTAAGGAACAAGGACTACCGACTCAGTTTTAAAGAGATGGAGAAGCTGTATGGCTTCAAATCTGGTAGTGGGGAAGGTATGGAGGTAGGCAAAGAAGAAATGAGGTCCCTATGGCTGACAATAGGAGACAAGAAGCCCTACAAGTCCACAAGCTCCAAATCCGCTCAAATAAGGAGCCCTGTCTTGAGGTATTTTCACAAGTCCATTGCATGCACTCTTTTTGCTAGAAAAGAGACTGGGAATGTGAACGAACATGAGCTCCAGCTGTTAGATATTGCACTGTGTGGAGTTTTGGACAATACTAGGGATGGTACACCATTAGTTGGAGATGTTGCGGATACAAGCATGTTGTTTGTGTTACTCGTTCAATTCCTCTCCCTGAAATCGTGGGCCGTGAAAAGAAGAGAAGGAGGCGGAGAGATCTCCATTGGGGGACTAGTCACACCGATCCTAGTGGCATGCGATGTGCCCTTAAAGGGAATTGTTCATGAACCAAGATGGCTGGATGAGGACTACCTCGTGCTGGCGAGATTTTTGGCCCATGAGAGGCCTAATGACATGACGCTGTTCAAGTTTCTCCATCCAACCGCCGGAGCTGCTCAGATGGTTCTACCTAATGTCATATGCACCAAGGTTCGGCTGGGCGACAACATTGACTTCGCACCACCGTTGGAGGAGCTGTACAACCCGAACGAGGAGTCAGAAGCTGAGAAGAGAGGAGACCGGGCAGAGACAGGGAGATAGCTCGGAGGAGTACGATTTTGAGGAGTAGCGGAAGCTCACAAGAGGATCGGCTGGCTGAAGAGGATGAACATGTTCTTGGCGTAGAAAGTAAAAGATCTTGCCGGTTCGGTGAAGACAATGGGAGGTCAAATCAAGGAGTTTCAAGACAAGGCAAGCTGTGCCTCAACTCCTACCTCGGCACAAGCACCAACTTGGATGGGGAGAAGCGGACCGTTAGGAGGAACTCGAGGACTGCCACCTCCAGAACCTTATAGAGCATCATCATACGAGCCCCAAGCTGAGGAGAACGTCACCGGAATTGAGGCATCGCGGAGAAGCCATTCTGATGCTTACCCGACGCCTAACCCGATGGGATACACGATGAACTATCCGATTGATAGACAGGTTTTCACCCAGGGTATAATCCCCTATGCAGTTGTAGTACAAAGGGTTATCAATCCAAATGGTTGTGTATTGCTAGAAGGAAGGATATGATCAGAACAATGCAAGTCAAGCCAAGCAATTAGAGTTTTGGTTCTAACGATTCCTAAAATAAACAGGGTAAAAGAATATAAACAAGTAAACCACACGACCTAAGCACTTGATGCAAGCAATCGAGTACCAGATCGAGTGGGGTGATCGAGTATGCAAGTGAGATATGAACAGCTCGAGGTATTACTCGATACAGGTTATCGTGTACCTGATCGGGTAAGTAGTCGAGTAAGTGAAGGAAATGTAAATAAATAAAATACGAAAGTTCCTAAGGTTGGGGGTAATCGAATCCTAAGTGTTCTAGACCAGTACCGATGCCTTACATGCCTCAAGCAATTATTTCCTAGACAATGAACCTCTAAGACCTTGTCACCACACTTTCGCACTAGCAACAATCAACCTTGAACACATTACCACACTGTCGCACTAGCAATATGAACAAGCAGGCATTAAGAACGATTCATTATTGTCAGTAGACTTAAACTCATCTAATTTTGTTACTCAGTGTTAAGTAAACCTCTAGCATTGGCTAAATGAAGCATTTTATCTACTCATTCGGCCTGTAGCATTTGTAAACGCCCTAGATCTAATCTTAGCCTTTCGGTCTGTTGACAGCATTAAGAGCACCAATCTAGAAGGAAATCTATCAGTCATTTACAATCAACTAAAGCATCCTAACCGATCAAGAACACAAAATCATCTATCCCATCCCTAGAAACTTTACTACACTACTCGGACATAGAAACGAATAACAAAGCAATCAAAATGAATGAAAATGACATTGTATTAAAAGATAGAGTAGAGTAGAGAAAGTAAATGATAGAAATCTAAGAAAACTACAAAATAAAAATGCAAAACAAGAAGAAAAATGTTGAGTCGCTCAGTTCTCTCACAGAAGCTCTCGCTCTCTAGTTTGAGGGTCTGCGGCGTGCTCATTTATGAGCTAGGAGAGGAGGGGGTTTATATATGGAAACCCATTTGACCTAGCTTCCCAGACCTACCCGATGGTCTACTCGATGGGGTACACGAGGTTGAAGTCGGGTTACTCCTCGGGTGGATCTTCGGGCTGTTCTTCATGCTCTTCGATCCTCCTCGATCGTGTTGGGGTTCGGACTTGTTCTTGCAGCTCGATAGCTCTTTCGGGTACATGCTCGAGTTGTCCTTGTTTTCCCCCATTTTTGGCCCTTTAGCACCTGTTTTCATCTAAAATATGCAAATGCAGAAATGCAACACCCTAAATGGTCTAAAAGTGGATCCCTACAGTAAATGACCTAAGAATGCTAGGTTAAAGGTATGAACAATGCAAAAATAGACAAAAAAGGATGCTAAAAACATATAGAGTTATCAACAGGNATATGGACAAAAAAGGATGCTAAAAACATATAAATTAGAGAGTTATCAACAGCCACTAAGGATAAACCCTAAGGGACCCAGATCTAGAATTAACACATATGAGCAAACCTCCCTTTTATATTATTATTTTAAAAATAAAAAATACTAACCATACATGTGTTGTGTCAACCACTTGTTCAGAACCTTTACTAGGAACTATCACAACCTCATGAATTGTCGAAGATCAGAGAACTGTTGCATGTGGGTAGTCTTTCACACTGTCATGCCTTCAGTCTACAATCCATTCCAACATGTTAAGGCTGTTGGAGAACATCTCCTTGAAGAGCACAACACACCCTTATATATATACTTTTTTATTCCACTTAGCCTTTTGATAGCTGTTTCACCGCCTTGAACTTCAGTGACATCACTTGATTTTTGTCAATCACTGATTCTAGGCTTGTCATTCAACAGGACATTGATCCCGAGAATACATGTGCATGTCTCATCACAGCTCTTTGACCTTCTTACATCATGACAACATTTAACAGGATGGGCAGACCGGCATGACAGGCAGCTATTTCCCACAGCTACTGTTGATCTTCTATATATTCCAGGATTTACATGATCTGTCGTAGCACATGTTCTTGTCTTAGATCAACACAACTCAAAGAGAGAGGTTAGAGTTCATAGGGACCACAAGCTTAGAAAACAAATCAGCCAACTGGGAAACAGTGCTCACATGGTCAATCTCGATCAGTTTCGTCTCAACTAGTTCACAAACAGAGTGGTGTCTAATATCAATGTGTTTAGTTCTAGAGCATTGAGCAAGATTCTTAAAGATGTTTATGGCACTCACATTATCCCAATGAATTAACAGAGTGTCAGAATCCATACC
>NC_025697.1:5696315-5757471 GCF_000633955.1 Camelina sativa | reverse complement strand
CCAACCCCAAATAAACATTCTAACCACCTAACCTTCAAAACCGAATCTATTAGCAAGTTCAAATTCTAACATAGCTAAATCAAGAGGCAGTTCTTTGTCGTTCTCAATAATCTCAAGGTTTCACAACCTATAGCACAATGAAAGAGGCCTCACTCAACAATTCACAACAAGGTTTTAAAGAAAAGTTTGGGGTCATGGGTAGGACAAATGAATCGGGTTAAACGAAAAGATTGGTAAAAAGTGGAGTGTAACCCGAGTTTAGAGTTACCATGAGCAAGTATTCAAATTCCATAAGCAAGACAATTAAAGTTCAAATTAAATCCAATAATATAGAGATGTTCTAATGTTCAAGCAAGTGGAGGAAGCATTCAAAAGACGCAAGGTTCTAAGCAAAGATTTTTCATTTTTTTCCAAAGACTGATCTAGCAACAATGAACTGTGACTAAGGGCTATAGCTTCAATCCTAACGTTTGATTTTAAACAAGGTAGTTTTAATCATTGTCCCCTAAGATGCATATGCGACAATCCTATATGAAACAAACTAGACTCAATCCTAATATGCAAATGCAACTACATGAACACTCTTTTCTTTTCTTTTTCTTAAAATTTTTCATTTTTTTTTTGGGTTTTAATGCACATAGATGCAATGCAGACTCAAATGAATAAAACTAGCATGCAAAAATTTAAAATAATAAAAATAAGAAAATAAAACCCAATGTTAAATACATTCTAGGACCCTCCCCCAAACTTAAATTACACAGTCCCTGTGTAAATAAAAGTTTGAAAAAGAATCCAAGAATCACACAAAATGAATTAAACTAAATGCAATGTTATATACAAAGATCGGATGAAAGTGGTACCTCATGGGTTGGTGAAGAAGGAGGTTGTAGCAGCCACCATACTCGCCAACGTGTAGCCTGGGTCGTCGCCGGCTTCAGTAGGTGCCGGTGTTTGCTCGTCAGAGAGCTCAGAAATGTGCACGGACGACTTACTCGGACCAGCATCCGAGGTGTTGATCGAGGGTAGGATCGCGTAGCNCCATGAGCAAGTATTCAAATTCCATAAGCAAGACAATTAAAGTTCAAATTAAATCCAATAATATAGAGATGTTCTAATGTTCAAGCAAGTGGAGGAAGCATTCAAAAGACGCAAGGTTCTAAGCAAAGATTTTTCATTTTTTTCCAAAGACTGATCTAGCAACAATGAACTGTGACTAAGGGCTATAGCTTCAATCCTAACGTTTGATTTTAAACAAGGTAGTTTTAATCATTGTCCCCTAAGATGCATATGCGACAATCCTATATGAAACAAACTAGACTCAATCCTAATATGCAAATGCAACTACATGAACACTCTTTTCTTTTCTTTTTCTTAAAATTTTTCATTTTTTTTTTGGGTTTTAATGCACATAGATGCAATGCAGACTCAAATGAATAAAACTAGCATGCAAAAATTTAAAATAATAAAAATAAGAAAATAAAACCCAATGTTAAATACATTCTAGGACCCTCCCCCAAACTTAAATTACACAGTCCCTGTGTAAATAAAAGTTTGAAAAAGAATCCAAGAATCACACAAAATGAATTAAACTAAATGCAATGTTATATACAAAGATCGGATGAAAGTGGTACCTCATGGGTTGGTGAAGAAGGAGGTTGTAGCAGCCACCATACTCGCCAACGTGTAGCCTGGGTCGTCGCCGGCTTCAGTAGGTGCCGGTGTTTGCTCGTCAGAGAGCTCAGAAATGTGCACGGACGACTTACTCGGACCAGCATCCGAGGTGTTGATCGAGGGTAGGATCGCGTAGCTCATCGGGTAGGGCATCAGGTAGTACGACGGAAATGGCGGAAAAGGTCCAGAATAATCACCCGTGTATCCACTCGCAGGGTGCATCGTGTATGGCATCGTGAATGGCATCTGGTAAGGTGGAGGGAATATCCCTGTGTACTCACCCGATTGGGTGCTCGATGGGTGCATCAGGATGGCTTCTCCACGATGCCTCAGGTCGGGTGATGTTCTGCTTGGCCTTGGGCTCCTATGATGATGCTCTGTAAGGTTCTGGNAAACTAGACTCAATCCTAATATGCAAATGCAACTACATGAACCCTCTTTTCTTTTCTTTTTCTTAAAATTTTTCATTTTTTTTTTGGGNCCCCATCCAAGTTGGTGCTTGTGCCGAGGTAGGAGCTGAGGCACAACTTACCTTATCTTGCAACTCCTTGATTTGACATCCCATTGTCTTCACCGATNATGCAGACTCAAATGAATAAAACTAGCATGCAAAAATTTAAAATAATAAAAATAAGAAAATAAAACCCAATGTTAAATACATTCTAGGACCCTCCCCCAAACTTAAATTACACAGTCCCTGTGTAAATAAAAGTTTGAAAAAGAATCCAAGAATCACACAAAATGAATTAAACTAAATGCAATGTTATATACAAAGATCGGATGAAAGTGGTACCTCATGGGTTGGTGAAGAAGGAGGTTGTAGCAGCCACCATACTCGCCAACGTGTAGCCTGGGTCGTCGCCGGCTTCAGTAGGTGCCGGTGTTTGCTCGTCAGAGAGCTCAGAAATGTGCACGGACGACTTACTCGGACCAGCATCCGAGGTGTTGATCGAGGGTAGGATCGCGTAGCTCATCGGGTAGGGCATCAGGTAGTACGACGGAAATGGCGGAAAAGGTCCAGAATAATCACCCGTGTATCCACTCGCAGGGTGCATCGTGTATGGCATCGTGAATGGCATCTGGTAAGGTGGAGGGAATATCCCTGTGTACTCACCCGATTGGGTGCTCGATGGGTGCATCAGGATGGCTTCTCCACGATGCCTCAGGTCGGGTGATGTTCTGCTTGGCCTTGGGCTCCTATGATGATGCTCTGTAAGGTTCTGGAGGTGGCAGTCCTCGAGTTCCTCCTAGCGGTCCGCTTCTCCCCATCCAAGTTGGTGCTTGTGCCGAGGTAGGAGCTGAGGCACAACTTACCTTATCTTGCAACTCCTTGATTTGACATCCCATTGTCTTCACCGATCCGGTAAGATCTTTTACTTTCTTTGCCAAGAACTTGTTCATCCTCTTCAGCCAGCCGATCCTCTTGTGAGCTTCCCCCACTCTAACCGGTTGCTTTTGAGAGCATACATACTCCTCAAAATCGAATTCCTCCGAGCTATCTCCCTGTCTCTGCCCGGTCTCCTCTCTCTTCTCAGCTTCGGACTCCTCCTCCGGGTTGTACAGCTCCTCCAACGGTGGTGCGAAGTCAATGTTGTCTCCCAGCCGAACCTTGGTGCATACGACATTAGGTAGAATCATTTCAGCAGCTCCGGCGGTTGGATGGACGAACTAGAACAACATCATGTCATTAGGCCTCTCATAGGCTAAAAATCTTGCCAGCACGAGGTAGTCCACATCCAGCCATCTTGGTTCATGCACAATTCCCTTCAAAGGTACATCGCATGCCACTAGGATCAGTGTGACTAGTCCCCCAATGGAGATCTCTCCGCCTCATTCTCTTCTTTTCACGGCCCACGATTTCAGGTAGAGGAATTGATCGAGTAACACAAACACCATGCTAGTATCAGCAACATCTCCTACTAGTGGTGTTCCATCCCTAGCGTTATCCAAAATTCCACACAGTGCAATATCTAACAGCTGAAGCTCATGGTCGTTCACATTCCCAGTCTCTTTTCTAGCAAAAAAGTGCATGCGAGGGACTTGTGAAAATACCTCAAGACAAGGCTCCTTATTTGAGCGGATTTGGAGCTTGTGGACTTGTAGGGGTTCTTGTCTCCTATTGTCAGCCATAGGGACCTCATTTCCTCTTTGCTAACCTCCATACCTTCTCCACTACCATCCTTGAAGCCATATAGCTTCTCCATCTCCTTGAAAGTGAGCCGGTATTCCTTGTTCTTCACGGAGAAGGTGATGAACACGATCCCCCCATCGGGTAGTAGGGTCGGGTGGTCCTCAAAATAGTGCAGCTTCAAGGTCGAAAGGAAATAGACTGTCTCCTCCTCATATGCTTCGAGGTGGGTTCGCATCATATTGACCAGGTGGCACATATCAAACAGATATTCTACATCTCTAGCGATGCCCAATTGCTTTATGGTCTCGCGGTGAGGGTATTGGGTACCAACAAAGCTCATCTTTCGGAAGACTTTGAATAGTCTTGCCGGAGTATCCACCTCCTTCAACTTTAGCCTCCGAGAGGCTTGGCGGGTCCTCTCTCTCTGCTCCTCTTCTCTCTCTCGGTCCTCCTCCTAAGCCTGTTGATCCTCTTCCTCAACTGCTCTCTCAACCACCTTCTCAGCCTTCTCTGAAGCCGTTCTCTTCTCCCTTGCAACCGCAGCTCTGCTCCTTGATCGAGAGGTGTGGATCTCCCCTTGCTCTTCTCCTCCGGCATCAGAATCGACCTCCATAGGGTCGGTAAGGGTCTTTTTGGACGTAGACAGGTCCCTACATCGAGGAGAACGACGGATAGCACTCGCCATTGGACTCAGTGAGCAAACTCGGGGGCCTACTCGATCGGTTACTCGAGCATCAGGTCGGGTGGTGGATCGGGTTATGCATCGGGTTGGGGAGGCTAAACGTCCTCCCAACGGTTGGGAATGTGGAACGTTTCCTCTTCCTTGAGACTCTCGAACTTTGACGGCATCACCTCAGGTTGTAGCAGCAGCGGAGGTTGATCTTCTTCCCTTCCTTTGGTAGATTTTAGCGATTGGCTCCATGTTTGATTCCTTGAGAAGAAAAAGGATAAGTCTCGAGGTTAATAGGGTTAGTCCCAAAGAAATTGAATAAAGCTCGAGTTTGAGAGAGAATAGAATAGAAACTTTGGAAAGCAAAAACTCTAGGGTTGAGAGATACTTATCGGTGATGGAAGGGGAGAGAATGTCGAAACCCCTTAAATAGGCTAGGGTTTGGTTGGTGGGCTTCACTGAGAGTGGGCTTCCTTGTAGGATTCGGACTCCACTCGCCACCCGAGCAGGGACACGATCAGGCGCGTCGAGTACGGTGTCGGGTTGAGCCTCGGTATCCTCAATTTTCCTCTTCTTAATTTTCCATTTTTTTTAAATAAAATTGCAAAAAGAGAAAAAGTAAATAACAGTAAATAAAACAAATAAGCTAAAATTAAAAGATACCTTTGGGACTTCCTCCCAAGTGAGCTTGTTTAAAGTCACTAAGCTTGACTTTTCATGCTCCTTAAGCATGGGGTCCATGTGGAAGAGGTTCTGGAATCCTCTCCACTGCAGTAGGCTGGTTCAATAGATTTTCCAGGTCTTGTCCAGGTTCTAAGGCAAATGTGGTGTTGACCTCTTCAAGATGTTGCACCTTCCTTTGCTTGGTCTTTGTAAAGAAAGCTTGACCATCAATGGTTGACCTCTTAATCCCCTTCTTCACATCAAACTCCATCTTACAAAGCTCACCATGTTCTATTCTGATCTTGCCTTGCTTCACCTCGATCACAACACCAACTGTTGCCAAGAATGGTCTTCCTAGAATCAGCGGATCATCCGGTTCCTTGTCCATATCGAGGATCATGAAGTCGGCAGGCACTTCCAATCTTCCAATCCTGAGAGGCAGGTTCTCCAGGATACCAATTGGATGCCTCACTGTTCTGTCGGCCAGAACCAAATACAATTTACTTGGTTTAAAATCAGTGAATCCTAGCTTGTTGGCAACTGAAAGCGGCATAATGCTAACTGAAGCTCCAAGGTCGCACAAACAGTTCTTGAAGATCCGAAGTCCTATCGAACACAACAAGGTGAAAGAGCCAGGATCTTCAAGTTTTTTCTCAATTCGCAGCTCAGGATCCAAGCAAACTCCATTTCTCAGAATTTCAAAACCGATGTCCTTGACAGCTTCCTTGACCTCATCCTCCAATCGAGCTGCTTCCTTGGCAGCTTCCTGCTGACGCTCGTGTGGGAGCAAAAACTTAGGTGGTGGAGCTTTACGCTTAGCCATTCGCTCTGCAAGCGCCTCCAGCTGGATGTCAAGTGCAGCATTGAACCTTTCCTCTAACTCCCCTTCTACTAGTGCAGGTGGTTGAGGCTGATCTATCTTTTCAACATCTACTCGATGCATCATCCGATCAACACCATCGTGTAGGTCATCGGGTTCCACTTCGGGTTGTTCTTCGGTTTGCGATTCTCGTACCATTGCTCGATCATCAACTCGATCAGTCTCTTCGGGTGAAGACTCGGGTTCATACTCGAATATGTAGTACTTGGCCTCGCTTCGCATTAGGTGTTCCACATCCTCCCCATCTTGATCATCACTGTCCCCAGTGAGGTAGTCCTCATAGTCATCATCAAGGAAGATGGCTTGAGCAGTTGCATAATCCTTGGGGTTTTGAACAGCCTTACCTGGGAGTTGGTTGATCTTTGGGGCTGATTGGTTGGTGTGGTAGCCTTCCAGGTATCAAACCTTTGAGTTGAGTGATTCGTACTTGGCATTGAGATCATTGTACCCTGCGTCGATCTTGTTGCTCATCTCTGCGAACCGTTTCGCGATGTCCATAGAAGCTGTAGCCTGATTCTGAATCATTCGCTGAATGAGACTGCGTAACTCAGCTTTTTGTGATTGGTTTGGTGGACCTTGGTGTTGTTGGAATCCAGGTGGTTGGTTGTAGGTTCCTGAATACTGCTGCTTAGGTGCATAACCTTGGTTGTATTGGACAAAAGGCTTCTGTTGGATCTGGTTCCCTTGAACTGCAGATGGGTAAGTTTGGTCTTGAGGATTCGCAACATTCGGGTTCCAATAAGACTGATTCGGATTCGGCGTGAAGTTGTTGTACCCTCTATTGTACCCTCCTTGGTTGTTGATGTAGTTAACATCCTCTAGTTGCATAGTCTCCCCATCTTGTTGTTGAAACTGCTCTTCCTCTGATATAGCATGAACATGCTTCTGCTGGTTGAGGAGCTGATCGAGCTTGTCATTGAGGGCTTTCATGTCCCTCTTGTAGTTGGCATCTTCCTCTCCTGTAGATCGCACAGAGCGATCATATTCCTCATTGTAGTTGCCATCAGATTGAGCCAAGTTCTCAACTAGGTCCCAACCTTCATCAACATCTGTGTTGAGGAAGTTACCATGGCTTGCAGTGTCTAGCAACATCTGTATCTTAGGGACTACGCCTCGGTAAAGTTTGCTCAGAAATGAAGCATTACTGAAGCCGTGATGTAGACATCGAGTAGTGTATCCCTTGAAACGTTCCCAAGCTTCACTGAACGTTTCGTTGTTCTTCTGAACAAAGCCGGAAATGTTATTTCGCAGCCTTGCGGTAATGGAGTTGGAGAAGAATTTGTCCAGGAATGCCTTCTTGCACGCTTCCCAAGTAGTGATGGACTCCTTAGGGAGCGATTTCTCCCAGATTCGTGCTTTGTCTCCCAAAGAGAATGGGAAAAGCCGGAGCTTGAATCCATCTTCACTGACTCTATTGATCTTAGTGAGGCTACAGAGCCTATCATATTCATCCAGATGATCCAATGGGTCCTCAATTGGCAATCCATGAAAATTATTGCTCTGTATCATCTGGATGAGACTACTCTTGATCTCAAAATTATTGTTCTGCACAGCTGGTGGCACAATGCCATTCCTTTGAGTGTGAGTAGATGGAGCATCTCCTGCTCCTATATTGGTCCTTGCTTGAGAAGCTGGTGGACCGTTCTGATTATTCATTGTCTCCTCAATGATTGATGGTTCTGGTTGAACTTGTTGTTGTCTGAGTAGCCGAGGTCTGTCCATGTTGTCGATGAAAGGACTCAGGTTCTGGCTACCTTTGGATCGTGTTTGCATGCACATGTATGTGTCCGAGTGTGTACACGAGGATCAACTCGATCCAGGTGATCGAGTGAAGGGTCCGGTGGGTGCTCGGGTTGTACCTGAGATTCAAAACAAACAATGCGAAAGCAAACAAGTCACTATCCGAACCAAATATAAATAAACAAACTTGATCTAACAAGTGCTGAAATCCTAAACGTAGCAAAATGAAATCAACCAAATGGCAACGACGCCAAATTGATATACAGCTTTGCACCGAGGGTATCAATCTCCTATGTAGTTGTAGTACAAAGGGTTATCAATCCAAATGGTTGTGTATTGCTAGCAGGAAGGATATGATCAGAACAATGCAAGTCAAGCCAAGCTATTAGGGTTTTGGTTCTAACGATTCCTAAAATAAACAAAGTAAAAGAATATAAACAAGTAAACCACACTACCTAAGCACTCGATGCAAGCAATCGAGTACATGATCGAGTGGGGTGATTGAGTATGGAAGTGAGATATGAAAAGCTCGAGGTATTACTCGATACAGGTTATCGTATACCTGATCGGGTAAGTAGTCGAGTAAGTGAAGAAAATGCAAATAAATAAAATACGAAAGTTCCTAAGGATGGGGTAATCGAATCCTAAGTGTTCTAGACCAGTACGAATGTCTTACATGCCTCAAGCAATTATTTCCTAGACAATGAACCTCTAAGACCTTGTCACCACACTTTCGCACTAGCAACAATCAACCTTGAACATATTACCACACTGTCGCACTAGCAATATGAACAAGCATGCATTAAGAACGATTCATTATTGTCAGTAGACTTAAACTCATCTAATTTTGTTACTCAGAGTTAAGTAAACTTCTAGCATTGGCTAAATCAAGCATTTTATCTACTCCTTTAGGCCTGTAATATTTGTAAACACCCTAGATCTAATCTCAACCTTTCGGTCTGTTGACAGTATTAAGAGCACCAATCTAGAAGGAAATGTATCAATCATTTACAATCAACTAAAGCATCCTAACCGATCAAGAACACAAAATCATCTATCCCATCCCTAGAAACTTTACTACAATTTCGGACATAGAAATGAATAACAAAGCAATCAAATTGAATGAAAATGACATTGTATTAAAAGATAGAGTAGAGTAGAGAAAGTAAAGGATAGAAATCTAAGAAAACTACAAAATAAAATGCAAAACAAGAAGAAAAATGTTGAGTTGCTCAGTTCTCTCAAAGAAGCTCTCGCTCTCTGGTTTGAGGGTCTGCAGCGTGCTCCTTTGCAAGCTAGGGGAAGAGGGGGTTTATATATGGAAACCCATTTGACCTAGCTTCCCAGACCTGCCCGATGATCTACTCGATGGGGTACACGAGGGTGAAGTCGGGTTAGTCCTCGGGTGGATCTTCGGGTTGCTCTTCATGCTTTTGGATCCTCCTCGATCGTGTTGGGGTTCGGACTTGTTCTTGCAGCTCGATGGCTCCTTCGGGTACATGCTCGAGTTTTCCTTGTTTTTCCTCATTTTTCGCTTTTTAGCAACTGTTTTCATCCAAAATATGCAAATGCAGAAATGCAACACCCTAAATGCTCTAAAAGTGAATTCCTACAGTAAATGACCTAAAAATGCTAAGTTAGAGGTATGAACAATGCAAAATATGGACAAAAAAAGATGCTAAAAACATGTAAATTAGAGAGTTATCACCGATGCATCCATCGAGCACCCAATCGGGTGAGTACGCAAGTATTTTCCCTCCAGCTTACCAGATGCCATTTACGATGCCATACTCGATGCACCCTGCTAGTGTGTACACGGGTGATCATTCTGGACCTCTTCCGCCATTTCCGTCGTACTACCCGATGCCCTACCTGATGAACTACGCGATCCCACCCTCGATCAACACCTCGGATGCTGGTCCGAGTAAGTCGTCCGTGCGCATATCTTAGCTCTCTGACGAGCAAACACCAGCACCTGCTGAAGCCGGAGACGACCCAGGCTACACGTTGGTGAGTATGGAGGCTGTTGCAACCTCCTTCTTCACCAACCCATGAGGTACCACATTTCATCCAACCCTTTGTATATATCATTGCATTTCATTTAATTCATTTTGTGTGATTCTTGGATTCTTTTTACCAATCTTTTCGTTTAACCCGATTCTTGGATTCTTGGATTCTTAGAGTTACTTGAATACTTGCTCATGGTAACTCTAAACTCGGGTTGGCACTCCATTTTTACCAATCTTTTCGTTTAACCCGATTCATTTGTCCTACCAATGTACCCAAACCTTTCTTTCAAACCTTGTTGTGAATTGTTGAGTGAGGCCTTTTTCATTGTGCTATAGGTTGTGAAACCTTGAGAGTATTGAGAACGACAAAGAACTGCCTATTGATTTAGCTAAGTTAGGATTTGAACTAGCTAATAGATTCGGTTTTGAAAGTTAGGTGGTTAGAATGTTTATTTGGATTGGGTTGTGGAGTAAAAAAAAAGAGAAAAAGAAAAGTCCCTAAGGTTAGAATCAATTAGCTCTAAGTCTCTAAATAAAAAAGAAAGAGAATATATCTTGCTATAGTCTCCTAGAAAAAAAAAAATAATATATATATTTATATTAGGAGCTTAGTAAGTAAAAAAAAAAGAGAGAAAGAGGTAGAAGTTCATAGTCTAAAAGTCTAAATCTTATGAAGTAAAAAAAAAGAGTTAAAATCAAGGATTTGGGTAGTTTAATTCTAGGGGGGTTTAAATAAAAAAAAGAGAGAAAAGAAAGTGAATGAGAAAAGGGTAGATCATCAAGAGTTAAGCTTTGTATGCCCAAATTGTTCTCAATCTTAGATAGTTTTCACAACTGTCTAGCATTCCTTCTTTTGAGAGAAAACCACCCAAAGAATTTGTTTGAAACTACCTTACTAAAACGCCTTACCTTGAAACCGATTGAGCATGATTCACCTTCCATTTACAAGAATTCGCCAAACACTTAATTGAATGTGAAAGAGATGTTCCTTATCTTTAGTTGGAGGTTGAGCTAGATCGATACATGGTAATAAGCATAGAAAAATATTTGTAAGTATGTTGATTGATCTTAGCACCATTAAACTATCTTTAAGGACTATAGCTTGAATCCTTCGGTCAGCATCTTAAGGTTATGAGTCTCCATTTCAAAACCGTACCCTCTTACTTCTTTGTTAGAGGACTAGCAAGATTTAAGTTTGGGGGTCTGATAACTCTCTAATTTATATGTTTTTAGCATCCTTTTTTTGTCCATATTTTGCATTGTTCATACCTCTAACCTAGCATTTTTAGGTCATTTACTGTAGGAATCCACTTTTAGACCATTTAGGGTGTTGCATTTCTGCATTTGCATATTTTGCATGAAAACAGGTGCTAAAGAGCCAAAAATGGGGAAAAACAAGGACAACTCGAGCATGTACCCGAAGGAGCCATCGAGCTGCAAGAACAAGTCCGAACCCCAACACGATCGAGGAGGATCCAAGAGCATGAAGAGCAACCCGAAGATCCACCCAAGGAGTAACCCGACTTCACCCTCGTGTAACCCATTGAGTAGACCATCGGGCATGTATGGGAAGCTAGGTCAAATGGGTTTCCATATATAAACCCCCTCCTCTCCTAGCTCGCAAATGAGCACGCCGCAGACCCTCAAACCAGAGAGCGAGAGCTTCTGTGAGAGAACTGAGCGACTCAACATTTTTCTTCTTGTTTTGCATTTTTATTTTGTAGTTTTCTTAGATTTCTATCCTTTACTTTCTCTACTCTACTCTATCTTTTAATACAATGTCATTTTCATGCATTTCGATTGCTTATTCGTTTCTATGTCCGAGTAGTGTAGTAAAGTTTCTAGGGATGGGATAGATGATTTTGTGTTCTTGATCGGTTAGGATGCTTTAGTTGATTGTAAATGATTGATAGATTTCCTTCTAGATTGGTGTTCTTAATGCTGTCAACAGACCGAAAGGTTGATATTAGATCTAGGGCGTTTACAAATGCTACAGGCCGAAAAGAGTAGATAAAATGCTTGATTTAGCTAGTGCTAGAGGTTTACTTAACTCTGAGTAAGAAATTAGATGAGTTTAAGTCTACTGACAATAATGAATCGTTCTTAATGCCTGCTTGTTCATATTGCTAGTGCGACAGTGTGGTATTATGTTCAAGGTTGATTGTTGCTAGTGCGAAAGTGTGGTGATATGTTCTTAGAGGTTTATTGTCTAGAAAATAATTGCTTGAGACATGTAAGGCATCTGTACTGGTCTAGAACACTTAGGATTCGATTACCCCCATCCTTAGGAACTTTCATATTTTATTTATTTGCATTTTTTCACTTACTCGACTACTTACCCGATCAGGTACACGATAACCTGTATCGAGTAATACCTCGAGCTGTTCATATCTCACTTGCATACTCGATCACCCCACTCGATCCTGTACTCGATTGCTTACATCGAGTGCTTAGGTAGTGTGGTTTACTTGTTTCTATTCTTTTACTTTGTTCATTTTAGGATCGTTAGAACCAAAACCCTAATTGCTTGGCTTGACTTGCATTGTTCTGATCATATCCTTCCTGCTAGCAATACATAACCATTTGGATTGATAACCCTTTGTACTACAACTACATAGGAGATTGATACCCTGGGTGAAAAGCTGTCTATCAGCTGTGCATATCAGTGTTTTGTTCATATATCTGATGAGTTAATGAATAGGGTCTACATTAATTGTGATTATATGAATTAGCAAAAGAATGTGGTCGGTAAAGGAAATAGATTGAGTATACATTGATGGTTAATTGAGTGTCTTCAGGGTTGCCTTTTAGGTTTTGGGCCGAGTCTTCGCAGCCCATTGAAACACACGAGGGTGTATAAAAGGAGCAGCTAGGGTTTTGGCGTTTTCCTCATCACCCCTGTGCTTTCAATCCTTTGACGCTTAAGCTTCTACTTCGTCTCTTCTTTCTTCTCGTGCGTGAACTCTCTAATCACCATGAAATTAGTCTTTAGTGGATTCCACTATGATTACAGCTCGGATGAGGAGCTTCACACACCACCATCTTCGTTGCCTCCACCGACTTCTCATGTTCCGATTGACCCTACCACGGCAATGGTAGTTTACAAGCCTTGTGCGAATCAACCACAACAATACCTGTGCCGGGGAATCTCACATCCACGCCCTCCTTTACCGAGGAGGATGACAAAACCTGTGTCTTTTCATCTTCTCTGCCAAAAAGGGGGCCTTCTCAATTTCCGGTTGTGGATCTCACCGGTAATGTTCCCAAGACTGTTCTGTCAAATCCAGGAATCTCTTCTCTTATGCGCAAGAGACCGGCGACTACAGATGCCGACAGCCGTGATTCCAAGCGTCAGTCTCTCGCCAAGGATAAAGGCGTCTCCACTTCTCGCAGTGGTTCTTCGAAGAAGTTTGATGTGAAACGATTCACATCCGCTGAAGCAGCCCGACAGTATGACTTCTTTGCTTCACAAACCCTTGCCCTCAAAATTAGCTATTCTTTGGGTGCTGATGATAAGGCCAGAGAGCTGATTGATCAAGCCGGTCTCTTGCAAACCATCTCTCAAGTCGGGTCTTTTGATTCAGATGTTGTGTATGAGTTTTGGGCAAATCTCCCTACAGTGAAGATTGAGGGGGATTCAGTTGATGTTCTTGTTCGTGACTGGGTGTATGAATTTTCCCCGGGTCGAATCAATGCTCTGTTCGGGCTACAATCCGTTGATTTGCGCAAACAGCGACTGCAGACGGCTGCTATCTTGGAGGAGGATATGGCATTGTTTCTGTCTGGTGGTGCGGAGCGGAAGTACAAAGAGAAGGTGGCGATGCTCTGTTTTGTGGTTAGCTGAACAGAGCGAGAGAGAAGGTGGGTGATGATGCTCTGTTTTGTGAACGGGGGAACAGAGCAAGAGAGATGGTAACAAGAGATAGGATCGAGAACGGATC
This sequence comes from Camelina sativa, assembly GCF_000633955.1. Taxonomy (NCBI): domain Eukaryota; kingdom Viridiplantae; phylum Streptophyta; class Magnoliopsida; order Brassicales; family Brassicaceae; genus Camelina; species Camelina sativa. The sequence continues at coordinate 5,743,766 of NC_025697.1, read as the reverse complement.
TGTGTGATCCGATGTCGATAGAGTTTGCAAGTCCTCCTTGCAGGGCTTCAAGACAAAGCTCTTTGGGTAGTTAAGACTCCCTTTTTTTTTTCTGGTTTTTATTAATGCAATGCTCCATGGTTTTTCCATGATTTTCTGGTTTGGTGTTGTAGATTCTTGAGAAGCAGTCGATGGTGTTGAAGATGGTTCTTGAGAAGGTAAAAGAACAATTTTGTGAGTTTGCCAAACAAATTCATATGTGTTTCTAACACCATCATGAATTACTTTACAATTGTACTCCCAAGGTCTTCCAAGAATCATGTGTCTAACGTCCATCTCCGGATGTCGAAGTAAAAACGATCCTTATAAATGGGGCCAATAGAGAAGGACACCAACAATCGGTGAGTAATACCTGTAGCTACTCCATCTTGTATCCACGAAAGAGTATAAGGTGTTGGATGGACCTCAACTGGCAATCCCAACCTCTTCACTGCTGACTCGGCGATCACATTATGACAACAACCCGAATCGATGATGAATGTGCAAATCCGGTCCCAAACTGTACAGGTAGAGTGAAATATGTTAGTACGATGTTCTTTGCATTGCTCGGGCGTTAAACACATTCTGTGAGACACAAGAGCCACCCCGACATCACCATGAGTCTTGTAAATTAAATTCCCAGCTTCGTCTTTCTCACAAAGTTCATCATCAAAGTCATGTTCCTGGTGTATGTTTGTGTCATCTACAATAAGACCACGTGGCTTTTGGTTAGGACAAGCAGTTTGCCGATGCCCATGTTCTCCACACGCGTAACATCGCAACGCACTTGTTCCGCGAGCTGAGCCTCGTAAACCATGTTCCTCCTCTGGTTGTGTGCTACACTTGTTTTCGATGCTCTCGCGTGCAGCCGAAGTTGATGAAGTGTTAGTTTGGTCATTGGTCCGAGATGTAGAGGATGACACATTCCACGATGTATTACAAAACTGTTGTTCGAAAGAAGCAGCTCATAGGTGGGCTTCGACCACTGATGCTGGATCAAACTGTGCCATAGAGTTTTGAATTTGATTACGCAACCTCCAATGAAACGAGACACAAGCTGAAACTCACTGTCATGAATCTCGTTACGGGTTAATAGCAAATAAAACTCATCGGCGTACTCATCAACAGAACGTGAGCCTTGTTTCAAGTTTTGGAGGCGAGTAAACATGGTGCGATCGAAATTATGCGGGAGGAAGGTTCCTCAAAATTTCTTCTTAAGATTCTCCCACGAAGTAATGGGAGCTTTCCCTAAACGCACACGGTTTGTCTTCAATTGTTGCCACCAAGACGCAGCATGCCCACAAAAACGTGTTGCCACTAATGGGACTTGACGGTCATGGGGAACATGTTTGAAAACGAGCACTTCCTCAATAACGACAAGCCAATCAATAAGCGAGTCACCACTAACACCACCATGAAACTCGGGTATCTCCACTTTGAAACCAGCCTCCCATCTTGTGTCATGATGAAATTGTGCTTGTGGTCAGAAATTAGCAAGCTCACGACGCGGAGGATCTTGCGGAGGGTTATTGTTGTCCACCACTACATCTCCAGGTCTTTGATTACGCTCCCCAAGAAGTTGTGTCAACGCCATTGTAAACGTCTCGATCGAAGCTTGCATGGAAGGGATGCTTGTCTGATTTGTAAGCAAAAGCTCATGTAGGTCTCCCACTTCGTTCTTTGGCGGTTTGTTGCCATCGCCGGTTTCTGGCTTGGGTGGTGCCATGGAATAGGACATCAAATTACCAGGAAAGAATGAATCTGATACCAACAGGTGCGGAGCGGAAGTACAAAGAGAAGGTGGCGATGCTCTGTTTTGTGGTTAGCTGAACAGAGCGAGAGAGAAGGTGGGTGATGATGCTCTGTTTTGTGAACAAGGGAACAGAGCAAGAGAGATGGTAACAAGAGATATGATCGAGAATGGATCTGTGTGATCCGATGTCGATAGAATTTGCAAGTCCTCCTTGCAGGGCTTCAAGAAAAAGCTCTTTGGGTAGTTAAGCCTACCTCTTTTTTCTGGTTTTTATTAATGCAATGCTCCATGATTTACAATGCTGCTACAACCTCTATTTATAGAGATGTAGGTAAATAAAAGAAAAACCCTAAACCTAGTAGACCGACATCTAAATAAACCGACAATGCAATAAGAGTTAATGCAAACACCGAACCGTAGCTTGATGGACAAGAAAACCCACTATGAAGCCCATCAAGATGAACGTATGCGCTGCATCATCTGGTGGTAAGGTGAAGTCCTGCAAACAGCTGGTGGCTACAACAATCAAGAACCCTGTCATCAAAGATCTGCATAAGATCTGCTGCAGTAACTGGTCTCCAACGGTGAACACCGGGTATATCTCGACGAACAGAGCCATGGTGATCTACATGATTATGCATCACATTCCGTTCGACTTTGGGAGGATGATCTACGATCCGGTCATACAATTGGGCCTACAAGCTCAATCTGGTTTCCGGTTGCTGTTTCCCAGTCTCATCTATCAGCTCTTAGAAGCTCAGCGACCTGTTCCGAGTCTTCGGTCACAAGCCACAAAGACGACCAAGGGAAAGAAGACTGCATCCGTACCTGCTGAGTCTGTTCCTCGAAGCGGTTTGTCTGCAGAGCGCAAAGCCATCCGGTCAGCTATCAAGATTCTGCAAGACGCCTTGGACGCTGGTAAGTTACTCTCTCTGATTTTTCTTGTTTCTGGCATATTCTATTGATGTTTTTGACTGATCTGTGCCAAACAAGTAGGGGGAGATGAGTCTGATTCTGAGGCTTAAGGGGAGTTTGGACTACGGGGGAGCAGTTGTTTATTTTTCTTTCTTTTGTTCCCGGTTGAAACTTAAGAAACTTGTTGGTTTTTGCTTTTAATACTCGGTTTGGGTTGTTTGACGGTCCAATTTATTTTAACAAGTTCTTGTCGGGTTGATCGTTTGTGTTCTTGAGAGCTGCAATATCTTGTTGGTATGGGTGTGTTGTTTTTGTCTGTGTATTTTCAGGTTCGATGCAGTGGTTGCTTGTGTGGCAAGAGTCAATCAAAAAGGGGAAGATTGTAAGTGCATCGGAGCTCTGTCGGTGACACGATGCTGTGGAGATTGCAAGAGGTCTTATTAGCTGACGTGGCATGGAGTGCTGAGCTGGAGGAAGGTTGCTCGACAAGGTGACAAGCCAATGGATTTGGAAGGAAGAAGCGATCGTGATATACTCAAAGATATTGAGAGTATATCTCGATAAGGGAATAAGGATATTCGAAAAAGATTGTCTCTTTATTGGTTAGGATGCACAAAGATTTAGGTTAGAAATCTTTGGTGCGAGTATAAGTAGACGAGGGCTAGCCTGGAAAGAAGGTAGCACTCGGGGATTAGAAGTTGTGAGATTTGTTACCTTCAAGCATTTATAAAAAGGCTTAGAAGGCGAGTGTGTGAGTTTTTCTAAAATCTACACAGGATGTTGTGTTAGATAGATAATAGAGTGAACTTAGTTTCAAGTCTTGTAAGAAACATGAGTTTTTATATAAGATTGAATAAGAAGCGTTTGCTTGGCGCGGTTCCAAGTGGGTTTATTGCGTGTGTGCATCTCTATACCCTTACACAATGGGTTTCGCGGAAGCAAGAGTTCTCGACGGCGATAGCTTCTCCAATGTTACTAAAATCGGTATGTGTGTTCTTCTGTCAAAGTTTTGAGCTTTATTAGTTTAGATCTTGTGTTTACACTGAAGCATTTGCCTTTATGTGTCCATAGGCCATAGCTCTTCGTTGATTTCAATTTTATTAGATGATTCTCTTGAACTGATATGAGCAAGATTGTTAGGTACCAATACTTTACCGTAAACCTTCCCCTTACAAACCTTCTCCATATCTTATCTCTAAGCTTAGAAACTATGAAATGCTTCACAAGCGATGTGGTCCGGGTACTGAATCTTACAAGGAAGCACTTAAGAAACTTGACCAAGAGCATATTGATGGCAATGGTGAATGCAGATATGTTGTGTGGGTTTCTTTTAGCGGGTTAGGGAACATGATACTTTCTCTAGCCTCGGTTTTTCTCTATGCTCGTTTGACGGATAGAGTCTTGCTTGTTGACCGAGGCAAAGACATGGATGATCTCTTTTGTGAGCCGTTTCCTGGGATGTCCTGGTTACTGCCTTTAGATTTCCCTATGAATGATCAGTTTGATGGATTGAATCAGAAATCCTCACGCTGTTAAGGAGGTATGGTGAAGAATCAGGCAATTGATACTGAGAAAACTTTGTCTTATGTTTATATTCGGTGGACTGAAGCTAGTATGATTTTTATTGTTTTGCTCTGCTCGGCTTTTGGTAAAACGATACATCGAATGTTATTCATAATGCTTACATATGTTTCTATCATTCTATGTTTTTTTTTATTTATTGTATTCAGTTTTAAGTTTTTTTTTAAAGTATTGTAACATATGTTTTAGAGTTTTTATAACATAATACATTTGTTTTTTTAATAAATGTATTCTACTATAGCTACAGTTTCTGGTTTTATTTTCCTAATATTGCACACATTATATAACCAACATTTATAACATTATAAAATATTCTTAAAACACATTTTTAATAAAAATTGCTAGGAGAGTTTCCCGCACTCTTGTGCGGACAAAAACTTTTTTAAAATAATTATTGTCTAAACTTTTTATGGTCAAATATATCACTAATTCAATTCCTTTATACGCTTGTATGGGCAGATATATTTTTAAATATTAGTTTCAACTAATTTAACAAACCAAAAAGTAAATTAATTATAAGACTAAAAAGGATTCCAACAAAAATGTAAATGGAAAAGAATTAACCATAAGAGAAGCTATAATTTGATTTTCAATAATAAAGAACGGAAGTAATTTTTCTAACTAGATTATGTTTTTAAAAGTTTTTTTGGATAAAATATTATGAAATAAAATCATATGCTAAATATGATGACTTGAAAATACACTTATTTTGTAAGTTCTATATTGTTAATGATTCTAGATAATAACCCGTGATATAACACTGGTTAAATTTTATTTTATACAAAATTTTGTATATTTTCTATTTTAAAATAAAATTTTAATATGTTGTATTAGGTTATGTACGTGCAATTATTTCAACAATGTATATTCTAGCTCATGAATTGAATGTCATTATAAGACATAATTTTGTGAATTTAGTTTTTAAAAAGCAAATTATTATATTATGAGTAATTTAATATATTGTTATACTTTTTTGTTTTAATATACTTGGTTTTTTGAAATTCTTTCATATTATAGTGACATATTTTTGACATTGCTATAACAAATCAATTTAGAATGTTTATAGTTTCTATATTTAATATCTAGTTTCAATATTTTAAAAATATTTCAAAACAAATTATTTAATGTTTATTATATTATATAAAATTATAAAATTCAACAAAAAAGTATGAAATTGATTTTAAATATTCAAATTTTGACCCGTGACTCAGTAAATTTATTAATTCAATAGATATTATTTTTAAATAATAATATTAATTAAACTTGAATATTTTATTGATTGAATCATTTATAGTTTTTTAAAAAAAATCAACTTAATTTATATCCGGAAATAAAAATATTTATTAATTATAGTAAATAATATGATAATTTATTTGTTTCATAAAATAGACTCATATATAAAAATGAGAGGTAAAGTATAATGATAGTTAACAAATATATATATTAAATTAGATATCAAAGGATTTTATTTGAAATAAAAGAAATTAATATGGTAAGTTAGATGATATCAAATGATTTTTTAGAATATTCTTCTTTAAGAGTTTTGGAAACATAGGAAGCACATACCCCTTACCTATGGAATTCCACGGATTAGAACCGAACCTGTTTTAAATGCTTTGATCTATGCGTCGTTGCCTGCGATAGCTGAGTAACGAATTGTAGTGATCTTAGACGGTTAGCTTGAGAACTTTAAGTTAACTGTTCATTAGTGTTTCGTAGTCCGAGTTTTAGATAGATAAACTAACCCTAAACTTTCCTAGATAGATAGATCATTGAACCCCTGCGATTCCCCTTGATGCCCAACGCTTGTTTTATTATTTACTTGCACTTTTATTTTCGTTTATTTGCCTGCTACAACCGTGACAACCAAAAACCCCCTTTTTATTGAGTCCTAGCCTTACTTACCTCCGTCGGATTCCGTTGAACAACAACTCTCTCTCTGTGGGATCAATCCTTAAATACTACTACCGATTAGCTGTGCACTTTCAGCAGTTGTGTGGTCTTTTTAAGGTAAAAGATTTGAAGTGAAAAACCACACACATCAGGACCTAGTGGAGAACTTAGCTCAATCTGATGGCAATTACAATGAGGAATATGATCGCTCTGTGCGATCTATAGGAGAGGAAGATGCCAAGTACAAGAGGGACATGAAAGCCCTCAATGACAAGCTCGATAAGCTCCTCAATCAGCAAAAGCATGTTCATGCACTATCAGAGGAAGAGCAATTTTACAACAAGATGGGGAGACATTACAAATTGAGGATGTTAACTACATCAACAATCAGGGAGGTTACAGGAAAGGGTACAACAACTACAAGCCCAATCCGAATCTGTCTTACCGGAACCCAAATGTTGCCAATCCTCAGGACCAAACTAACCCATCTGCGGTTCAAGGGAACCAGGTACAACAAAAGCCTTTCGTCCAGTACAATCAAGGCTATGCACCTAAGCAGCAGTACTCTGGCAACTACAACCAACCACCTGGATTCCAATAACCTCAAGGTCCGCAAAACCAATCCCAAGAAGCTGAGTTACGCGGCCTACTTCAGCAAATGATTCAGAATCAGGCTTCCGCATCTATGGACATCGCAAAACGGTTTGCAGAGATGAGCAACAAGATCGACTCAAGATACAATGATTTGAACGCCAAGTACGAATCGCTCAACACTAAGGTTAGATACCTCGAATGCCATCTCAACAAACCAGCTCCAAAGATTAACCAACTCCCAGGAAAGGCTGTTCAAAACCCTAAGGATTATGCGACTGCCCAAGCCATCTTACTAGATGATGACTATGAGGACTACCTCGCTGAGGACAGTGATGATCAAGATGGGGAGGATATGGATCACCCAATGAAGAATGAGGCCAAGTACTACATATCCAAGTATGAACCCGAGCCTTCACCCGAGGAGACTGATCAATTTTATGATCGAGCGCTGGTTCGAGAATCACAAATCAAAGAACTACCCGAAGCTGAACCCGATAACCTACCCGATGATGGTGATCGGATGATGCATCGAGTAGATGTTGAGAAGAGAGATCAGCCTCAACTGCCTGTAGCAGCAGAAGGGGAACTAGAGGAAAGGCTCAATGCTGCACTTGACATCCAGCTAGAGGCGCTTGCAGAGCGTATGGCAAAGCGTAAAGCTCCACCACCTAAGCTTTTGCCACCACACGAGCTTCAGGAGGAATTTGCCAAGGAAGCAGCTCGATTGGAAAATGAGGTTAAGGAAGCTGTCAAGGAAATTGGGTTTGAAATTCTCAGGAGTGGAGTGTGCTTAGATCCTAAGCTGCGAACCGAGTAAAAATTGGAGGATCCTGGCTCTTTTACATTTCCATGCTCGATAGGACTTCGGATTTTCAAGACTTGTATGTGCGACCTTGGAGCTTCAGTTAGTATTATGCCACTATCAGTTGCCAACAAGATGGGTTTCACCAGTTTTAAACCAAGCAGTCTGTATTTGGTTCTAGCTGATAGAACAGTCAGACATCCTATTGGAGTCCTTGAGAACTTGCCACTCAGGATCGAAAGAATAGAATTCCCTACTAACTTCATGATCCTCGACATGGATAAAGAACCACACGATCCACTTATCCTAGGGAGACCATTCTTGGCAACAGTTGGTGTTGTGATTGAGGTAAAGCAAGGCAAGATCAGAATAGAGCATGGTGAGCACTTCAAGATGGAATTTGATGTGAAGAAGGGAATTAAGAGGCCAACCATTGATGGTCAAGCTTTTTCCACTAAGACCAAGGAGAGGAAATTCAAACATCTTGAGGAGGTCAACACCACATTTGCCTTGGAACCTGGATAAAACCTGGAGAATCAGTTGAACCAGCCAGCTACAGTGGAGAGGATTCCAGAACCTCTCCCTGAAAGAACCCATGCTGAAGGAGCATGAAGAGTCAAGCTTAGTGACTTTAAACAAGCTCACTTGGGAGGAAGTCCCAAAGGTATATTTTAATTCCAGTTTATTTGTTTTATTTATTTTTCTCTTTTTGCAAATTTATTTGTTTTATTAAAAAAAAAAAAGCTGGAAAAGTTAAGAAGGGAAATTGAAGAATCCGAGGGTCAACCCGACACCGTACTCGACGCGCCTGATCGTGTCCCTGCTCGGGTGGCGAGTGGAGTCCGAATTCCACAAGCAATCCCACTCTCGGCGAAGCCCAACCACCAACCCTAATTTATTTAAGGGTTTCGAAACCCTTCTCCCTCATTATCACCGATAAGTCTTCTCTCAACCCTAAAGCTTTAAGTTTCCATAGTTTCTATTCTCTCTCGATCTCAAGTCTTATTCGATTTCTTTGGGAACTAACCCTATTAACCTCGAGGCGTAACTTTTACTTCTCAAGGATTCAAAAATGGAGTCAAACGCAAAAACCTACCAAAGGAAGGGAAGAAGATCAACCTTCGCCGCTGCTACAACCGAGTTGATACCGGTGAACCTCGAGAGTCCCAAGGGAGAGGAAACGTTCCGCATTCCCAATTGCAGGCTGGATGTTTTGCTTCCCCAACCTGATGCTCAACCCGATCCGTCACCTGATCCGGTGCTCGAGCAACCGATCGAGTAGACCACCGAGTTCGCTCACCGAGTCCAATGGCGAGTGCTGTTCGCCGATCTCCTCGACGTAGGGACCTGTCTACGTCCAAAAAAACCGTTACCAACTGTGACAACCCGTCCCGCGGACCCCACTAGCCCACTGCTAGCTGCCCCAACGGACCGTCCGTAGACCCCACTAGCCTNCTTGGGGTCCATTAGGACGGCTAGCAGTGAGGCTAGTGGGCTAGCAGTGAGGCTAGTGGGGTCCACGGGACGGGTTGTCACACCGACCCCATGGAGGTCGATTCTGATGCTGGTGGAGAAGAGCAAGGGGAGATCCAAACCTCTCGATCAAGGATCGNGCACCAGGCATTCCTCGAACCCTGGTCCCCACCCTTTAACAACCTTCCCTCAGGACAAGCTGTTACCAATTGACCTGAAGATCAATTGGTGGCAACTTGTCCTGTGGGAAGGTTGTTAAAGGGTGGGGACCAGGGTTCGAGGAACGCCTGGCGCACCAATAACCTACTGTGGATTTGGATGAATAGTTCCATTTGCCCAGTGAGGGGTTAGGATCGATGCCCTGCAGGGCCAGCTTGGGGTCCATTAGGACGGCTAGCAGTGAGGCTAGTGGGCTAGCAGTGAGGCTAGTGGGGTCCACGGGACGGGTTGTCACACCGACCCCATGGAGGTCGATTCTGATGCTGGTGGAGAAGAGCAAGGGGAGATCCAAACCTCTCGATCAAGGATCGGAGCTGCGGTTGCAAGAGGGAAGAGACCGGCTTCAGAGAAGGCTGAGAAGGTAGCTGAGAGAGCAGCTGAGGAAGAGGATCAACAAGAAGAGGAGGAGAATCGAGAGAGAGAAGAGGAGCAGAGAGAGAGAACACGCCAAGCGTCGCGGAGGCTGAAGTAAAAGGAGGTGGAGACTCCGACAAGACTCTACAGAGTCTTCCGGAAGATGAGCTTTGTTGGTACCCGATACCCTCACCGTGAGACCATGAAGCAGTTGGGAATCGCTAGAGATGTTGAGTACTTGGTCGACATGTGCCACCTGGGCCAAATGATGCGATCCCACCTTGAAGCCTATGAGGAGGAGAGGGTCCAATTTCTCTCCACTTTGAAGCTGCAATACTTTGAGGACCACCTGACCCTACTACCCTATGGGGGGATCGGGTTCATCACCTTCTCCGTGAGGAACAAGGAGTACCGACTCACTTTCAAAGAGATGGAGACGCTGTATGGGTTTAAAGCTGGCAATGGAGAAGGAATGGAGGTTAGCAAGAAAGAGATGAGGTCCCTATGGCTGACAATAAGAGACAAGATCCCCTACAAGTCCACAAGCTCCAAATCCGCTCAAATAAGGAGCCCTGTCTTGAGGCATTTTCACAAGTCATGGTCGACTAAGAGAAGAGATGGAGGCGGAGAGATCTCCATTGGAGGACTGATTACACCGATCTTGGTGGCATGCGATGTACCGTTGAAGGGAATAGTGCACGAACCGAGATGGCTGGATGCGGATTACCTTGTGCTGGCGAGATTTTTGGCCTATGAGAGGCCTAACGACATGACTCTATTCAAGTTCGTCCACCCAACCGCCGGAGCCGCCCAAATGATCCTACCCAACGTAACGTGGACCAAGGTTTGACTAGGAGACAACATCGACTTTTCACCGCCTTTGGAGGAGTTGTACAACCCGGAGGAGGAGTCCAAAGCTGAGAAGAGAGAGGAAACTGGTCAAAGACAGGGAGATAGTTCGGAGGATTTCGATTTTGAGGAGTATGTGTGCTCTCAAAAGCAACCGGTTAGGGTGAGGGAAGCCCACAAGAGAATCGGATGGCTGAAGAGGATGGACAAGTATTTGGTGAGAAAGGTGAAGGATCTCACCGGTTCGGTGAAGACAATGGGAGTTCAGATCAAGGAGCTGCAAGACAAGGCAAGCTGTGCCTCAGCTCCTAACTTGAATCGGGAGGAGCGGACCGCTAGGAGGAACTCGAGGGCTGCCACCTCCAGAACCTTACCGAGCATCATCATACGAACCCCAAGCAAAGGGAGGTGTCACCCGACCAGAAGCATCGCGAAGAAGCCATTTAAACGCTTATCCGACGCCTAACCCGATGGGATACACGATGCCTTATCCGATGCACCCATCGAGCACACAATTGGGTGATTACTCAGGACTCTTCCCTCCACCTTACCAGATGACATACATGATGCCTTATATGATGCACCCTGCGAGTGTCTATACGAGTGATCATTCTGGACATCTTCCGCCATACCCATCGTACTACCCGATGCCCTACCCGATGAGCTACGCGGTACCCCCCTCGATCAACCCCTTGGATGCTGGTCCGAGTAAGTCGTCCGTGCATATCACTGAGCTCTCTGACGAGCAAACACCAGCACCTGCTGAAGCCGGAGACGACCCTGGCTACACGTTGGCAAGTATGGAGGCTGTTACAACCTCCTTCTTCACCAACCCATAAGTTACCAATTTCATCCGATCCTTTTATATAAAACTAGATAAGGACCCGTCCGATGTACGGGTTTAAATTTTGTAAATAAAATAAAATTTAATAAAAATATATTAAAATTTATTATACATTATTTATAAAAAAAATTTGCTATAATATAATGATTTATATCTATATACAAATATTTTATGTATGTTACCATTAAAAGTGTATTTTATACATCTAGGTATATTGTATGCTACAAATATATTACTTACCATCACCTAGAAAATGTCTATATGAACAAATTAAGTCAACTATTATATGTAACTTTACTTTCACTTTTGCATAGTTTCTTTAATCACTAAAATTGTTGGCTCAGAAAACATTTCGAATAAAAAATAAATTACATCACAATAGTGTATGACTAACCATGGAGAGAGTCTCGGTTCTGCCATCCTTTCTTATGGAGAGAACCTTGCATCCAACCTCCTCCACCATGGAGAGAACCTTCGCTCCGCCTTCCTCCTTTTGGAAGATAACCTTGCATCCAACCTCCCCCACCTTCCTTCCTTGGGAAGATAACCTTGCGTCCAACCAGCTCCACCATAGAGATAACCTCGGCTCTGCCCTCCTCCTGTGTGGAGAGAACCTCGGCTCTGCCCTCCTCCTGTGTGGAGAGAACATGTTCACGTCTTTTAGCTATCTCAAAGTGGGTTGCTCCAATAACCAGTGAAACTAAATACCGTTTTCCAACGTCAAAAAATATTTTGATAGTTCCTGACGTTAAATTTCCCAATGTATTTCATAGAAGTTTCTTTGACACACCATGATGTAGCCTCTGTCTCTAAGTACATATGGATCTATCAAAAACGATTTATGTTTTTCCGTTCTGTATATGTGTAGGCTTGTGTTTGATTTGTCTATTTTATCCAACCATTAGGTCGATGACATTCTCCTCTTTATCTCCTTTTGAGATTGAACGAATGATAACAATTATGTTTGCACAAAAAAAGGTTAATGACCAACCAATCAAGGTTGAGAAATTAGAAAAAAATTAATTTGACATAATTAATGAAATAATAGAAAATTATAAGCACAAATTAATTTGAAAAAAAATTAATTTTACATAATATATGAATCTCAATTAATTCAAAGATGAAAATATAAATTAAATAAAACAATCTAAAACTACTACAATAAATTTTAAAATACAGTCTTAGAAAAAGAAGATGCATATATTAATCTTCTATTTTTTTTTTGGGTCAACATATTAATCTTGCCTATTCCAAACCGAAAAAGTAGAAAGTATGAGTATATGTTGGTTTAAAAAAATAAGGAAAATTTGTCTTCCCATTAAAAAAATTTGACCAATAGAACAAAGTTGAAAGCAATATTTTTAAATAAATTATTTTGTTAGATGAATATTGAATAATATGAGACAATCTATATTTATATAGAAGTGAGTATTTATAATTTTTAGAATTAATAATTTTCTGTATATTTTCCTTAATTCATTTTCTATTTTATGAGAAAACTTATTCCGATGAGCTCATTATTTAAAAAAAAAAATCTTGCTTCCCACTTTCTTGTAAGACGCACTATCGTTCGACGGTAAGAACACTTTCTGTTTAGTCGATCTAGTGTTATATCATCCTTGTTGTTATCTTGCATTTGTGTATTCATCTATTTTATGCTACCTCTCCTGCAAATTAATATAAATAATAATACAGTGAGAAATTTGTTAATTTCAAAAACCTTAGTTATTATGCATAGGAAACTTTGTTAACACTTCAAAGTCAAAGATTGCATAGTATGCATTATGAAATTGAGAAACGAAACAAAATTTAAAGAAACAACAATGAAAACACGTGGTAATATCTAGGAAACTTTTTATATTGTTGTTTTGATTAAACAACAAACAAATTGCCTTAGAGAGTTGTGCAAGAACGATGATGTGTCAAACAAAAGGCTAACAAGGTTTATATAGAATGGTGTATTTACAATCCTTTTCCTTTTAAGATTAACAAAGTCTTTTTTTAATATAATAAGATTATAATTATCTTATGCATCGTTTTACCAAACTTGAAAACTCTTATTTCAGATCGTTAAAATTGTGACGTGTCACAATCTGATGAGTTAATAACTTTGATATGTGACTTCTGATCGTTAAAACTGACACATGTCACGATCTGGTGAGTTACTAACTTTGAGAACCAAGCTTTATATAATAAGATTGCATTTAGTTTTCTTTTATTTTGTGTGATTCTTGGATTCTTTTTCCAACTTTTATTTACACAGAGACTGTGTAATTTAAGTTTGGGGGAGAGTCCTAGAATATTTTTAACTTTGTGTTTTATTTTCTTAATTTCTTTATTTCTAATTTTCGCATGCTAGTTTTATTCATTTCAGTTTGCATCTATGTGCATTAAAAATCCAAATTTTTTTTGAAAAATTAAAAAAAGATATAAAAAAAAGTTTTCATGTAGTTGCATTTACATATTCGGATTGAGTCTAGTTTGTTTCATATAAAATTGTTGCATTTGCATCTTAGGGGACAATGGTTAAAACTACCTTATTAAAAACCAAACCTTAGGATTGAAGCTATAGCCCTTAATCATAGTTCATTGTTGCTAGATCAATCTTTGGAAAAAAATGAAAAATCTTTGCTTAGAACCTTGTGTCTTTTGAATGCTTCCTCCACTTGTTTTAACATTAGAACATCTCTATATTATTGGATTTAATTTGAACTTTAATTGCCTTGCTTATGGAACTTGAATACTTGCTCATGGTAACTCTAAACTCGGGTTAGCATTCCATTTCACAAATCTTTTTTGTTTAACCCGATTTGTTTGTCCTACCCATGAACCCAAACCTTCCTTTCAAACCTTGTTGTGAATTGTTGAGTGAGGTCTTTTTCAGTGTGCTATAGGTTGTGAAACCTTGAGAGTATTGAGAACGACAAAGAACTGCCTCTTGATTTAGCTAAGTTAGAATTTGAACTAGCTAATAGATTTGGTTTTGAAAGATAGGTGGTTAGTACGCTTATTTGGGGTTGGGTTATGGAATAAAAAAAAATAAAAAAAAAAGTCCCTAAGGTTAGAATCAGTTAGCTCTAAATCTCTAAGTAAAAAAAAAAAAAAAGATCTTGCTATAGTCTCCTAGAAAGAAAGAAAAAAAATATATATATATTATGAGTTTAGCAAAGAAAGAAAAGAAGAAAAAAAAAGAGAGAGCTAGAAATTTAAAGTTTAAACCTTAGGAAGTAAAAAAAGAGTTAAAATCAAGGATGTATGTAGTTTAATTCTAGGGGGGTTTGATAAAATAAAAAAAAAGGGAAAGAAAGTGAATGAGAAAAGGGTAGATCATCAAGCGTTAAGCTTTGTATGCCCAAATTTTTCTCAATCTTAGATAGTTTTCACGATTGTCTAGCATTCCTTCTTTGAGAGAAAACCACCCAATGAATTTGTTTTAAACCACCTTACTAAAAAGCCTTACCCTTGAAACCGATTGAGCTTGATTCACCTTCCATTTGCAAGAATTCGCCAAACACTTAATTGAATGTGAAAGAGATGTTCTTTACTTTTAGTTGGAGGTTGAACTAGATTGATGAATGGTAATAAGCATAGAAAATATTTGTAAGTATGTTGATTGATCTTAGCACCATTAAACTATCTTTAAGGACTATAGCTTGAATCCTTCTCTTAGCATAAAAAGGTTATGAGTCCCCACTTTCAAACCGCACCCTCTTACTTTCTTGCTAGAGGACTAGCAAAATCTAAGTTTGGAAGTCTGATAACTCTCTAATTTACATGTTTTTAGCATCCTTTTTTGTCCATATTTTGCATTGTTCATACCCTTAACTTAGTATTTTTAGATCATTAACTGTAGGAATTCACTTTTAGACCATTTAGGGTGTTGCATTTTTGCATTTGTATATTTTGGATGAAAACAGGTGCTAAACAGCTTAAAATGGGGAAAACAAGGACAAACTCGAACATGTACCCGAAGGAGCCATCGAGCTGGAGGAACAAGTCCAAACACCAACACGATCGAGGAGGATCCAAGAGCATGAAGAACAACCCGAAGATCCACCCGAGGAGTAACCCGACTTCATCCTCGTGTACCCCATCTAGTAGACCATCGGGAAGGTCTGGGAAGCTAGATCAAAAGGGTTTCCATATATATACCCCCTCCTCTCCTAGCTCGCAAACAAGCACGCTGCAAACCCTCAAACCAGAGAGCGAGAGCTTCTGTGAGAGAACTGAGTGACTTAAACACTTTCCCTTTCGTTTTTACATTTTCTTTCATAGTCTTTATCGTTTTTCTTAGATTTCTATCTTGTACTCTTTCTACTCTATCTACCGTTTATTATAATGCAATTTTCATTCTTATTCATTGCTTTGTCTCTTGTTATTATGTCCGAGTAGTGTAGTAAAGTTTCTAGGGATGGGACAAATGATTTTGTGTTCTTGATCTGTTAGGATGCCTTAGTTTGATTGTAAATGTTTGATAGATTTCCTTCTAGGTTGGTGTTCTTAATGCTGTCAACAGAACGAGAGGTTGAGACTAGATCTAGGGTGTTTTACCACCGAGAGGTGTAGATGAGATGCTTGAATCAACCAATGCTAGAGGTTCACTCGCTCTGAGTAAGAGATTAGATGAGTTAGGGTTTACTGACAATAATGAATCGATCTTAATGCCTGCTTGGTCATGTTTCTCCAATGAGAGTTGGGTAGGGAAGTGATCAAGGTTGATTGTTGCTAGTGCGAGAGTGTGGTGACCAAGTTTTAGAGATTCATTGTCTAGGAAATATTTGCTTGAGGCATTTAAGACATCTGTACTGGTCAAGAATACTTAGGATTCAATTACCCCATCCTTAGAAGCTTTCGTATTTTAGTTGTGCACATTTTCTTTATTTACTCGATCACTTACACGATCAGGTACAAGATAACCTGCATCGAGTAATACCTCGAGCTGTTCATATCCCATCTACTCACTCGATCACCCCACACGATCCTGCTAGCAATAAACAACTATTTAGATTGATAACCCTTTGTACTACAACTGCATAGTGAATTGATACCCTGGGTGACAACCTGTCTATCAGAAAAGTAACTGATTTGAGGAATGTTTATTTATTAGGGCCAACCTAGCTCTACTCCTTTTATTGAGAGTGTTACTGCTGTTACTCAGGTAACTTTCAAATTGCTGTTACTCAGAAAACATAGCTCTTTGTTCTACCAGTGTTGAAGTTGGTTCTGAGCTCATCTACAACCAAAACGTAAAACTTTAAAACAAGAACCTGCGTTTCAAAAACCAAAACTTTAAAGCAAGAACCACCATTTTGTTTTGGTAAAAAAATCAAGAACCAACATCACCGAGACAAAAAGGATATAGGGAGGAGACGAAGAAGCTAAGGTTTTAGAAAGCTAAAAAGACAAACATGAACCAACTAAGAAGAGCAGCTGCTTAACTATGAGGAACTGGGACCGTCGACGGTGTTGTGGAAGCCACCCATCGCCGGCCATCAGAGAATTTTTTTCTTGACGGCTAGGGCGAACGTTCGAGAGAGAGAAGAGTTTTTGGAATTGACGGTAGTTTTTTTTCTGCTTTTTATATAGAGAAATACCCTACAATAGACCCATTTTAGATTTTTCTTAAAAAGTTAGTACACATATTCACATGTTTCAAAATTAGCATTATTACTATTTATCTTAAATAATATAATTATAATTTTTACTTAACGATTTTAAGAACTTTAGTGAAGCTTTCGGCAATGCTTGCGCTAAAGCTTCTTGCGAAGCTTCCATCGACGCTTCTTCTTCTTCGTGTATCAATTCCGTTCTCATATTTTAAGATTCTCGACATGATTCTTATGGCTTTTAATTCAGGAATCAGGCAATTTTGTGTGAATCTGTTCATGATTCTATGGTTCGTATTTGTTGCCAAAGTAGGGTTTGAAGTTTTTGGTAATCTCTTTGTTGGCTTTGTTGATGTAGTTCTTGGATGTGGTTGAGATTCGTTCTAGGTCTAGGATCAAGGATCTTTGAAATTTAGTTGGTGGATCTCTGAATTAGCTGACAAACTCTTTGCCTTCTTCGTTGTTAAGCAGAAATGGTTTGATTTCTTTCTCAATTGGTTCTGATTTGGCCACTGGTTTTGAGAATGGTGATTTATTCTCTATAAGAGGTGAAGAAATCTTGGAACTTGAGGATTTTGTGGTGGTTTTGTTTTTGGATTAGCCTGATTTGGACAGACCTGCTGATTTATTGATCAAAAAAGTAATGGGTTTTGTGTAATTTGTGGGTTTTTGTTCTCGAATTGAGATTCTTGAGCTTGGAGCCGGTCTTAGTCGTGTTAGAAGAAGATTTGGTGGAGTTAAGTTTGTAAGACTTACCCATGGAGGTCTTGGCGAGTTTATTTTGGTTCTTGCTAGAAGAAGAAGAGATGGGTTTAATGAGATTGGTTTGATTCTTCTTAATGCCAGATGTTGATGATGAAACAAAACCAGTACGCTTCTTCTTCTTAGGAGGAAGAGGAAGATTAGTTTCACCATCGCCACCACCTGGCCGTTTTTTTTGTTTTTAATCCTTTTTTACTTTTTATATGAAAGTATTCCCTGAATTCAAATTTTTTTTTCATAAATACTATAGTATTTGTTAAGTAGAATGTTATAGGATTGAATAAACGATAAATACTATAGTATTCTACTTAACAAACATAAATAATATTATTGAATCATTCCTGAATATAACTGAATCCTTGATTAATTGTATACAACCATTATGAGATTTATTCAAAATGACTTTAAAGATGTAATCTTCATATAATATTTTGAGAATTGATTTTCATGAAGGTCATCCTAAATTGCTAAAAGCCATTCCTAAGTATTACTGAATCTTTCCTAAAATTTTACAACATAGTGTTTTTACTTAGTTGTTCTATCATACCCAGAAATGGCATGAAAAATCATCCCAACATCAGTAACAGTAGACCCAAAACAATCAATCATATCCAGCAATAATCTAGTAGAAAACTAACACCAACATACCACAAAGGAAGAAAAAACCATGAAGCCAAAAAAGCTTTAGTGTTATGTGATTATCTATCCTTAAGTTCATCATAACATCCAAACGTTTTTATGATGGTCATCCTGAAATTCAAGAAATCTTTCATGAACTTCGTGGAATCCTTCCTGAATTAAAGAGAACCTGTAGCAAACTTAAACACAGTTACCTCAACAACTATTAACTTGTCAAATAGAAATCTTTGACATTCTTATAGTGCATAAACATCAAACGAGTACGAAAACAATATAAAAATGTTTCACAACCATCATAGATGTCTAACAACAGATATAGATGATAGGTGAACCACACTTTTTCATTGATTTCACCATGGCTATAGAATCTTCCAAGTCATTCGGTATGCAAGCATGTTTCACAGGACTTCTCCAAAATGTTGACGCTGAGATTAAGAACATTTGGTGCTGCATTTTGGGCGTGATGTTGGATGTAGTAGATAACTCTTTCATTTATCTCCACAAAACCATCAACAGTAGATAACTCTTTCATTCTATAAAGAAAATAGACAAAATTCTCAAATATTTTAGTGTGTCTTAAGTAGCAAAGCAAAACTAGCACACATGGTTAACTCAGACAATTAAAACAGAATATGCAAACAAACACTTGATATACAACGAAATCAAGCTATTAAGTTTACTTATTTTTATTGTGTCTAGATAATATATCAAAGTAGTAGATGTTTGGGAAGCTTAAAAGGAATTTTATATAAATTAAGATTCACAGGCAATCCAAGAGAAGCAAGGTTAACTAACAAATGAGAGTCTTAAATAGACTAATCGAGGACTAACTAATCAAATCATAGTCTATATCTATGCTTATGAAGGTCGTCCTGAAGTTCAGATAAGCTTTCCTGAATTTCATATATATCTTTTACTCGTTAAATCCAATGAACATAGAAAAGGAGGAAAAGAAGCTTACCGGTTTGGAAATTGAGAGACCCAAATCACAAATGATCCAATCTACTGAAAATCAAAAACTTTCTGAAAATTAGAAAGGAAAGTTAATCACAACAAAGGTTTCAATCAGACAAAGAATGAGATTTAAGAATCGAGCTTCACATCCAAAATCCAAAATATTGATCTTAATGTGTGTTTAAAATCTGAGACTGAAAAACAAATACAGCGAGAGAGAAGCATCGGTGGTGGCAATCAACATCATCTCTGATTTCATTTGCTGCATCAATCCTCAAAATCAAAGCTTTCCCTCTCTCTCCTCGCTTCTTCCCCATATGTACCCTATGTTGTGCTTTCTCATTCTCCTCCTCTGAACCTCTTGTATTCAAGTGAAAGCTTTTAGGTTTTTTGCATAGACGGTGACCGCTACATTTTCCCTTTCTTTTAGTTTATTTAATACTAGGTAATATCCCGCGCAAATGCGTGGATTGTTGTACAATAGAATATATTAATTAATTTAAATTTATTTAATAATCATAAAAAAAACTTAACAAATTAATTTAAATGTCATTAACATTTTTTACACTTTTATTAATTCAAATCATACAATATCAAAATATATAACTTATTTAAAAATAATCATACATACATATCTCTTAAATTTTTTTTTTTCAACTTTGATAATAATTTTCATTAGTATTTTTGAGCATTTGAGGTAATAAAATACTATTTAATAATATTTTTTTACTATGTGATTTAAATATATAATTGAAGTTTTTCATATAAACTAAAACATAACCTAAACTATTTAATAATTAAAAGGTTAAGTATTTTGAAATTTTAAAAAATACATAAATCCTATAAAATCATATGAAGTGCATCAAAGTTTTAAAATACGATTAAAAAAGGGTTTTTAATATTCCCCTTAGTTTAAGATATATTGCTAGATTTAGTTATAATTTTTAATCCTTGTAATAAAAAGCTAGATAGAAAATAGAAAAAATCAATTTGTTTTTTAAAATAGAAAAATATTTAAAGTACATATTTGAATAAAATTAAAAAAATAGTGATTTTTATATCATTATATGTTGAACCACAAACTGAATATAATGATTATTATTCTAAAATAAATGTATTACAATTTTGTTGGTTATAAGTGAGAGGTAAAAAAATTGATTTGATAATTATATTACAAAAATTTCCTTCATGAGAACATTTCAAATTTTAAGAATAAAATAAATATACATGAATTTGTAAGAAGTAATCAAACATATAAAGTAAAGAATTAAGATGTTTTCTTTAGATCGATTCCCTTATTATGAGATGGTTTATAACCAAAATATTATTATGGTCATCAAAATTTTATTATACATATTAGAATCCATATGTATTTTCAATCAAAATAACATAAGAAAACAAAGAAGAAAAGAAGAAGTACATAAAACAAAGAAACAATAAAATTCAAAACAATGTAAAATATATAGTAAACAAAAAATATAATCAAACTCGTATTTGGGATATGGTTCAACCTATGCAAGAACGTTATAAAAAAACAAAGAAAATATTTAGGATTTGGGATATGGAGGAGGAGGATGTGAGAATGGTTATTTTTAGGATAAAAAGTGATGGAAGTTACATTTCTAAATAATTAAAGGGAGATTCTCAAACATAACACCAAAATAAGTTTTTGTTCCAAATTTAGCACAACATCTCTAAAATTCCAAAAATAGCACTAATTAATCTTCTAAAATTAAATCCTAAATTCAAAATACAAAACCCTACCTCTCAAAACTATAGCGTAAATGTGAAATGAGAACCCACACATAAAAAAAAACTCTAAAAATTAATTTTAAATATTTAAATATGTTAAATAGTTCTATTTTTAGAAATTTATGGAATGTGTGCTATAAGTATCCATAAAATTTGGTTTAGTGCTATTTTTGAGTATTTCTCATAATTAAATTTGAAGAGTTACAATTAACAGTGTGTTTAAATGAAAATGAAAGGAGGATAAAAAGTCAATTCACAATTTAGGTACTTTCAGTTACAATTTAGTAGTAAAGAATTAATTTAAAGTATGTGTTAATGTATATAATTAAATGTGTTGTTTAATTAAAAATAATTTTTAATTTAAAAAAAAATGTCAAATGGACCAATAAGGAGAGAGTGAAACATTTGAAATATGAGGCAATGTGGGTTTATGGGTTATAGTTAAATCGATGTATCAAAGATAACTATTTGAGAGTTACAAAAGTGCAATTAAGTGCATATTAATACATTTTAAACATGTTCTATTATATTAAATTAAATTGATTGAGAACACTACTATGATATTATTATGGGAGTTACAAACAAATTTTTATAATTTTCCAACTCCTAAAATTAAAACCCATTTAATTAAAAGTGAGTGTTGGTGGGTCCATGAAACGACATACCCGTTTTTTTTAAATAAATAAATAATAAATAAACTACAACTAGTGGTCTCATACCCACTAGCCACCTGATGTGTGTGGTTTTTCACTTCAAATCTTTTACCTTAAAAAGACCACACAACTGCTGAAAGTGCACAACTAATCGGTAGTAGTATTTAAGGATCGATCCCACAGAGAGAGAGTTGTTGTTTAGAGAATCCGTCGGAAGAGATGTAAGGCTAGGACTCAATAAAAAGGGGGTTTTGGTTGTCACGGTTGTAGCAAGCAAGTGAATGTAAATAAAAGCAAGTAAAAATAATAAAACAAGCGTTGGGCATCAAGGGGAATCGCAGGGGTTCAATGATCTATCTATCTAGGAAAGTTTAGGGTTAGTTTGTTTATCTAAAACTCGGACTACGAAACGCTAATGAACCGTTAACTTAAAGTTCTCAAGCTAACCGTCTAAGATCACTACAATTCGTTACTCAACTGTCGCAGGCAACGACACATAGATCAAAGCATTTAAAACAGGTTCGATTCTAATCCGTGGAATTTCATAGGTAAGGGGTATGTGCTTCCTATGTCTCCCCACACATCCAAGCTAGGTCAAGCACACATGCAAGCTTTTGGCAAAGCACACACACTTTAGATCATAGTTAGTTCATGAGGCTAACTTAAAGCATTAAGCAAAGGCTTAGAATTAAAGCATAGAATAAACAGAAATATAAATCTAACAAACCCTAAAAATTGCCAGCTAAACTAAGATCATCTCTCCCCTTTGATTATCCCTTTAAACCCAACTAGAAAACTACTCTAGCATGTTTAAAGGAATCATCAAAGCAAGGTTTAAACAATTCATAAACATAGAAGAATAAATAGAGAAAAGGGTTTTAGATATTACTTCAATGGTTGTCAAACAAAGTTGTAAGGATCTTCTTCTTAGAAACAAAGTACAAAGAAAATAGAAAATCTAAAGAGTTTGGTGATCTCCAAGGCTTCAAGAGAGGGATGAGAGAGGGCTGCTGTTCGTGGCTGTTCTTCTGGTCGTCGGCTCTTTGGAGGCACTTTTTGGGCACACTCTAAACCCTAGGGCTTAAAAGAGTATTTATAGGGTTTTGTCTAGGTTTAGGGTTTTGTAAGGGTAGAAACGTCTTCTCTTGTTAAGTGCATGGCAAGGGCGGCGTAGGAAGCTTCTAGAACGGTGGTGAAGACTTGGACTGGGCCGCCGTGGTGGTTGCTAGTCAGGCCTTCAATAAAAGCCCATTGGCTTGATGGTTCTTCTTAGGTCGGTTTAAGATACGTTTCGGTAAATCGGGCATAACTTCTGGATGGTTAGATGGATTGACATGATTCCACTTCGAGGAAAAAGATGACTCTCTCAGATTTCCATAAAAATCAAGTACGTCGAAATATGACTTCTGGAAGTTCTTCAAATGTTTCACGTACTGTAAAGCTCTGAAACTTTCCTAAAACGTATTTTCTTTGCCTTTTTGTCCTTTTTGCTATAAAACCTGTAAAACCTTCTTGAAACCTAAAATACTTGATAATAGACATTAAGCCTTGAAATCATATCAAAATCATCCTAAATGCATACTAAAACTATAGCTAAAATGGGTAAAATAATGATGTTATCACCACCTAAACACAATCACAACCAACAGCAGAATAACAAATACCAATATATAACCAATAATATCTAATAATAAATAACCAATAATCAAAACATAACCAATATCCAATACCAAATAACATGAAACATAGAACCAGCAACCTAGCAATGTTTCTAATGATCCAACTCTAGCAACCTAGCCATGCCAGAAAACAACCAATCGAGTCCCTAGAACATCCTACTCTTCATTGCCTTGATTCCACAATCACACTTTGCCTTTACCTGCACCACAAACACAAATTGAGATGCATGAGTATTTTATATAAACACTCAGTGAGGCAATCCTCCCATCTACTGGGCTATACACACAAGCAACTGTAATTCCTAAGTTCCAAACAATCAACAAACAAAGCATACAAGCCAGGAAAACAAACATCGTCTCGCTGGAAGGGAGGTGTCGACCGACACCAGCCAAGTGTCGACCGACAGTGGCTCTTGGTTTCGACCAACACTACCCCACAGCATCGATCGATGCCGCTTCACTGGTGTCGATCGACACTACCTCTGCAATCGCGATCCACACGAAGCCGAGAGTCAAATCTCGCTCCCAAACTCCACCAAATCGTCCAATACTCAAAACCCAAGCCTTCTACATCCGTAGGAACCTGTAGCAATCAATCCCAACAAGAAAAACACACAAACACAGCAACAAACAAGCAAGAATAAGGAATCACAGGCTTAGATAAGCCATGGTCATCCACTCACGTCTTTGCAGGAAGTTTCTGACCAACAATGATGAATCTCACACTCCCAGCAAGCTTCCCACACGTTCTAGCCTTGAATCCTCACTCCCTCAGCAAGATCTCACCAAAATGCCTTGAAATCTCACAAAAACTCACAAATCTCAAGAACAATATTTTCTCCTTTTTCTCTTTGTTTTCAGCGGCTAGACAACAACAAAACACGACCTAGGTCGTTCTCCCACTTAAATAACATGATTTAATGGTTCTCCTTAAACCAAACCGACCAAAAATCGATAATTAAATCGAACTGGTCGAACCAAAAAACATTGGTGTCGACCGACAACACCTTGGTGTCGATCTACGCCCATCCCAAAAAACCAATAGTTGGTTTGCGGATGTTACAATTCTCCCCCACCAACATAGATTCGTCCTCGAATCTCGAACAACCATCAACCAAGGGCTCCCATGCAACCGTCTTCATGGCCCGCACTCCTCTGAACGATCTACAGAAGGTCACCTCTAGACGATAGACTCACGCTCCAGGCATTATTTGCTCTCGACTTTTGGACTTTCCTTTACTCACATGCCTAAACCTTGAGTTTTTATTGGATCCTCATCAGGCCGAATCCTGCATGCCATAATATTGGCTCCTCATCGGGCCTAAGCCCGCATGCCATAATATAAAAAGGAAGTCCAATATTCGTCTCTTGGGTTGCCACCCTAGAGCGTGGCCCCGGATCGTCATCCAAAGTCGATATACCAACCATACTCCCAAGCCACAAAGTCTCAGAATATGACAGTACTAGGAGAACCTAAGTCCCCCAAGAGCCACGAACAAACAATTCTAAACACGTATCAGTCCTATCCCTATCCAGGTTTCCTTCCCGTGGCTCGCGTAAAATATCACAATGTCTTACAAACCACATATCCCCTCACTGGAATACCTCATGACCGCAAAAAAATCATATACACGCCACAAGGGCCAAACAAATGTCCTAAACAGGACCGCCACAAAGGCCAAACAAATGTCCTAAACAGCACCGCCACCAAGGCCAAACAAATGTCCTAAACAGGACCGCCACCAAGGCCAAACAAATGTCCTCAACAAGACCGCCACTAAGGCCACTCGTCCCGAAGGACCACCACTAAGGCCACTCGTCCCAAAGGACCGTCACAAATACCGCTTGTCCCGAAGGACCGCCTCAATAGGCACATCTGGCTAAAAAGCCCGCCACAAAGGCCACACAATTGGCTAAACAGCCAGCCACAAAGGCCACACAATTGGATAAACAGCACGCCACAAAGGCCACAAAACTAGCTAAACAGCCCGCCACAAAGGCCACAAAACTAGCTAAACAGGTCGCATGTTCTGTTAGGGTTCTTTTGGTGAGATTGTGAAAGCCTATTGGAGAGGAACACCAGTAGCTGTGAAATGTATTCTTCCATCTCTTTCAGATCATAGCTCCTCAATTTCTTACTTCATATTTGCTGTTTGTAAAAACTGCTTCTTGTATTTTGTATTTCAGGAACGTTCTTCTGGTTAATTCAAGTGCAGACCACTTGAAAGTTGGAGACTTTGGGCTAAGTAAACTCATAAAGGTTCAAAACTCTCATTGATGATTAATTAGTGATCATTTCCCTATTGATCTGTTTGTGTTTAGTCTTTATGCTTCTGCTTGTGGAGCAATCTTGATTCGTTTTGCTCTGTATTTATTGTTAGAGTGTATGATTTATGAAACTACTGGTATTGTTATTAGTGCTGCAGTAGATTCAGAGACACACGAGGAAATTGCAATCAAGAAGATAGGTAAAGCCTTTGACATATATTGCTTCATGTGTGCTTGCTTTGCTGCATCAGTAAACGTAATTGATGGCTTGAAAACCGTAGAGCTAACTGAAAAATTNGTCCTAAACAGGACCGCCACCAAGGCCAAACAAATGTCCTCAACAAGACCGCCACTAAGGCCACTCGTCCCGAAGGACCACCACTAAGGCCACTCGTCCCAAAGGACCGTCACAAATACCGCTTGTCCCGAAGGACCGCCTCAATAGGCACATCTGGCTAAAAAGCCCGCCACAAAGGCCACACAATTGGCTAAACAGCCAGCCACAAAGGCCACACAATTGGATAAACAGCACGCCACAAAGGCCACAAAACTAGCTAAACAGCCCGCCACAAAGGCCACAAAACTAGCTAAACAGGTCGCATGTTCTGTTAGGGTTCTTTTGGTGAGATTGTGAAAGCCTATTGGAGAGGAACACCAGTAGCTGTGAAATGTATTCTTCCATCTCTTTCAGATCATAGCTCCTCAATTTCTTACTTCATATTTGCTGTTTGTAAAAACTGCTTCTTGTATTTTGTATTTCAGGAACGTTCTTCTGGTTAATTCAAGTGCAGACCACTTGAAAGTTGGAGACTTTGGGCTAAGTAAACTCATAAAGGTTCAAAACTCTCATTGATGATTAATTAGTGATCATTTCCCTATTGATCTGTTTGTGTTTAGTCTTTATGCTTCTGCTTGTGGAGCAATCTTGATTCGTTTTGCTCTGTATTTATTGTTAGAGTGTATGATTTATGAAACTACTGGTATTGTTATTAGTGCTGCAGTAGATTCAGAGACACACGAGGAAATTGCAATCAAGAAGATAGGTAAAGCCTTTGACATATATTGCTTCATGTGTGCTTGCTTTGCTGCATCAGTAAACGTAATTGATGGCTTGAAAACCGTAGAGCTAACTGAAAAATTCCCGCTTTGCCGTGCATTTGGATGAGCTCAATATCTTACTTAAGCGAAGGTAAATGCATATATGCAACCAAGTCTTCATTGTTTCATGCTCTTAATCCCTGTTTCTTTTCTTAGAGTGTAGATCACCAATCGCAAGTTATATAGGAATGAATGTTTGAATTCAATTATTGTTGTTGAGCAGCCATTGTAGGAGACATTGCACCTTCTTGTGGGATCTCTAAAGAAGAGAAAAACCGAAGAGAAAGTGAAGCACTTGAACACATGTGCAAACTCTTGGGTGGAGGAGAAAGAGGTCTGTTCTTTTATATATCTTCCTTTTATCTTCTTGTGGCTCATTTGCATAAACAGTTATCACTTCTACCATTGTATATGTCATTTTCAACTTTTTGTAACTTTGTGTCAATACATGAAATCAAGATTATACGGGACCAATCCATTTGTGTCAATACATGAAATCAAGATTAATATATTTGAGGGACCAAAAATTGTCCTACACCAATGCTCATATCAAACTTAAGAAACTCTGAAAATAAGATTAATATATTTGAGGGACCAAAAATTGTCCTACACCAATGCACATGCTCTAACTCACATACAACTTTCCATTTTTAGCACTTTCCACTTTTGGAAACTTCTATTTCAGGAAACATTCCTCCCAAAACCCCGCTTTATGGAAACTTTGTACCCCGAGCACCACCTCATCTTGTTACTGAGTCGCACAACTAACCATCCCAACCAACCAAGTAAAACAACAGAGATGGGCTGGAATACTCCATTCCGCTCCAGCTACGGATTACAGATGGGACCAGGCTAGACAAGCTCAAGTCGCGGCTTGCTTCTAATACCACTTCTTAAACCTTGCCTTCATCCTCGCCTCAGGCTCCCAAGTCTGCTCCTCAAAACCATTACAGTCCCAAAGGACTCTCATCAAAGGAATCTTCTTCTCCCAAAGTTCCTTGATCCTCCTCCAGAGAACGATCACTGCTCTCACCTCAAAAGTCATGTTAGGCTGAAGATCTTCAGGAATCTTAGCCAACAACCGATCATCCTCACGGAGACATTTCCGCAACATAGAAATATGGAAAACCTTGTGGAACGCACGCATAACATCAGGAAACTCCAGCCTATATGCTACCGGTCCCACCCGCTCAATCACTCTTAACGGAGCCATAAACTTCGGACTCAACTTAGTCTCTGTCAATGACCTGTTTGGACCCCGTAACATGACCATCTTGAGGTATACTCTGTGATGTGAGCACGAGATCGGACACGCGTCCAGGACGCTTGAGCTGGACCCAGACACCTCTCGGACATGCGTATCACCCGCGGACAACTCGGAGCCGACATTCCTAGGATCATTTCCGGTGCAACCACTCGGACCAAGAGCTCATCTAGGACTCCAAGACCCAAGATCAACCACTGAGTCCAAGCGTTCATCCAAGAAGACCAAGAGATCGATTCGGCCAAGGCAACAATCAGCGAGATCGTCCGTGCGGCCTTCGTACTTTACCCAAGGATGAGGGCGCCAAAGACGTTAGAATCATGACTTGTACTCTTTTTCCTACTTCGGGTTTGTCCCAATGGGTTTAACGAAGGGGTTTTAACAAGGTAACGAGTTCTGACGCACAACACCGCGTTTTGAAGCCAATGACGTGGTTCCCGCGTCCAGCCTAAGGACGTGGCCTATTTTGTATTTTTCTTTAAGCTTTGCGTTTTGAACCTCTCTAGATATTTCCCTTGTGAAAATTAGAGTAGTGTGACGTGTGTGGTTCTGTTTAAACCACTTAGAGGGCGACGTGTTCTCCATCAAATGAAACCCGTCAAAGGCAAACGTGTGCGGACCATAGCGAGTCCACGTGTCCTAGGCTCCCTCTAAACTCTCACACTATTTAAACCCTCCTCTCTATTGTAAAACGCAGACTTGAAGATTGAATTAATTTCCAAAGAGAGAATCTTTGTTTCTTGTCTCATCTCTCTCCTTACCCCAAGTTCGGGACTTGGCTCTTGAGAAACCCTAGGAGATTCACGAACCGAGTTCGTAATCCCCTAGTCCGACCATATCACGAGCCGAGCCATCTCTCATGTGTCGTCACTCGTTCCACCTCGCACAATCACTCCCGATCCTCTCATCACTTCCTCGTGTTGTCTCGGCCCATCCACATCGATATCGTATCGATCCGTCCGAGTGAACAAGACCGAGGCTACCGTGCAACTCATGAATCCTTCGTTCATTCTTCACCCAACCGTCGATCCCCAACCGGAGATCCGCGTCCTTCCATCCGCAGCGACCGGTTAGACCGTCCCCAACCACGCGCCGTCCGTAGCAACTGTCCGTCCATGAGACTCCCTAGACGACCGCGTCCGGCGCTCACATCAGCTAGTATGAGAACTAAAGGATCCCTACAAGGTTGTATCTTTCTGAAACTCTAGATCTTTTCCTTCTATCGTTAAAGCTTTCGTTTTGTGTCTTTTGCGGTTCTATACTTCGTCCTTAGCGTTGCATAGGTCTGTTTGTTTTCGATTTATGCATAGTTATCTTGTTAGGTCGTTTGTTCCTTCGTTTGTTCATCCTGTTTATGGGTTTTGTTCGTCGATGTTCTTGCCTAGGACTTGATAAATCCGTAAAGTAGCGTCTTTTTTTGTGCGTGTGTTTGCTTTTAGGCGCGTGTAGTTGCTTTTGTTTTAGTCTTAGGTTGTCGTTTTGCATTGTTGTCTTCAATCATTGACCGTCCCAAATAATAACTTATCCGCCAACTTTAGACGCGTTATACTCACGAATATTCGGTTTTGTTTTGACGAGGTACGTGACTCACTCGGCCAGCGCATTGCGTACCGACCAAGTCCACATCATCGCTCGAGAATCATCTCCCGACCGAAAGATCTGCCGTTTGCGACCCGAAGTCTGTTCGAGTCATCAGCCGATCGGGTTTTCCGACACCATCGACCCATCGGACGAGTTATCGGCCGTACAGCCTGCGAGACAGCCGATCATAGCCGCATCCGCTTATCACCGTCCAGCGCTCGTATCAAGCACCGCGTATCATCGTCGAATGCTCGCACCATCAATCGTCCGTACGAGCTGTCCGAACCGCCGACCGTACATCACCAGCCGACCGTACCATTGCTCGCACCAGCCGACCGTACCGTTGCTCGCACCAGCCGACCATACCGTTGCTCGCACCCGCCAACCGTACCGTTGCTCGCACCCGCCGACCGTACCGTTATTCGCACCAGTGGTCCGTACCGTCGATCGTACCTAGTTCCCAAATCGCGATCCATAGCCGATGCTTGATCCAAAATTGATCAAGTATGGAGTATGAGGATTTTAGCTCCGATGATGAGCTACGGTACGAAGAAAACCATGGTACCGATCCGGAACCAGATACTATAGAGGACGAACCATGGTACAAAGAGGACTACGAAGAAGGATCGTATCAAGAGGAACACGAGCATGGATCACCGGACTACTATTGGCCATCTAATTCACAAGCTACGCGCCATAGCAAGCCCATGGTAAATATCTATGAAGAGTCCGATAGTGATCACTTGGGTTCTTACTATACACCGTCTATATATCACCGAGAGCCCAAGGAGAAGCCCCCAAGACGCGTCCAAAGAACTCCGACCTGGTAACCGTACGCATCATCGAGCAAGTCAAGTGCTTACCGCACTTGGAACCAAGGTCTTCCGAGCTGGTCACCACGCGCATCACCGATCCACAAGTCAAGTAACGGCCGAGATAAAACCAAGGCAAACATTGTGGAATCTCGGACTAAGTCAAGGGAACAAGCTTCAAGGAAGGCGACGCATTCTCCCGGAGCACCAAGTTTCATGGACGAATTGATCTCTATCCAATCTCAACTCCGACATCTTGGAGAAATGTTGGGCCAAGTAGAGTCAATTTACACCCATGGAGAGTCATTGCGTCACCATCGCTTGGCCCTTGTGTCTTCACCAACGCCAGATCCGCGAGTTCACCATCAGCCGAAGCAAGATGAGTTGACAAGGTACGGGCTGAATAGGGACTTGATTGAGAACGCCGCACCAACGGAACAAGCTGACTGTGCGCTGAGCTTAGGACTGGATTTCGATCAACAAGTCGGTCCTGAAGGAGTCATTGGTCCAGGAGGAATCATAGAGACGCCAGCCGAGCCTCCTGACCACCAAGCTTGCGTACTCGGAGATACAAGTCCCAACCGTTACGCGGACCGAGGTCAACTTCTTACCGTTCCTGATTAAGACCGAGCCGACACTCGGACGCGATGCTCAGATCATCACACGGTGCACGAGCCCTCATCCTATACGTGTACCAAGCCATTAGGCGAAGTCAATGAAGAGTCTTCCCGCGCGATCAACTTCATATCCGGAGTTTGCTTGTTAATGGGGAGTTTCAAGCAAGTTGAGCCACTGGAGATGGTCATTGATGGATCCTCTCATTCGGTGTTGTTCTTAACTACTTCAAGGTGTATGCTCCAGCTGGGAGTTGCCAATACCGTAACATCCTTCTCCACTCTTAGCACCAAGACCGTTACCGCACATGGTCCTATGGCGACGCATTTGTCCAACTTTGGTGCGGATCAAACATTTGTGTGGCATGCAGGAGAGTCGCAGCAAGCAACCAAGATTCATGAAGGGGTCGGAGCGCCCAATGCCACTGGCCTTACTGTGGAAGTCTTATCCTTTTCTCTAAAGGCCTTATTGTTTCCTTTCGATCCTGGTAAAATTATACCGCAGTTGAACTCTTGATGCTGCTGATTCGGTTTTCCCTTTTTGGTCCAGGTGTTGAGTCGAGTTTTGAGGTCAAAACTTCTAGAAGAGGGAGGGAATGATGTGAGCACGGGATCGGACATGCGTCAAGGACGCTCGAGCCGGACCCAACCACCTTGGACATGCGTATCACCCGTCGGACAACTTGGAGCCGACATTCCTAGGATCATTCTCGGTGCAACCACTCGGACCAAGAGATCATCCAGGACTCCAAGACCCAAGATCAACCACTGCGTCCAAGCGTTCATCCATATGACAAGAGATCGTCCGTGCAGCCTTCGTCCTTTACCCAAGGATGAGGGCGCCAAAGACGTTAGAATCATTACTTGTACTCTTTTTCCTACTTCGGGTTTGTCCCAATGGATTTACCGAAGGGGTTTTAACGAGGCATTGAGTTCTGACGCACAACGCCGCGTTTTGAAGCCAATGACGTGGTTCCAGCGTCCAGCCTAAGGACGTGGCCTATTTTGTATTTTTCTTTAAGCTTTGCGTTTTGAACCTTTCTAGATCCTTCCCTTGTGAACGTTAGAGTAGTGTGACGTGTGTGGTTCTGTTTAAACCACTTAGAGGGCAACGTGTCAAAGGCAAACGTGTGCGGACCATAGCGAGTCCGCGTGTCCTAGGCTCCCTCTAAACCCTCACACTATTTAAACCCTCCTCTCTATTGTAAAACGCAGATTTGAAGATTGAATTAATTTGCAAAGAGAGAATATTTGTTTCTTGTCTCTCCTTAGCCCAAGTCCGGGACTTGGCTCTTAAGAAACCCTAGGAGATTCACGAACTGGGTTCGTAATCCCCTAGTCCGACTATATCACGAGCCGAGCCATCTCTCGTGTGTCGTCACTCGATCCACCTTGTTCCACCTCGCACCATCACTCCCGATCCGCTCATCACTTCCACGTGTTGTCTCAGCCCATCCGCATCGATACCGTATCGATCCGTCCGAGCGAACAAGACCGAGGCTACCGGGCTACTCAGGAATCCTTCGTTCATTCTTCACCTAACCATCGATCTGCAACCAGAGATTCGCGTCTGTCCATCCACAACGACCGGTTAGACCGTCCACAATGACGCGTCCGGCGCTCACATCACTCTGTCTCCTACCTGAAACTCAAGATCTCTCCTCCTCTTATCAGCATAACTCCTCTGCATATCCTGAGCCTCTTTCATGTTCAGCTTGAGAACCTGAATCTTCTCTAAGGTCTCCTGAACAAAATCTTCCCCGAACATGCTCCTCTCCCCCACCAGAGTCCAGCATAACGGGGTACAACATGGTCTCCCATACAAAGCCTCATAAGGAGCCATCTTAATACTCACCTGATAACTGTTGTTGTAAGCAAACTCTACCAGGTTCAGGTGATCCGCCTTAATCCATCACACACATCCTCAGCAAATACTCCAGCGTTTGGATCGTCCTCTCTGATTCTCCATCAGTCTAGGGATGATAAGTTGTACTCATATGCACTTTAGTGCCCATCTCTCTCTGAAATGCTTTCTAGAACACCGAAGTGAACTTAGAATCCCTGTCAGACACAATCCTTGCTGGCACCCCATGCAGTATGAATATCTCCTTCACATACTTCTTAGCCAAGACCGCTGCTCCATCAGTCTATTTAATGGCCAGAAAATGTGCTGACTTAGTCAACCAGTCAACAATGACCCAAATAGAATCAAAAGTCCGAGACATTGGCAATCCTACCACAAAATTCATCGTGATCATATCCCACTTCCACTCAGAAATGGGTAGACTCTTCAGTAATCCGCTAGGAACCTGATGCTCAGCCTTCACTAGCTGACACACATCGCACCTCGCGATCCAACTAGCTACATGCTTCTTCATCCCGACCCAGTGATAGTACCTCTTGAGATCACGGTACATCTTAGTCGCTCCTGGATGAATAGAAAACTTACTCGCATGAGCTTCTCTCAGGATCTTCTGCCTCAACTCCTCATTCTTGGGCACACAAACCCGACCATGCACCAAGATAGTACCATTATCCGAGACCTGATACTCCGAATCAATATCCTTAGAGGCATTCACCAGCCCCAAATCCTTCTCCTGAGCCAACCGCACCCTACTCAGAAGATCCGCTCTATCAACCGCCTCCAAACCCAACGGTTACAGAGACACATCACACAAACTTAACGCACCGATCTCTCCTACCAGAGACTCCATCTCCTGCTCCTGAGCCGAAGCTACCCTCTTCCGACTCAGAGCATCTGTAACCAAGTTAGCCTTATCAGGATGATAGGCTATCTCCAAATCATAGCCTGCCACAAGTTCCATCCACCGCCTCTGCCTCAAATTCAGTTCAGGCTGAGTGAATATATACTTCAGACTCTTATGATCTGTAAACACGTGTACCTTTGCACCATAAAGATAAGATCTCCAAATCTTCAGGACAAAGACTACAGCACCCATTTCCAAATCATGAGTAAGATAGTTGTCCTCATGCTTCCGCCACTGCCGCGAAGCGTAGGCAATCACCTTCCCATGCTGAATCAACACACACCCCAAACCAACTCTAGATGCATTAGTATAAACCACATAGGATTCACCCTGTTCAGGCAAGGCCAACACTGGCGTAGTAGTCAACATATCCTTAAGGCTTGCAAAGCCCTCCTCACACTCTTGTGACCAAACAAAAGGAACATCCTTCCCTGTAAACTTAGTCAACGACCTTGCTCGGCTCGCAAACCCCTGGCATTATGCGGTCTAGGCCAATCCCTGATAGTCTGAATTTTCTCCGGATCTACAGAAACTCCCTCTGTAGAAATAATGTGAGCCAGAAAACCCATCTCAAGCTGCCAAAAACTGCACTTGCTCAACTTAGCAAACAATTTCTGCTCCCGCAGCTTCTCCAGAACTGCCCTCAAATGCACTGCATGCTCTTCAAGACTCTCAGAAAATACCAGGATATCATCGATGAAAATGATGACAGACACGTCCAGAAACTCCTGAAACACGCTGGTCATCAACCTCATAAATGCTGCTGGTGCGTTAGTCAACCCGAAAGGCATCACCTTAAACTCATAATGCCCATACCTTGTCCTGAAAGCCGTCTTCCTCACATCTCCCTCATCTATCGGTATCTGATGATAACCCAAAGCCAGATCTACCTTGGAGAACCAAGTAGCACCCCTCAATTGATCTAACAACTCATCGATCCTGGGGAGAGGGTACTTGTTCTTCACAGAGACCCGGTTCAAACCCAGATAACCAATACAAAACCCAGATCCTGGGGAGAGGGTACTTGTTCTTTACAGAGACCTTCTTCTTGACAAATAACACCGGCGCTCCCCACGGTGATACACTATAACGGATGAATCCCTTACTCAACAAATCCTCTAGCTGCTTCTTAAGATCTGCCATCTCCGTTGTAGCCATTCTGTAAGGAGCCCTGGATAACGGCGTCGTCCCCAGTTCAATAGTGAAAGGATCAGACCGAGATGATGGTAATCCCTGCAATGACTGAAACATATCCTCAAATTCCTCAACAACCGGAATACAACTTACCGTAGACTTCCCCACTGACTCCGGCATTGATATAGTAAACAAATAAGTGTCACAGCCCTTCTCGATCATCTTCCCAGCCTGAATGGCCGAGATCACGAGACTCCCCGAAGTCGGTCTATAACCCTGAAAAACCAACTTACATCTTGGAAGTTGATAACATGATTTTTACCCAGGGTATTAATTCCCTATGCAGTTGTAGTACAAAGGGTTATCAATCCAAATGGTTGTTTATCCTAGCAGGAAGGATGCAATCAGAACAAAGCAAGTAAAGCCAAGCAATTAAGGGTTTTGATCTAACAATCCTAAAATAAATAAAAGAAAAGAATATAAACAAAGAAACCACACGACCTAAGCACTCGATGCGAGCATTCGAGTACAAGATCGAGTGGGGTGATCGAGTAAGCAAAGATGGTATGAACAACTCGAGGGGTTACTCGATGCAGGTTATCATGTACCTGATCGGGTAATGGATCGAGTAATGAATGAAAATGCAAGCTATTAAAATACGAAAGCTTCTAAGGATGGGGTAATCGAATCCAANAAGCATTCGAGTACAGGATCGGGTGGGGTGATTGAGTAAACAAAGGAAGTATGAACAACTCGAAGTTGTACATGAAGCTGGTGATCGAGTACCAGTTTGGGTATAGGGTCGAGTGATGAATAAAAATGTAAACAATCAAGATGCAAAAGCTCCTAAGGATGGAGTAATCGACTCCTAAGCGTTCCTGACCATAATGGATGTCCTACATGCCTTAAGCAAATATTTCCTAGACAATGAATCTCTAAAATCTTGTTAAAACACTGTCGTGATAGAAACAATCAACCTTGATCACTCCCCTACCCAACTCTCGTTGGAGAAACATGACCAAACAAGCATTAAGATCCGATTCATTATTATCAGTAAACCCCTTACTCATCTAATCTCTTAGGGTAAGTGAGTAAACCTCTAGAATTGGTTGATTCAAGCATCTCATCTACACCTCTCAGTGGTAAAACACCTTAGATCTAATCTCACCCTCTCGGTTTGTTGACAACATTAAGAGCACCACTCTAGAAGGAAATCTATTAAACATATACAATCAACTAAGACATCCTAACCGATCAAGAACACAAAATCATCTATCCCATCCCTAGAAACATGTAAATTAGAGAGTTATCAGACCCCCAAAATTAAATAGACGATACCTTTGGGACTTCCTCCCAAGTGAGCTTGTTTAAAGTCACTGAGCTTGACTCTTCACGCTCCTTAAGCATGAGATCCTTGAGGGAGAGGTTCTGGAATCCTCTCCACTGTAGCAGGCTGATTCAATTCATTCCCCAAGTCTTGTCCAGGTTCCACAGAAAATGTGGTGTTGACTTCTTCAAGGTGCTTGACTTTTTTCTGCTTTCTCTTAGTGGAAAAAGCTTGACCATCAATGGTTGGCCTCTTAATTCCCTTCTTGACATCAAACTCCATCTTGAAGTCTCTCCATGCTCAATCATGATTTTGCCTTGCTTCGCCTCTATTATTGCACCTACTCTTGCCAAGAATGGTCTCACCAAGATCAATGGATCTTCTGGTTCCTTATCCATATCGAGGATCATGAAATCAGTGGGGACTTCCATCCTTCCAATTCTGAGAGGCAAATTTTCCAGGATCCCAATTGGATGTCTGATTGTTCTATCAGCTAAAACCAAATACAGACTACTTGGTTTGAAACTGTTGAAACCCATCTTGTTGGCAACTGACAGTGACATGATGCTGCCTGAGGCTCCCAGGTCACAAAAGCAATTTTTGAAAATCCTAAGGCCTATTGAATATGGCAGAGTGAAAGAACCAAGATCCTCCAATTTCTCTTCGATTCGCAGCTCAGGATCTAAACACACTTCACTCCTGAGATTCTCATATCCAATCTTCTCGACAGCAATTAGTTCTGGTTGGAGGGCTACGAACTCCTTCTCATTGTTCCGCTCCTCTTCTCTTCTTTAATGGTTCCTTAACCTCAACCTCCAGCTGAGCTGCCTCCTTGGTGATTTCCTCTTGAAGCTCATGTGGTGACAAAAGTTTAGGAGGTGGAGCTTTACGCTTGGTCATACGCTCTGTAAGTGCCTCCAGTTGGATGTCAAGGGCAGCATTGAACCTTTCCTCTAGTTCCCCTTCTGCTCCTACAGGTAATTGAGGTTGGTCTCCCATCTGAACATCTACTCGATGTATCATCTGATCAAGATCATCGGGTGTGTCATCGGGTTCAGCCTCGGATGGTTCTTCAGATTGTGAATCTTGTACCAGTGCTCGATCATCAACTCGATCACTCTTCTCGGGTAGAGGCTCGTGTTCATACTTGGATATGTAGTACTTGGCCTCATTTATCCCATAGTGATCCATAGCCTCCCCATCTTGAACATCACTGTCCTCAATGAGGTAGTCCTCATAATCATCATCAAATAAAATGGCTTGAGCAGTGGCATAATCCTTTGGGTTCTGAACAGCTTTACCTGGAAGCAGGTTGATCTTTGGAGGTGGTGGTTGTTGTGGTGGCCTTCTAGGTACCTCAGCTTAGTGTTGAGACAATCATACTTGGCAGTTAAATCATAGTATCCAGAGTCGATCTTGTTGCTCATCTCCGCAAAACGTTTTGCATTGTCCATAGCAGTGGATGCTTGGTATTGTATCATCTGCTGAATTAGGCTGCGGAGGTTGGCTTCTTGAGATTGGTTCTGCAGACCTTGCTGTTGTTAGAATCCAGGTGGTGCAATAGGTTGTTGGTAGTTACCAGAATATTGCTTCTTAGGAGCATAGCCTTGATTGTATTGAACAAAAGGCTTTTGTTGACCTTGTTTCCCTTGGACTCCGAATGGGTAAACTTGGTCTTGAGAATTAGCAACGTTGGGGATATGGTAGGACAGGTTCGGGTTTGGTTTGAAGTTGTTGTACCCCTTGTTGTAGCCTCCTTGGTTGTTGATGTAGTTCACATCCTCAAGCTGCGCATTCTCCCCATCTTGTTGCAGAAATTGCTCTTCCTCTGAGATTGCATTGACATGCTGCTGCTGTTTGAGTAGCCTATCGAGCTTGTCATTGAGGGCTTTCATGTCCCTCTTATACTTGGCATCTTCCTCTCTTGTAGATCGCACAGTACGATCATACTCCTCATTATAATGCCCATCTGATTGAGCTAAGTTCTCCACGAGATCCCAGCCTTCATCGACATCCTTGTTGAGGAAGTTGCCATTGCTTGCGGTATCCAACAACATCCATATCTTGGGGACCACTCCTCTGTAAAGTGTACTCAGCAATGAAGCAGTGCTGAAGCCGTGATGAGGACATCTGGTAGTGTATCCCTTGAAACGTTCCCAAGCTTCACTAAACGTCTCATTGCACGCTTCCCAGGTGGTGATGGACTCCTTGGGGAGTGATTTCTCCCAGATGTGTGCTTTGTCTCCCAAAGAGAATGGGAAAAGCCGGAGTTTGAATCCATCTTCACTAACTCTATTTATCTTTGTTAGACTATAGAGCATATCAAACTCATCTAGATGATCCAACGGGTCCTCCATTGGCAATCCATGAAATTTGTTGCTTTGGATCATCTGGATGAGACTACTCTTGATCTCTAAATTGTTGTTCTATATAGCAGGTGGCACGATGCCATGTCTTTGAGTGTGAGTAGATGGAGCGTCTCCTGCTCCTATGTTGGTCCTTGCTTGAGGAGCCGGTGGACCATTCTGATTGTTCATTGTCTCCTCAATGGTTGCTGGTTGCGGTTGTTGAACTTGTTGTTGTCGAAGTAACCGTGGTTTGTCGATGTTGTCGATGAATGGGCTCAGGTTTTGGTTACCCTTGGATCGTGTTTTCATGCACAAGTATTTGACCGAGTGTACACACGAGGGTCAACACGATCAGGTAGATCTAGTGACGGGTCGGGTGGGTGCTCGAGTTGTACCTGAGGTTCAAAACAAATGAACACGAAAGCAAACAAGTCAGTACCAAACCAAAATGGATAAAAGAACTTGATCTAGCAAGTGCTGAAATCCTAAACGTAGCAAAATGAAAGTCAACCAAATGGCAACGGCGCCAAATTGATAACAGGATTTACACCCAGGGTATCAATTCCCTATGCAGTTGTAGTATAAAGGGTTATCAATCCAAATGGTTGTTTATGCTAGCAGGAAGGATGAAATCAGAACAAAGCAAGTCAAGCCAAGCAATTAAGGGTTTTGATCTAACAATCCTAAAATAAAGAAAAGAAAAGAATATAAACAAAGAAACCACACGACCTAAGCACTCAATGCGAGCATTCGAGTAAAGGATCGAGTAAGCAAAGATGGTATGAACAAATCGAGGGGTTACTCGATGCAGGTTATCGTGTACCTGATCGGGTAATGGATCGAGTAATGAATGAAAATGCAAGCAATTAAAATACGAAAGCTTCTAAGGATGGGGTAATCAAATCCTAAGTGTTCCTAACCAGTACAAATGTCTTACATGCCTCAAGCAAATATTTCATTGACAATGAATCTCTAAAATCTTGTTAAAACACTCTCGTGATAGAAACAATCAACCTTGATCACTCCCCTACCCAACTCTCGTTGGAGAAACATGACCAAGCAGGCATTAAGATCTGATTCATTATTGTCAGTAAACCCCTTACTCATCTAATCTCTTAGGCTAAGTGACTAAACCTCTAGCATTGATTGATTCAAGCATCTCATCTACACCCCTCGGTGGGAAAACACCTTAGATCTAATCTCACCCTCTCGGTTTGTTGACAGCATTAAGAGCACCAATCTAGAAGGAAATTTATTAAACATATACAATCAACTAAGACATCCTAACCGATCAAGAACACAAAATCATCTATCCCATCCCTAGAAACTTTACTACAATACTCGGAAATCATAGCAAGAAAAATAACAACAAATATGATAAAAAGTTATGAAATAAAATCTAAAACAAAAGGGAAAAGTGTTTGAGTCGCTCAGTTCTCTCACAGAAGCTCTCGCTCTTTGGTTTGAGGGTCTGCGGCGTGCTCCTTTGCGAGGAAGGGGAGGAGGGGTTTATATATGGAAACCCCTTTGACCTAGCTTCCCAGACCTTCCCAATGGTCCACTCGATGGGGTACACGAGGATGAAGTTGGGTTACTCCTCGGGTAGATCTTTGGGTTGTTCTTCCGGCTCTTGGATCCTCCTCGATCGTGTTGGGGTTCAGACTTGTTCTTCTAGCTTGATGGCTCCTTCGGGTACATGCTCGGGTTTGTTCTTCTTTTCCCCCATTTTAGGCTCTTAAGCACCTGTTTTCATCCAAACTATGCAAATGCAAAAATGCAACACCCTAAATGGCATAAAAGTGAACTCCTACAATTAATGACCTAAAAAGGCTAAGTTAAGGGTATGAACAATGCAAAATATGGACAAAAAAAAGGATGCTAAAAACATGTAAATTAGAGAGTTATCATACGTTCAAACTCCACTCTACCCCGATGGCGATCCAAATGCACCATATGCCGATGCAACCAATCCATCCCGAGAATAACATCATACAACTCCACTGGACTGATAAGCAAATCCGCTGGCCACGACTCTCCTACGATCTGAATATCAACTCATCTAGCTCGTCCAATAACTCTCAGAAACTTGCCTCCCGCAACTCTGACAACTCCTGTACGCTCCCCGGGATCCCCTCTGATTCCCGCGCTTTCTGCACACTCCGGAGTAATGAAGCTATGAGAAGCTCCAGAATCAAACATAATGTGGGACTTAAACCCGCCCACCAACAAGGTCCCTACACAAACCTTATGTGTTGAGAACCTAACACTTTTATCACAGGAAACATAAAATCGGAACCTACTAAAATTTACAAAGTTTAAGTACCAGAAATTATACCTATGATCGCCACGGCACTGGCTGCAACTTGGGACACAAGGGCCTGATGTGCCCTGCCTCCCTACAATGATAGCATACACGAGCCGCTGCCGTCGGAGCACTCCTCTTGGGACAGCTAGCACTCTTGTGATCCTTGCTCCCACACTTGAAGAAACTCGCACCACTCGGTGTCTGCATAGCCTCCCACCTCCTCTTGGTTCCCTGTGCAGGCTTGCCGTCCCTGCTAGAACCTCCATGATGTTGAGCCTTACTAGGCTGAACTGCTGGACTAACCGCCAGTGACTGTGCCCGGATATCCTCCTCGATCTCTGCCGCAGTCTCAACCAGCTCTGCACGCGTAGCATCAAAAAACTCCTGATCTGAGCCTCCTCAAACTCCATAGCTCGACCTCTATAACATAGAAGTCGACTGAACTCCAAATCCAGCTCCCGCACTGACCGCGTCCCCTGAGACAACTGCAGGAACTGCACCTCCAACCGGTCCAATGCCTCTCTAGGAAAATACTTGCGGTTGAACTCCAAGACGAAGTCAACCCAAGTCATCTCCCTCACCACTCTCCTAGCAGCCACTGATATCCACCACACCTCAGCATCACCGATCAAATGGTGGACCCTTTTGTCCACCCAAAACTCCTCAGGACACTTTAGAGTATGGAAGTTACGTTCCACACTCGTCCCCCACGCATCTTCAGCAGTAGGGTCTGTACCACCCAAAAACCGCGAGTCCCGAGGCCCTTCATCTCCTTGAGCATGGACAAATAACGCCCATGTGCTCCTGCACCCGCAGCCACTGGCTGCCGCTCCTCCGCCACCACTGGTGGCACTACCTGAGCTTGAGCCAGTACCACTGGTGGCAACTGCTCCAACAACTGTGCTAGCAAAGCTGCAAAATCAGCACTAGGGACTCCTCCCATTGGGACTCCCACACCCAGGACCCTAGCATCACCGGCCACTAGAGCATCAACACCGCCGCCTCCGGCCACACTCATGGAATCCTCCTGGACACCTTGCGACTTGCCAACACCCTCAACTATCACACTCTGGTCCGCAGTATCACTCACTGCTGGGCCTCTGTCCCTACCACGACCACGTCCGTGTCCACGACCACGTTCGTGTCCACGAACAGGAACAGCAACATCTCTAGCCATCTGCACTACCATGAACAAAAGACTAAGCAAACAATTTATATTATGCCACATAAACATAAACTCACCGTGGAATCACATAGTAGGCTCGAAGAGGATGTTCTAGGACTCCATGCCACAAACAATTGACTAACTCACATTATCAATCAAGACATGCAATCCCAAACATCACATCAAAAACCTAGTGAACCCAAACATAGAACTGTAAGGGCTCTGATACCAAACTGAAACGACCCGACCCGATTTTTTTAATAAATAAACTACAACTAATGGTCACATACTCACTAGCCACCTAAACACAATCACAACCAACATCGGAATAACAAATACCAATATATAACCAATAATATCCAATAATAAATAACCAATAATCAAAACATAACCAATATCCAATACCAAACAACATGAAACATAGAACCAACAACCTAGCAATGTTTCTAATGACCCAACTCTACCAACCTAGTCATGCCAGACAACAACCAATCAAGTCCCTAGAACATCCTCCTCTTCATTGCCTTGATTCCACAATCACACTTTGCCTTTACCTGCACCACAAACACAAATTGAGATGCATGAGTATTTTATAAACACTCAGTGAGGCAATCCTCCCATCT
This sequence comes from Camelina sativa, assembly GCF_000633955.1. Taxonomy (NCBI): domain Eukaryota; kingdom Viridiplantae; phylum Streptophyta; class Magnoliopsida; order Brassicales; family Brassicaceae; genus Camelina; species Camelina sativa. The sequence continues at coordinate 5,701,119 of NC_025697.1, read as the reverse complement.
ACTGGGATATACACACAAGAAACTGTAATTCCATAGTTCAAAACAATCAACAAACAAAGCATACAAACCAGGAAAACAAACATCGTCTCTCTGGAAGGGAGGCGTCGACCGACACCAGCCAAGTGTTGACCGATATTGGCTCTTGGTGTTGACCGACACTACCCCACAGTGTCGATCGATGCCGCTTCACTGGTGTGGACCGACACCAATTGGTGTCGATTGACACTACTTCTGCAATCGCGATCCGCACAAATCCGAGAGTCGAATCTCGCTCCCAAACTCCACCAAATCGTCCAATACTCAAAACCCAAGCCTTATACATCCGTAGGAACCTGTAGCAATCAATCACAGCAAGAAAAACACACAAACACAACAACAAACAAGCAAGAACAAGGAATAACAGGCTTAGATAAGCCATGGTCATGCACTCACTTCTTTGCAGGAAGTTTCTAACCAACAATGATGAATCTCACACTCCCAGAAAGCTTCCCACACGTTCCTAGCCTTGAATCCTCACTCCCACAGCAAGATCTCACCAAAAAAGCCTTGAAATCTCACCAAAACTCACCATAACTGAAGCTGCACTATTTCGAGGACCACTCGACCCTACTACCCGATGGGGGAATCAATTCATCACCTTCTCCGTGAGGAACAAGGACTACCGACTCAGTTTCAAAGAGATGGAGAAGCTGTATAGCTTCAAATCTGGTAGTGGGGAAGGTATGGAGGTAGGCAAAGAAGAAATGAGGTCCCTATGGCTGACAATAGGAGACAAGAACCCATACAAGTCCACAAGCTCCAAATCCGCTCAAATAAGGAGCCCTGTCTTGAGGTATTTTCACAAGTCCCTTGCATGCACTCTTTTTGCTAGAAAAGAGACTGGGAATGTGAACGACCATGAGCTCCAGCTGTTAGATATTGCACTGTGTGGAGTTTTGGACAATACTAGGGATGGTACACCACTAGTTGGAGATGTTGCGGATACATGCATGTTGTTTGTGTTACTCGTTCAATTCCTCTACCTGAAATCGTGGGCCGTGAAAAGAAGAGAAGGAGGCGGAGAGATCTCCATTGGGGGACTAGTCACACCGATCCTAGTGGCATGCAATGTGCCCTTAAAGGGAATTGTTCATGAACCAAGATGGTTGGATGCGGACTACCTCGTGCTGGCGAGATTTTTGGCCCATGAGAGGCCTAATGACATGACGCTGTTCAAGTTTGTCCATCCAACCGCCGGAGCTGCTCAAATGGTTCTACCTAATTTCATAAGCACCAAGGTTCGGCTGGGCGACAACATTGACTTCGCACCACCGTTGGAGGAGCTGTACAACCCGGAGGAGGAGTCCGAAGCTGAGAAGAGAGAAGAGACCGGGCAGAGACAAGTAGATAGCTCGGAGGAGTTTGATTTTGAGGAGTATGTATGCTCTCAAAAGCAACCGGTTGGAGTAAGGGAAGCTCACAAGAGGATCGGCTGGCTGAAGAGGATGAACAATTTCTTGGCGAAGAAAGTAAAAGATCTTACCGGTTCGGTGAAGACAATGGGAGGTCAAATCAAGGAGTTGCAAGATAAGGCAAGATGTGCCTCAGCTTCTACCTCGGCACAAGAACCAACTTGGATGGGGAGAAGCGGACCGCTAGGAGGAACTCGAGGACTGCCACTTCCAGAACCTTACAGAGCATCATCATACGAGCCCCCAGCCAAGGAGAACATCACCCGACCTGAGGCATCGCGGAGAAGCCATGCTAATGCTTACTCGACGCCCAACCCGATGGGATACACGATGAACTATTTGATGCACCCATCGAGCACCCAATCGGGTGAGTACACAGGGATCTTCCCTCCATCTTACCAGATGCCATTCACGACGCCATACACGATGCACCCTGCTAGTGTATACAAGGTGATCATTCTGGACCTCTTCCGCCATTTCCGTCGTACTACCCGATGCCCTACCCGATAAGCTACGCGATCCCAACCTCGATCAACACCTCGGATGCTGGTCAGAGTAAGTCGTCTGTGCGCATTTATGAGCTCTCTAACGAGCAAACATCGGCACCTGCTGAAGCCGGAGATGACACAGGCTACACGTTGGCGAGTATGGAGGCTGTTGCAACCTCCTTCTTCACCAACCCATGAGGTACCACTTTCATCCGATCTTTGTATATAACATTGCATTTAGTTTAATTCATTTTGTGTGATTCTTGGATTCTTTTTCAAACTTTTATTTACACAGGGACTGTGTAATTTAAGTTTGGGGGAGGGTCCTAGAATGTATTTAACATTGTGTTTTATTTTCTTATTTTTATTATTTTAAATTTTTGCATGCAAGTTTTATTCATTTGAGTCTGCATTGCATCTATGTGCATTAAAAACAAAAAAAAAAAATTGAAAAATTTTAAGAAAAAGAAAAGAAAAGAGTGTTCATGTAGTTGCATTTGCATATTAGGATTGAGTCTAGTTTGTTTCATATAGGATTGTCGCATATGCATCTTAGGGGACAATGATTAAAACCACCTTGTTTAAAATCAAACCTTAGGATTGAAGCTATAGCCCTTAGTCACAGTTCATTGTTGCTAGATCAGTCTTTGGAAAAAAATGAAAAATCTTTGCTTAGACCCTTTGTGTCGATTGAATGCTTCCTCCACTTGCTTGAACATTAGAACATCTCTATATTATTGGATTTAATTTGAACTTTAATTGTCTTGCTTATGGAATTTGAATACTTGCTCATGGTAACTCCAAACTCGGGTTAGCACTCCACTTTTTACCAATATTTTCGTTTAACCTGATTTATTTGTCCTACCCATGAACCCAAACCTTTCTTTCAAACCTTGATGTGAATTGTTGAGTGAGGCCTCTTTCATTGTGCTATAGGCTGTGAAACCTTGAGAGTATTGAGAACGACAAAGAACTGCCTCTTGATTTAGCTAAGTTAGAATTTGAACTAGTTAATAGATTCGGTTTTGAAGGTTAGGTGGTTAGAATGTTTATTTGGGGTTGGGTTGTGGAATAAAAAAAAAGGAAAAAGAAAAAGTCGATAAGGTTAGAATCAATTAGCTCTAAGTCTCTAAGTAAACAAAAAAAAGAAAGAAGAATTCTTGCTATCGTCTCCTAGAAAGAAAGAGAAGAATATATCTACATTAGGAGTTTAGCAAAGAAAATAAAATAAAAAATAAAAAAAAAAGAGAGAGAGAGAGAGAGAGAGAGCTAGAAGTTACAGTTTAAAAGTCTAAACCTTAGGGAGTAAAAAAAAAAGAGAGTTAAAATCAAGGATGTGTGTAGTTTAAATTCTAGGGGGTTTAAATAAATTAAAAAATAAAAATAATAGTGAATGAGAAAATGGTAGATCATCAAGAGTTAAGCTTTGTATGCCCAAATTGTTCTCAGTCTTAGATAGTTTTCACAACTGTTTAACATTCCTTCTTTTGAGAGAAAACCACCTAAAGAATTTGTTTGAAACCACCTTACTAAAAAGTCTTACCCTTGAAACCGATTGAGCTTGATTCACCTTCCATTTGCAAGAATTCGCCAAACACTTAATCGAATGTGAAAGAGATGTTCCTTATCTTTAGTTGGAGGTTGAGCTAGATTGATGCATGGTAATAAGCATAGAAAAATATTTGTAAGTATGTTGATTGGTCTTAGCACCATTAAACTATCTTTAAGGACTATAGCTTGAATCTTTCGGTTAGCATCTTAAGGTTATGAGTCCCCATTTTCAAACCGTACCATCTTACTTCCTTGCTAGAGGACTAGCAAGATTTAAGTTTGGGGGTCTGATAACTCTCTAATTTACATGTTTTTAGCATTCTTTTTTGTCCATATTTTGCATTGTTCATACCTCTAACTTAGCATTTTTAGGTCATTTACTGTAGGAATTCACTTTTAGAGCATTTAGGGTGTTGCATTTCTGCATTTGCATATTTTGGATGAAAACAGGTGCTAAAGAGCCAAAAATGGGGAAAAACAAGGACAACTCGAGCATGTACCCGAAGGAGCCATCGAGCTGCAAGAACAAGTCCGAACCCCAACACGATCGAGGAGGATCCAAGAGCATGAAGAGCAACCCGAAGATCCACCCGAGGAGTAACCCGACTTCACCCTCGTGTACCCCATCGAGTAGATCATCGGGCAGGTCTGGGAAGCTAGGTCAAATGGGTTTCCATATATAAACCCCCTCTTCCCCTAGCTTGCAAAGGAGCACGCCGCAGACCCTCAAACCAGAGAGCGAGAGCTCCTGTGAGAGAACTGAGCGACTCAACATTTTTCTTCTTGTTTTGCATTTTTATTTTGTAGTTTTCTTAGATTTCTATCCTTTACTTTCTCTACTCTACTCTATCTTTTAATACAATGTCATTTTCATTCATTTTGATTGCTTTGTTATTCGCTTCTATGTCCGAGTAGTGTAGTAAAGTTTCTAGGGATGGGATAGATGATTTTGTGTTCTTGATCGGTTAGGATGCTTTAGTTGATTGTAAATGATTGATAGATTTCCTTCTAGATTGGTGCTCTTAATGCTGTCAACAGACCGAAAGGTTGAGATTAGATCTAGGGCGTTTACAAATGCTACAGGCCAAAAGGAGTAGATAAAATGCTTGATTAAGCCAATGTTAGAGGTTTACTTAACTATGAGTAACAAAATTAGATGAGTTTAAGTCTATTGACAATAATGAATCGTTCTTAATGCCTGCTTGTTCATATTGCTAGTGCGACAGTGTGGTAATGTGTTCAAGGTTGATTGTTGCTAGTGCGAAAGTGTGGTGACAAGGTCTTAGAGGTTCATTGTCTAGGAAATAATTGCTT
>NC_025697.1:5662014-5696144 GCF_000633955.1 Camelina sativa | reverse complement strand
GAGCATGTACCCGAAGGAGCCATCGAGCTGCAAGAACAAGTCCGAACCCCAACACGATCGAGGAGGATCCAAGAGCATGAAGAGCAACCTGAAGATCCACCCGAGGAGTAACCCGACTTCACCCTTGTGTACCCCATCGAGTAGATCATCGGGCCGGTCTGGGAAGCTAGGTCAAATGGGTTTCCATATATAAACCCCCTCTTCCCCTAGCTTGCAACGGAGCACGCCGCAGACCCTCAAACAAGAGAGCGAGAGCTCCTGTGAGAGAACTGAGCGACTCAACATTTTTCTTCTTGTTTTGCATTTTTATTTTGTAGTTTTCTTAGATTTCTATCCTTTACTTTCTCTACTCTACTGTATCTTTTAATACAATGTCATTTTCGTTCATTTTGATTGCTTTGTTATTCGTTTCTATGTCCGAGTAGTGTAGTAAAGTTTCTAGGGATGAGATAGATGATTTTGTGTTCTTGATCGGTTAGGATGCTTTAGTTGATTGTAAATGATTGATAGATTTCCTTCTAGATTGGTGCTCTTAATGCTGTCAACAGACCGAAAGGTTGAGATTAGATCTAGGGCGTTTACAAATGCTACAGGCCGAAAGGAGTAGATAAAATGCTTGATTTAGCCAATGCTAGAGGTTTACTTAACTCTGAGTAACAAAATTAGATGAGTTTAAGTCTACTGACAATAATGAATCGTTCTTAATGCCTGCTTGTTCATATTGCTAGTGCGACAGTGTGGTAATGTGTTCAAGGTTGATTGTTGCTAGTGCGAAAGTGTGGTGACAAGGTCTTAGAGGTTCATTGTCTAGGAAATAATTGCTTGAGGCATGTAAGGCATCCGTATTGGTCTAGAACACTTAGGATTCGATTACCCCCATCCTTAGGAACTTTCGTATTTTATTTATTTGCATTTCTTTCACTTACTCGACTACTTACCCGATCAGGTACACGATAACCTGTATCGAGTAATACCTCGAGCTGTTCATATCTCACTTGTATACTCGATCACCCCACTCGATCTTGTACTCGATTGCTTGCATCGAGTGCTTAGGTCGTGTGGTTTACTTGTTTATATTCTTTTACTTTGTTTATTTTAGGAATCGTTAGAACCAAAACCCTAATTGCTTGGCTTGACTTGCATTGTTCTGATCATATCCTTCCTGCTAGCAATACACAACCATTTGGATTGATAACCCTTTGTACTAAAACTGCATAGGGGATTGATACCCTGGGTGAAAACCTGTCTATCAACGATGAAAATTGTAATGTAGTGGGAAAATTGCACCAAGAGAGCTCGACGTATATTCTTGTTTCAGGCACGAGATGTAACAATGCAATGAAGAGGAGACATGTGTAACTTCATGATCAAAGGACATAAACAATGTCTTGAGCCTGAGATATAAATCATGTCACGAATGCGAGACCTAAGTTGTGTCTCACGCACAAGATAAGAAATTGTATGTCACGTACATCCTCACATGTGGATATTATCGTACGGTAAGAGAATGTTATCATATACAAGATCAATGCCACGAGCAAGTCTTATGACTGACAAGAATGTCATAACCTACAAAATGGTCATGGCACATAGATTCAAGTACAAAAACGATCCCAGTCAGGACGCGTTAAGAACTCAACATTGTCTATACGGAGTCACTATTCGATAAAGCTGCTATGGTGACGTCCCAAGCCATTATAGATCATTTCAAAAGGTACATGACTTTGAGATTTTGTTGGCTAGAAAAATAATATCATTGTTTTTAACTACTCTCTAAATTCTTACTAAGAAAATAGAGAGTGGGGGGCTAACTATTGGGCATAATTTTATCATCATAAATAAATAAATATAGTTTATTTAGTCAGCGCATATTTTGCTGGATAAAATCAGCGTAAATAAGAGTTTATCTTATAAAAGGAAAATCTCGTGATTAGTTTAAGGAACCGAGAATCTCGTGACTGACTCTGTCAAGCGACCGAGAATCTCGTGACTGACTCTGTTACGAGACCGAGAATCTTGCGACTAACTTCGTCAATGGACCGAAAGTCACGCGACTAGATCTGTTAAGAGACCAAGAGTCTAACGACCGCCTATAATAGCGGGCCAAGAGTCCCGTGACCAACCCTATCATAGATAGAGTCGGCAAGCCCAAGACAAATCCTAAGGGATTAGGGCAAAGGAGTCTCTATATAAGGAGAGCGGCCTCTATGAGAGACAGGGGAAGAGACAAAGCAAGAGACCTAAAAACACAAGACACACGACTCAACTCTAGAATGCGGCTAGAGTTTATAGATTGATTCGCTGTGCCTTGAATTCTTGTATTTGAGATTGAGACTTTGATCAATAAAAACAACTATTCAACATCTGTTTCTTGTTTCCGTAATCTTTAAACGAATCGATTATTTTTGCCCAAACACCGCAAAACACATATAATGGACACGTGGCGCCGCAAATGTAACATAGTTGTTCCTAGTTTTCAAGTTCTACTCGCTTATACATAGTTGTACTTTTTGGGATTTTTATGTATAATTAGTTGTACTTGTATTTAAACTAAATTTGTGTAGTTGTACCGAATATTTTACTTATTTTCAGTACATACTCTATGTATTCATGCAAAAATATGTGTCAAAATCTTATTTTTATGTGTTTTGCAATGGAATTGAGTTAACAATAAGAAAGTCATCTTAAAATGATAAGGTCTTTCTTGTACACAAATGAATTTAATGAAGACTAATCTTTTTTTATGTCACACAAATTTCAATTTATACAGTGAATATGATATAGTGAATACGAATAATATAACATTTGTGTAAAACTTTTTAATTTTATACAATCGTAATTTTAAAAAATTTGGTCGTAGTTGTACCCGTAGTTGTACCATGTGTTATAAACTGAATGAGAACAAAAACATACATAGTTGTCCATTAGATGACCAAGTTGTACAAAAACATAGAGTATAAATACATTGAAAATATACTAATCTTGAATTTTATCTTGGCTAACTCCCTTGCTCTGAAACTAGCTATCAAAGTTTTTCTGTGGCTGCCATTTATACTTTCAGAAGGTTGGTCATTGTTTTTGTTTTCTGAAAAAAAAAAGAAGTAAAAGTAAATTAGCACATAATAAAACATCTACCAGTTATACTACTTGTACCAGTTATACTCAGTTGTTCTACTTATACTCTATTTGCAAATTGATTCACGGACAAAAACACTAATCTACCTACGTTTCACTACGAATCAACCACTACAGTCCATCAAGGTGTTTTAATCGACCCAGAAACATGGTTATCCATCTAGTTTTCATTAATTTCCAATACCAATATCTAATCTAATTGAAATCTCACAGTTTTAAATACAATACCAAATCTACTAATGACTTCATGGATTAAGATGTTAGAAGTGAAAGAAAAGAAGAGGATGATCTGGATATTAAAGCATCAATTTCAATGATGGAAGAACAGCTGAATTTTGGTCATGAACGAGGTAAGCATCACCAGAAGGGGAAGAACGTGGAATTCCTTGATTGGTTGAATATTTCTTTTCTCATTTGTCAAATTTTGTTTATTTTTAATTAATCAATTCAATTAAAAGTTGGTTTGGTGATTCGATATGAATCGGTTTGGTAAGGGTAAGTTGGGGGATTGAAAATGTCATTAAAAGTAGAGGAGTATACGAGACTGAAAAAGAGTGCTGAGAATTTTTGATGGAGAGTAGAGAGCTCCCGATATTAAAATCCAAAAAAAAAGATGGGGAAGGGATTGATATATGGTAGAGTGAGAGGGGAACTACAGATCTCTTATATGGTAGCTGTACATTCGGTTGAATCAATTATTTTTAAGGAAAATCAAATCCCCATACTATTGTTTTATATGAACTCTCTCTTTCAATACATACATGATACATGTATCAGTATGGCCTGTTCTGATGAACCAAGAGTTGCTGAAATCGAAATTTTGGAGACGGAAGTGTTCTTTCTTCTAGCAGACTAAAACCTTTGTCTTCGAAAATTAATTGAGAGCTTTTTTTGGTTTCACAAAGTACAGTGGTATAGGCTGAGTATATATATGATTACAAGAGAAAAAAAATCAAACTTGTTTCGTGACAGATTACATAAAGGAAAGAGAAAAGGAAACGGTACTAACTAGTAATTACAATGAAACCAAATGGGTTGTGGGTTAGTTACTCCCAAGGCAAGGGCGAGGTTCAAACAAGGAAAGGCTTACGGTGGATACCTAGGCACCCAACAAACAATGTTAGTGTTAAAATCTGACTCTTTCTTCTTCTTCTTTACCACATACAGCTTGCTTGCTTTTGTTTTCTTTTTGTCAAAATTGGTGTACCAAACTTCAGTTGAGAAGAAACATTTTGGCTTTCAGGAGATGTGGGATTGGCGTGACATTAGAATCATCCGTTGTTTACTGCTTTCTGATCTTACGGTTTCTCCATTCTGACCAATACCAAAAGCTTTTTTTCTTCTTTTTCATTTAGTTATAGATAATATAAACGAAGAATGAACCAACCAATAAACAAACGAACTTACTTCTATAGTACTGTCTGGAGAAAACCACTTTAACAATATCCCTAGATGCACAACTGTTGGAATCATTTTGAAAACCAGCGGTATCGTAACCTGCCAAAAACCATCAGCCAAACCAACTCAGCTACTTACTTGAACACATAAGGAGAAGAGGCTGTTCAGAAAGTTATTTGATCATACCAGGCTTAGAGCGGTTGTCCCGAGGAGAAGCAAATAGAGTTTCCCCTGAAAATTTTCATAACTTTAAGCTTCTTTCTTCAAAATACCTTATATAATCTTAAATCCTACTATGTGTTTGGTCCAACGAGGAGTAAGTTGTGTTACTTACTTCGATAAGGTGAAGATTGGAGGCACGGCTAAGTAGTACAAAGGCAAACTCTCCTATCTGAGCCAGAGATATTCCAACCTGCATCAATTTGACTCGATATGGTGAATCACAGAGTATACGAAAGCAAACATGATAGATCATAATCAATGTGAGACATAATCTTTTACCAGGAGAGACGTCTTGTTGTTGTATCCAAATCCCTTGACAACGGTTGTAACTATTGTTGTCTTTATGATAATTACTAATATCACAGAGGCTAACAGTATATCCACATGAGTCCACATTAACTAGCATCCCAATGCTGGCTAGGAAAAGAGCAGCAAATAGATTCCGGATGGGTTCAATCTGCATAAAATATTAAGTATCTCAGTCAGACTATGAAATCTTTAAGGGTTTAAGATAGGAAATTTGTCAACTCACTGCTTCCTATCAATCACATTCACACCCTACCAAGTTCCCAGACTAGGATCAAACTCTGACTCTTTTTCTCTCTCACATTTGAGAACACTAAGAACAGTCGAGGGAGGAGAAAAAAAGATTCTAGATGGAAATGATTCAGCTTCAAATTAACATAATCAGGAGAAACATGTTTGGTAACATGTGGTCAAAACGTACTTGCTCCAATGTATGTTCAGCGAGATCAGTTGTGGATATCATGACCCCCGCGGCAAAAGAACCCAATTAGAGACTTAATCCCAGCTTATCACTACACTGAAATCATAAAAGACCAGTCAAAAGAACCCAATTAGAGTGAAGATACTGCACTCGGTATCATCCTTAAATTAGAGAAATGGCACCGGTTACTTGGGGCGTTTTTTTTTCTTTTTGTTTTTTTTTGGTGTGTTGGTGTGTTTTTGTTTTGGTTTATATGAAGGGATCCAGAAAATAATAATAAAACCAAGAAATTGTTATCGGAATATGTGTCAGCCACGGCGCTTTTCTATTTTAAGGAAAATAATGAGAATATTTAATGCTCTCTATCTCTCTCTCTCTCTTACCGCCGCATCGATACTATCCCGCCGCCGCTTCTCTGGGGCTATATGCTGCTCCGTCACCACAGCCACATGAGACGGCAGAAGAACGGGAAGCACACGCGGTTATGATGTCGTTCCGCGAGTTGGGAATTTTGTCGAACACGTTGTGTGCGTGTTCCCTCGGAGGAGATGAAAGACCCGAATCCCTAAAAAGTGTTATTGATGAGAGTTGTTGTCGAACGGCGAACCGGTGGTTTGTGCTGCGATTGTTGGAGTTTTGATTTTGCCAATTTCGGATTCTTTAGGATTTTGACTTTACTCTTACTGTCTACAAGCAATAATTGCATTGTTTTTGATATAGGTCGATCCGTTCAGCAGCTTTGAATTGTTTTGGTAAGCTTGAACAGTCACTCTCAATCTCTGGATTACAGTGCTTTCTTACTTACTCCATTAGTTGATATAGTTATCCATTTAGCATCCTTAGCATGTGTGCATTACCTAAGAGGAAATAATACCTTCATTCGTTTTCTTCTTAGCTCTTGTGCTTTAGTACTTATGACAGAGCAAATAATTTGAAATATCTATCTTTTCTACTTACTTATCTGATTCTGATATACTGTTCACCTTTCAAAATGAAGGTTTCCATGACTCCCAATAGACAGTCGTGTTGAACATAGGCGTGACCGAAATGAATCTCGGCGGTCAAGACAGAGGAACACTTATGGTGAGATGTTAATGCTTACAACTATGTTAATGCTTTTTGCATCAACTACAGCAAAACAATGGAAGCCGATGGTTCCAAAATCTACATTTGTTGGACCTGCTTTCACAAGGAAGCCTCCAAAGTACGAGCGTTTCATCCGTCCATCTGGGCTGCGTTTCACCAAGCCCCACGTCACTCACCCTGAACTAAAATGCACTTTCTGTCTTGAGATCATTGGAGTTAAGAAGAATCCCAACGGTCCCATGTATCCATCACTTGGTGTCATGACCAGGGGAAGAATTAAGGGGTCAAACCAATGGGAATATGGACATGAGTATTTTGTGAGAGGTCAACCTGAGCTTTTGGTGAAGATGATGGTCAAAACTGGGATGAGAAGGCAAAGCCAAAGCCAAAGCGGAAGCAGAAGCTGTGGACCGCTTGCAACACTTACGAATCTGATCAAAAGTCGTCTTGGTTTAGAACATTCACTTTCATCTGCGAAAAAACCAGATGATGGATTCTTCCAACATGATGTTATCAATCTGTCTTTAGGTATGCCCAAGTTGATTAATAAGTACACATCTTGGTGGAATTTGAAGTGCTAGCTATACCAAGCTTGCTTGAAATGCTGAAACATCCACTTATCAGTTGATATAGACAAAAGGAGTGTGAGATTTAAGGGATAGTAATGATAATATTGTTTCAACCAGTAATGATCTTTTTCACCTATCAAGTTGAAGCATGTGCAATTGGTAGAACTGGATTACTGGCTATGGGGAAGAGCAAATTGGAAACGCCCAAAGGTACACAACCAATTTGAACCCAATAGTGTGTTTGATGGTTCCTTATCTTTTTCCTCATTCCGAGTGAGTTTGGATTTCGAAATTGCATCTCACCATCCCTTTGGAAAAATCTAGGGAAGGGAGGCTGATTGATCTTGTTGCTTTTCCAGTGTAGGCATGTGAAAGGTTCATGGCAGGGAGTTTCACCAGGTTTAATCAGTAGATGTTGCTAATGAGGGGTTGAAGTGTTTGGAACTGGAAGAGGAATCCATAATTTTTGATTGGGGAATGTGTGTGGGTGTTGGCTTCAGTTCATGAATCTAAGTGTTATAGAGGCTTCTGTTGTAAGAGTGATGAGGCTATAGCTACCAGTCCATCAACATACAAGTCATATGATGTTTTACAGAAAGTGTAAAAGGTGCCTTTGTACTGAGTATTGTGAATACAAAAGAGCTGCATTTTTTTAGTTGTGAAATTTGTATGCTCATCAAACCAAACATGTCAAATATTCTGTACACGTCTCATCCGCAAGGTAAACAATTTCCAAGTGTACTCAATACATGGTAGCAACAAAAAAAATGCAATTTTTCAGCAACATGTATGTTATTTTGCAGACTATCAATCAATCATAGTCTTTTCAGAAATTTCCAATTACTAATTCAAACAAATATCAACTAGTTGAGCTCATTCAACAATTTATCAACCACATAACTATAAGTATACAACAAATAATTAAAAGAAAGATACAGAATACAAACAAAGGTTAACCAAACTTTATAACCAGAGATCAAACTGAGTTTTTGTTTTTACCTCCTCTTGTTCTTGCTTCCCAAAAGCAGAGAAAAGTAGAACAAGATACGAAAGAAGAAGCCCCAAGCGACAGTAACCCACAAGCAATTCCATTTGGTGAGATCCGTAACGCCTTGCTGCTGCAAAATGTCATATCCTGTGGTCAAGCAAGTGGAGCTAGTGATCCTCATCCCAAGTGATTTACTCATTGTTGCTAGAAGCCTAACTTTCATCCCCCGAGGCACAGCGACGAGAGGTGTGTTGTCGAATATCTGAACTCCTCTAACGAAACACTTTGTAGGGTCACCAAATTCGTTTAGGAGCACAGCTTCGTAAGGGTACTTGACTAATGAGATGTAATGGAACCAAATCCAGTATCCAGGGATTCTATCTCGGTTGATGAAGAACCCACTGAACAGCAAGAAATAGGCCAAGATGGCTACCACAATAGTGTAACCAAGCATTACATGTGGAACAACGCCAGACAAGAAGGTGACGAATGAGCTTCCTGCCCAGAAAGAGGCTAAGATGACTAGGAAGTAAAAGAGGAAACCAATGAGACCTCCATCTAAGCCCACGCCCCAAAACGTGATTGCTGCGAAAGCAAGCGAAAGGATGATCAAGGAAGGGAGGGCAACAAGAGAGTGGGAAAGCACATAGGAGGATCTTCGGTAAGCGTTGTAAGCGGTTTCTCTCATGAAAATGAAACGTTCTTGGAGGAAAACGGGAAGAGCATCTGCGCAGGTGTAGAATGTTGTGGACATTGCAAAGGCAAAGCATCCGAGACGCTCTTGGACTCCTTTAGGGGAGTTATCTAGCTGCCAAAACATGGTAGCTAAAATGAAACCAGTGACTAGGACAGCTCCTAGACGTATCCCGAACAGTTCAGGCTGTCTGCGAGAATTAGTCATGGAACGTTTGGCTAGAACCGCGAGTTCGACCCAAAACGGGTTTGCGAATGTTGGAATGGTGGAACCAGGGTTCGAGCCAGAGTCAGGGTTGGTTGTGTTCGCTCCAGAGACGAGCTTCCCTTTGGAGATGCTTGCACTGATGGCTTCTTTTAAGGACAGACCAGTCTGAGTTCTTGGCTCTGCTTTCCTCTGTCTGAAACCTTTGTTGAACTCAACTAAACTTCTTGTTCCACCAGCTGATCCTTCCAGCTCACGGATCAAATCCAAAGCGAACTCAGTACGGTTCTCATGTTCTGGAATCGGGTGGCCGAACTCAGCGAAAAACCCAGGTAGCATCGCAGGGGAACCGCTGAAAACGGTTTGACCACGGGACAAGAAAAGAAGACGATCAAGCAATCGAAGAAGACGGTAACTAGGTTGATGAAGAGTCATGATCACCATGCTTCCACTCTGAGCGATTCTTTTGAGAACCTTGATCACACTAAGTGCACTCGTCGAGTCCAAACCAGAGGTCGGTTCATCGAGAAAAAGCAGAATCGGATCATGGATGATATCAATCCCAATTGAAACTCTCCGTCGTTCTCCACCAGAGATACCACGGTGGCCTTCATCTCCAATCACCGTGTTAGCAGCGTTTCTGAGTCCTAACTGATCAATCAAAGCTTGAACGCGAAGACTCTTCTTGGATTTGGAAAGGCTTCGAGGGAGACGAAACTCGGCTGCGAACATTAAGGTTTCTTCAACTGTAAGCATAGGGAAGAGAAGATCGTCTTGCATCACGTAAGCTGAGATGGCTTTTTGCATCTTCGAGTTGAGGACTTCTCCGTTTAGAGTAACGTTTCCTTTTAAGCTTCCTTTAGCGATACGGTTCGCTAACGCATCGATCAGTGTTGATTTGCCTGAGCCACTTGCTCCCATCACAGCTACTATCTCTCCGTCTCTAGCTTCACCGGAGATTCCGTTGAGGATCGTCTTCGTCTTGGAAGAGAAGAGACCCTCTGACGAAGGAGCTCCGGGATCAGAACTGCGTCTCCACGTGAACTTCCGGCGAACTTTGACGCTGTAAGTGAGATCGGTGAACGAGAGAACGAACGGTACGGATTGGTCCGGCGAGGTGAGATCCACATCGACGTGGTGCTGGTCATGATGACCGCCACGACGCGTCGTGTCGCCGACGTTTTGCAAGAGCTGTGCGAACGTTGGAGAAGACGACGCGCGGCCTGAGACACCGTTAAACTCCGGTGTGAAGAACGGTGACGTCATGTTGTCGTCTGCTGCTACCACACGAGACATTCTTTTTGGGTTTCTTTCTCGTGATTGTGAAGCGGGAAAATATCTAACGGCGTTAAACTACCGTAGTTAGCTTAGCAGGAGAAGAGAAGAGGAAACAAGAGTTATAACCAACGTTTTAATTTCTATTTCTATTTATAGATAAATTTCTCAATGTGGTTGGGCTGTGTTAACATGCCTTTGTTTTTTATTTTATAAGGATTAATTTGATGAAAAAAACAAAAAGTATGAGAAGAGTCAAAGTCACAAATGCTGATGCTTAATGTAGATGAACCTCCAAACCTAAACACAAGTAAAAAGTGTAAAACACAAAAAAAGCCACATGTCCGTTTCTGTTTCTTTAAAATGTTTTCGTATAGAATTTAAATATATTTTTTTAGGCCACCCTTGCCAAATTTAGGCCACCGTTCCCCCACCCACCTTTATACTCAACAAAATCAAGTTACAATGTGTAAAAGTTGAAACAGTTTCAAGACACCTCGTATGATAATCTTATATATAAACTTACTAATTAGGTGCGACTTTTTTTAAGTTTTATAGGTAAGCCAAAAAACAATAAAACGCCATCTTTCTTTGCCTTGTCCAGACTAGAACACTTGCTGCTTCGATGAAACAGTTATTGTCACTATTAAGAAGATCATCAATTACTCGGGTAAGAAACTTCTTTAACCTTTATAGCTGGTCGCAACCATAGTCATCTAAAGCCATGATCCAGAGGATTCACAACTCTCCAACTATCCATCATTTACAACAACCCTTTCATTCTAGAAGAAACAAATGACATAAAAACCAAATACCGAAGAAATAGAAAAAGGTACAAGCGTATGAACATATCCAACGGTTTTGCTATAGACAAACCCACCAATCCAACCGCATCATAACCCACAATACCAGTCCAACCGCATCATAACTCCCAATACCAATCCAACCCATATATGAGACCGACTGACCATTCAAGCTGAAAAATCAGGTTCCATCGCCTGTCTGATAGCTGACATGTCGAACTTGAAACTTCTGAAACTGCTTTCAGGTAGTATGTCCTGAGGATGGTCGACTTCAGGCCTTGTATTGTGGCTTTCCATTGAGGCTGTCCTGAGTTCAGGCTTTGTATTGTGGCTTTCCACTGTTGTTGTTGTCGTCTTGAGTTCAGCTTTTCTACTGTAGCTTTCTATTGTTGTTGTCTTGACTTCAGGTTTCCTATTGTGGCTTTCCACTGTTGCTGTCCCGTTCCCTCCAACACTAGTCCTTGCATTCCACACGCAGAGTGCTGTACAAAGCATATGAAATCAGATCTCTGCCAAAAAATCTCTTTTAATGAATGCTTGGCGAAAAAGACATCAAACCTTTAAGGGGCTTGTTAGGTCTTCGTGCTACAGGTGACGGATGTTTTAGTATCCACGACTTCAACGACCTGCACAAGTTTGTATCTATTGTTATGCACCAATAACGAAAACCACCCAGAAATCTATGTGAATAAATAGAGAGCCACTACTCACGAAAGAAAGGGTGCCACCATGTACAGTTTGAGACCAGAAACTCCATGAGTTATCACCTCATTACTTGCTGGCTGTAGATGATCAAGCCGGTGCCATGCAATTTCCTACAAGTATTCCACAACAAATAAACATCAGAGACTCATACAGACGCAGACAAGATCACACTCACAAGGTCAATTGTTAGATACACACACTGATTTCCTTCTTTGTTTGTGGTGCAAAAAGTGTATCCTCTGTCACCCCAGCAACTATGTATAGTCGTACTCTTTGCTGCCTGAATACAAACTCTATATATTCTTCTTTCTTGAGTAGCTTTGAGACATCAAATCCAGTTTCCTCTAAGACCTGTTTTAGGTATGGAAGAACAGTACATAAGATAGACAGCCAAAACATGTTTGACAAAATATTCAATTTTTCACTATCAACCCATAATCCAGGTCTATACAAACAATGAGCAGCAGAAATACAGCATGTGAAATGCTAACTGCACCGGGAGAATAGCACTATAGAAATACAAGTAAACCTTTTGAGCTTTGACCATTTCTATACCAATGAGATCGTAAAAAGATACAGAGCATATACAGTTGACCATTGACAGCAGCACTATTCTCGTTAGCAATAGATCCTGTCTACTGGTGACCTAAGAACATTTCCTTCCTCAATTATATTTGCCCACGTAGGAAAATCTATTTCCAGTACCTAGGGTTTATGTGCTATAACGAAACTGTTAAACTAGTGTGAAAATAAGATACCCTGTTGTCCAGAGCAGAAGATATAAGAGAGGTTATCTTTGCTTTATATCACCTCAGTCATCTATACTTGAAAAAATTCATGCGCACATTAGATCTTACCCCATAAGCTCTAATTACATAGTATTTTAATATGCACTTATGATCAATGAGTGGCGGTTGTTGGAGCTATCACGAACCACACAAGAGACGGGAATACAATAAAATGGATACTAACCTCACGAATGGCACAAGCATCGTCTTCTTCATCCTTGCTCTTCTTCCCGCGGGGAAAGCTCCAGCTCGATCCTTTCCAGCCCTTCACCAACAAGCACTGCAGGTAACAAAAGATACCCAAACAAAAGAAAAAGGTAAGCATGAAGAAACAAGTAAACAAAAAATGTAATTAGAAAAAAGTATCTGGAAACATAATTATCAATCTAACCCGTTCATAAGTCTCATCCAGGATAATAGCTCCAGTGACAGGAACTCGACACTTGTAAGAAGTGAAGTCTTTGAAAATGTCATCAATATGAGTAACATAAGGTCTCAACACATCACAGCTGTTGAATACTAAGCCAAGTCAAGGAAATAAAGATCCAGAAGAGAACAATAGCAAATACAGAAAGAAGTCCAGCATCTGATTTTTAAAATTATGCATATGAGATCATAAACGAGAATTGTACTAAACGAATTCAAGAAAGGATACAGAGGGAAGTAAACTCTTTCAAAGACAAGGACTTGAGCTTAGGGTCATTCTCTACAGCATTATCTTCATAGTACCAATAAGCATACTCCACCAGAAACAGAATTCTCTCGAAAGACTGTTGATCTTCTTCAGGGACGTTCAAAACGAATCGACTGAAAACCAAAAAAGCCATCACAGTTACCCAAATCAATTTCGAGCCCATCGCTGGAACAATTGAAAAGAAAAAAAAAAGAAACACTGGATTGATTTGATAAGATTACCTGCAAAGATCATCGAGAAGTTCCTTGGAAGGAAGGCAATTACCGATGTTCTTCGATGAACTTGATGATCGATGGAGCCCCGACATTTTTTTTTTTCCGCGTCTTCTAGTAGTGAGTGAATTCTTCGTGCCTTTATTAAAACCCTAATACTGGATGAGAGGAGGAGCTATCTCTACCTCTATCTCTATCTCTATCTCTATCTATATATATCTATATAATATATATATACTGTAGCTAGCTATAAGCTTTTGATATCGATGGGAGGTGGTGGATGGTCTCGTCGGTGAATCTGATCGCTCCGAAGAAGAGAATCTGAAAGAGCGACGAGACGACGATTGATGATTGTGTGTATCTTGAAAATGGTGGGCCCTTCTTCGGCCCTTTATAGCTGATGGAAGTAAAGTGCGCTGCTGCTTGCTGCCGTGTGTCAAATTATCCGAGATCCGATCCATGTTTCCATTGGGTTTCTTAAAAATTATTCATTTGTCTCCCATAGAAATTGATTTTTTTTTTTTTTTTTTATAATGAATTATATTTATACGCATTCAAATTTTAATATTAAGATGACATTTCTTCAACTATGAAAAACCAATTAAACAAACTTTTTTTTTCCATTGGGTGTTCTTGTAACTGCAAGGAGATTATTTGTATTAACATCTTTTTTCTTTATCTTGATGAAATTTCACATTTAACTAAATACATAAATTCAATCATCTATGTTCAATTTTAACAATTACATATTATGAAGAAAAAAAAAATCGCCAAAGAAAACAACTACTTAATTGCTTTGAAATTGAACAAACTATTTCTAAATTTAAGGTTTATTAACATTCATTAACCCTTTTTTTTTCTTTTTACCTAGATAAAAAAATTTGCATTTCATTTTAATAAAATACATAAATTTCCGATCATCTAATTTTCTCAATTTTAAGTTTTTTTTGTTTGGATTAAAAATTTTCATATATTTAAAAGTTATTACACATTTTAAAAAAACAATGATTAGTAAGTTTAAATATATTTTTTTTATTGATTAATTCACATTTTGTAGGAGAAGTAAATAATATTTTAATCGCCTGCAACTGCAAAAACGTCAAAGTTTATCACCGAGTAAAAAACTTTGACCGTGGCCGAGAGAGAGAGAGATAGAGTTGTCTCATTTTCAGTAATTCACAAAAATTGGTACTATTCGCTCCCCGAGGAGATTTATTCGCCGCACCGGAGAAGATCGAATAATAGAACATGTCGTGGCTGCGAACGGCCGTCAATAAGGCGGTGGAGGTCGGAAACCGCAAAAACATCACCCGAACCGTCAAGAACTATGCTGACTCCGTCGTCCAGCAGGCTGGCCAAGCCGTCGCTGAAGGAGCCAGACTCTTCCAAGACCGCATTGTAAATTTCTCATTTCCTTTTACTTATTCCCCTTTCTATTTGGTATTTAGGTCTAATACCTCTAGATTCTAGTTTTGATTATCATTTTCACCCTATTTATGAACTTTTATTATAGTGCAGTTGTTACATTTGCATTACTTTAGCTACTACATGAATAATCGGGATTGCAAACTTTTACAGGGTGTTGGGGCCTTCAAGAGTGTTAGTCAGACGATTCAGAGATTAGAAGAAGCTGCAGTCTCATATAGAGGTCATGAAAGGGCATTGCTGATTACTAGATGGTTAAATGTTCTCAAGGAGATTGATAGAGCTACTCAAAGTTCTGTAAAGGATAAACAGATGAGCTCAGAGGAACCACTTGCTTCTGATGAAGCAAAGAGACGTGAATGGGTAATTTTTTTTGTATTCCTTTAAGACGATAGGAAGATGTTTGCAAAGAAGTCTACAGTTCTCCCGCTTCCTAAATATCAAGAATACTCTTCTGCTTTTAATTTCATATGTTGTATTTATGACCTTTTTCCAATTCAGAAGATCCCTTTCCCTGTGTAGGTTTTGTATTACGACCCAGATATAGGTGGTGAGCCACTTAATTTCCGTGATGTTTTTCTGCAAAGTCAAGCTCTGGAGGGCATCGTTCTGTCCATGGTATTCTTTTGCAGCTTGAACGTTATCTTTTGGTGGCTATCTGATAAGTAGTAACAGTCAGTACCCACCCTTTCTCTAAAATCTCCTTTAGTTTGGAACTTAAAGATATATAGGTAAAGGGTGGACTTGTAGGAACCTGAGAGATGCAGCATCATTGATTTGATTTCACAGTGTTAATTCGAGATAATGAAATATAAAGAAAATGTATAGCTTGGCAAAAAGAAAGTAAGGAACAAAAACCAGCTTAAGTAGTCTCTTGTATGTTCTGAGAACCTGTCATTTATCTTGTTTCTCGGAATGTTTTGCATATGTTACTATACTTATATTACTGGGATATGTGAAAATCTGTACCGTCTATGGGGTTAAAGGTTTGGTTGTTCTATTACAGATTATTGAACCACCACATGACGAAGAGATTACTCTACTCTTGGAGATGTTTGGGTGAGTCGGTATTCCAAATTGCATTGCCAAAATTTGGCTTCCAAAAAGAGTCTTAGACTTTTTCTTGGAAAAACCGACACAGTCTATTGCTATTTCATACCTAATGCGATTATTCATAGATCTTACATTGTTTTCAGGCTTTGTCTGAATGGAGGAAAGGAAGTTCATGATGCTATAGTTAGCAGTATGCAGGATCTTGCTACGGTATTTTCGAGTTACAAGGATGAAGTGTTGGTAACCGCTTGATCATTAAGCATTATGTTAATTTATGGGTGTTTGGATTCCTCCTAACTTGTGTATTATTCTATGTTGCTTGGGCTGCTCTTGGACAGGTTAAGCAGGACGAATTGCTTCAGTTTGCCCAAAATGCCATCACAGGTTTGAAGATTAATGCTGAATTGCTGAGGTGAGAAATGAAGATATTGATGTGCTTTTTTGCTCTCGTTTCTCTTCATGAATGAATGAATGAATGATTCATAGGGCATTGTTCATCTTCCATCAATTTTAATTGAATTCATGTTTTCAGAATTGATGCTGAAGCTTCTGATCTGAGAAAAAAACTCGAAAAGATAAATGCCTCTCAAATTCCACAGCAGAGTGAAGAGAAGGAACTTAAAGAGGCACCTTTAACAATAGAGGTGAGAGTACAGCATTATCTCCAAACCCTTTTTTTCTCCCTTAGCCCATTTAGATAGTTCCATTTTATAGACTTCTTATTTTGCAGGCTTTTAAAGAAACGCTTGCGAAGATTCGTCTTTGCTCCAGACTAGAAGGTCTTCTAGTTAGAAAGAGACAGCTAAGCAACGGTGATTCTCCAGATATACATGCTCAGAAAGTAAGTCTGTGAACTTTATAGTCTCAAATTATATATGTTAATTGGTATCGTACTTATCATCTTCTTCTACTTGTTTGTGCTGATAGGGAATGTTAAATGTATTCAATGAGAGCATATCATTTCTTGACTTCTGAAGGAGAATGTTTATTATGGAAAATAAAAGATATTTTTTCTTTGAACCAGGTCGACAAGCTCAAGGTGTTATTAGAATCTTTAGCAAATTCAACTTCCAAAGCCGAGAAGCGAATATCAGAGAACAGGTTAGACTTCTTATCGACTCCAGTTAGTTTTTTTTTTCTGCAATTAAGACTTTTTTTGTGGTTGAATTTTGATCTGACATGGTAAATTCACCAGACCAGAAGATAGGTTTTAAGTCTCGTACTCTTTGTGTACTATATGCGTGTTCAGCAAATACAGTGGAGACAAAGTGCAATTAATTCCTCATCTATTTTCTGATTAACTATAACATATGCATATCAAATATGAATTATAGGACCGCAAGACAATGCTGAGCCTCATCAAAGCTTGTCTTGTTACCACTTAGTGCTATTGAACGAATGATTAGTCTGTGGAAGTAAAAATACCATCTATGGATACCAATTGTCCATTTTCTCTTTTCGCAGACTTCAGAAAGAGGAGGCACTAAAAGCTCGTGTGGTGAAAGCAAATGAAACCGGTCAAAAGGAAAAGGTCTTTGTCTCCCGCTTTTTAATTTCTTCTTTTGATTATTGACTGCAAAACAAACACTAATAGTTGCAGCATTCTTTGGCATGTTCATCAGCTCCCAGTATTAAGGTTCTTTGCTATGATTTATTGTGTACAGGAATTGGGTGCAGAAATTGAACAACTTGAGAAACAAAGAGATGAGCTGGAAGCCGAACTGAAGAGGGTAACTGAATCTTCTCTATTAAATTGGTTTCTTGTTTTATTCTGGAGGTTTACAAACACACGCTTAAAACAGACGAAATTTTTTTCTTTTCCTCTTGACTTAATTGTATGAATGTAAGCTCATCATGCTGTTGAATTGAAATATAAATGTCATATGATTCTATGTATTTCGCTATGATTATTGTGGTACGGAAGGTATATCAATGAATATTCTCCATGTAGGTAAATATATCATTAGCTGCTGCTCAAGCGCGGTTCCGTAATGCAACAGAGGAGAGGGATCAATTTGGTGAAGCCAACAATCAGATAATCGCTCACCTGAAAACAAAGGTGGCATATTCTTATAGATGAGTAGCTCTTATGCTTAACAATATCAACGTGAAATAATTTGCTTATGCTGATTCTGCATGTAGGACGATGACCTGTCTAAATCAGTTGTAGCTTGTAAGAAAGAAGCAGAAGTTATTAAGACGTGGATTAATTTTCTTGAGGATACATGGCTTCTTCAATGCTCATATACCGAAACGAAGGATAAACAGACTTTGTATTCTATCTACTCTCATCTGCTTCTCTCAATACATCTTGCTTTGCTGCACGGCCACAATAATTAATCCATTGAATGCATGTCTTAGGGACGAATTGGAGAAGCATGAGGATTATTTCTCAGATGTTGCCTTTAATACACTTTCTGTATACAAGGTAACCTCTGTACTTTGATCTAGTAATTGGTATATGACAGAACTAACACAAAAATTCATATTGTGCAGAAGGAGGTGGCACCTTTAATCAGTCGTATAGAAAATTATGTGGAAAATCTGAAGAATTTGGGTCCTGGGTAATAATTTCCTCTTGTTGAATTGAATTGTTCGATTACATTACTTGGTGTCTGACTAATAAGACTAGTTGGAGTGTAACTGTACCTAGCAGTAGTGGTGACATTTTCGCATGTGGTGGTGGTGACAGGTCGGAGAAGCCGCCAAATGCTGATCAGGGGGACAATCAGGTTTCAAACCCGAGGAAAATTCTGGAGCAGGAGTATATAGACTATGAGACCAAGGTAAGAATCGCTGCTTAGTAGGTCGTTTTCATTCAGACCCAATGACTGGAACCAAATTCGACTCTGCATGGTTGTGCTATATTTTTTCTCTTTGTTCGGTTGCTCGTCCTTGTCGCTGATTTGGTTTTATCAGATCATTACGACCTTCAGCATTGTCGACAACATGAAAGAGCAATTCCAGGTTCTCCAGAGCAAACTGCAAAAGTGAGTGGAAACATAACTAACTCTTTGACCTTTTAGCAATCCTAAGTTTTGAAACCCTTTTGAAATCCGACATGATTCCAGAAAGGAAGACCGGCGTGTGAAAGAGCTATTTGATGACATGGAGAAAATGAGGCAGCAATTTGAATCCATAGCGAGGCCAATGTTAGAGATAGAGATTCCATCACCTAAAAGCAGTGCTTCATCACCCAAATCTCCCGAGCCCAGCAGTGGCATGGATGCTCCAACTGAATCTACTCTGTCCCAAAAGTCAGAGTTGAGCAAACCGCCTGAGGCACCAAAAACTACCGCCGGATCCAGTCAGGAATTTAACCCAGAAGCCGAACTAGCCGAGCTTGAATCTGAATTTGGTAAGGTGGCACGTGATTACTCTGCAGATGAGGTTGATGGATGGGAATTTGATGAACTTGAGAAAGAGCTGCAGTAGTAAGTAGTCCAGCGACTCGAATAATATGATCATCACATGCATACTATACGAGCATGTCCACCACATACACTGTTATGTTTTTTCTTGTACCTTTTTCTTTTGCCGCGTAACTCCAAAGTTCATTCGCTAATCTGTATGGTACCTGCCTGTTGAGTGTGTTGTATGTTTACTTGGAACAAATAAAAAGCAAACGTAATTAAAACTGTGTTAACCTTTTTGAAACTTCTGACTCGGCATGTCAAGTGGACCTGACCTGCCTTGCTAGCCTCACTACGGAATTTGCAATGTCTTACTCACAATGAATCGTCTATCAAGAGAATCCATTCCTAGTTGTTTTCTGCATGTCGTTCTAACATTTTCCTTCTATATGGGAATCTAAATTTGTACTATGGGACCATCAAAGACGGATTATATAATCAAAGCTTGTCTTGATATGCCTCTTAGAGGTATGGAGCGGATATATTAGATCTCCAATTGTCTTTTGGCAGACTTGAGAAAACGTTAGGTATCAAAAAGCAAGTGTGGGTGAAAAGGAAAAGTCCTTTTCTCAGGCTTTTTAAATAATTATGACATATATAATGCCAAAAGTTTAACTAGATTATTTTCTAAAGTTAAAAGTGATTGGCCATATAAACAACCTTCATCAAAAGTCCCTAAAAGCCTTGAAGGTTTTTTGAAATAGGAAAAAAAACAAAAAGACTCAGAATTTATTTAGTGAAGTCTATCATGGACGGTCATGTACACAAGAGTTGACCCACAGTCATCGACATCATGAATCTGACCGGCTTAACGTCTATCTTCACTCTGAACTCTCAGCACATGTTTTATTCCCCCTCCCAATCTTTATACAACTAAAATAATGTTCGTATCCAAAACTGGCACGCAAGCCACTTGTATTGGACGACCTTCATGAATTCTATTCTAGTATTAGAGAGATACGTGACGAAACAAAAACTAGTGACAACAATTGCTCTTAACGTAATTAATTCAAAACACATGCTTTGTAATAACAAAATCTATATGTCATCGTTAATTCGTAATCTAATTAGGCTTCTAATGGTATCATGTGTAATATACTAATCTATTTTTGACGTCTGATTAGACAAAAATAACCACTAATATTTGTTTAAGTTAGTTTGTAACAAAAAAAAAAAAATTGAGAATTGACCATACACACACCACTAGAGAGAGTAAAGAAGAAGCTTTTTGGGTACATTGATCTCTCTCGCTCTCTCTCACTTTATTATTGGTCATTCTCATCTCAGAGCAACGGATCCGTTTCCAAAAAGTGCGCCAACCGTGCGTGCGCATAGATAGATCATCATCATCATCATGTCCTACGCATCTCTCAGCGTCAAGGACCTGACGAGCCTTGTTTCTAGATCCGGAACCGGTTCGTCTTCTTCTTCTTCCTCTCCGCTCAAACCTCCGGGTCAAACCCGACCCGTTAAGGTCATCCCGCTTCAGCATCCCGACACCTCTAACGAAGCTCGTCCTCCTTCAATCCCTTTCGACGATATATTCTCCGGATGGACGGCCAAGATCAAGCGCATGAGGATCGTCGATTGGGTCGATACTCTCTTTCCTTGTTTCCGATGGATTCGAACTTACAAATGGAAAGAGTATTTGAAGCTCGATCTCATGGCTGGTATCACCGTCGGTATAATGCTTGTTCCCCAGGTCTATATTTTTCTCTCTCTCAGTTTTCGTATATATCAACTCTGAAGCTTGTGGAGTTTTTGATTTGATGTTAGTTTATTCTTGATGGATTTGATTTTGAACAGGCAATGTCGTATGCGAAACTAGCTGGCCTTCCACCAATTTATGGTCTATGTAAGTTTTGATACAAACTCTTGTCAATTCAAAGGATTGCTATGGAGTTTACTCTTGTCAATTCAGAGGAATGCTATGGAGTTCTTCTGCTCTTCATTTACATACATGCCTATTCATTTTAGCTTGATTCAATTTTTTATTATATAAATTGTGGTGCAGACTCTTCTTTTGTGCCGATATTTGTGTATGCAATATTTGGCTCATCTCGTCAGCTTGCAATTGGACCTGTTGCGTTGGTGTCTCTTCTTGTTTCTAATGCTTTAGGTGGAATTGCTGATACAAACGAGGAATTACATATTGAACTGGCCATTTTGTTGGCGTTTTTGGTTGGAGTTTTGGAGTGCATCATGGGGCTATTAAGGTAAATACCATTGTTTTTTTTCTTTTGAAATCAGGCGAAGGTGAATGTTTATATTCTTGACTGCTACTTGTGATTTCAATCCAGGCTTGGGTGGCTTATACGATTTATAAGTCACTCTGTCATATCTGGATTTACAAGTGCTTCGGCCATTGTGATTGGGTTATCTCAAATAAAATATTTCCTGGGGTATAGCATTGCCCGGAGCAGCAAGATTGTCCCAATTGTAGAGAGCATAATAGCTGGAGCTGATAAGGTGAAACTTCCATTTCCAGCTTTAGACAGTTCAAAGAAACACTTTCCTCTTTGGCTAAGGTCTCTAAATCGGGTTCTATAAGTATCATCCAGACTGAGATTTTTTTAAAAAACCTCTTTAGATTTCGATCTGCATATTCTTTTTCTATCCACTGCCTCAAGAACTGTAAGTACCTGCTGGTGCAACTTTTAGTATATCTGGTTCTCCCTATAGTCTTATGTAGCTTAGACTATACTTTGAATCGTCATGGTATGATGATTTTGCTTGTATATCATGAATTTTATTGGTGAATCAGTTTGGTAAAGAAAGCATTTTAGTTTCTACTTATTTAGATGGATCTTTTTCTGCTTTGTAGTTTCAATGGCCACCTTTTTTGATGGGATCTCTCATTCTGGTGATCCTTCAAGTGATGAAGCATGTGGTAAGAGCCTTGATCTTTTCAGAGTTACTAGGGAAACAGAACTTTCCTTTATATTATAATATGGTAATAAGGTTATGGTATTGCATGGCAGGGAAAAGCAAAAAAGGAACTTCAATTCTTACGAGCAGCTGCGCCACTCACAGGGATTGTGCTCGGTACAACCATTGCAAAAGTGTTTCATCCACCTTCCATTTCTCTGGTAAGATCGCTGACTAACGAAACTAAATTTACCGTAGTTTCCTTGCTGAGCTACATAATGGTTAAGTGATTGCAGTAATAGCAAAATTTAGTATGTTTTAGGTGGGAGAAATACCTCAGGGCCTTCCAACATTTTCTTTCCCAAGAAGTTTTGATCATGCAAAAACATTGCTTCCAACATCAGCTCTCATTACTGGTGTTGCCATCTTGGTGAGACATCAACATCATTATTTTTATCAAAGTAGGCATATGGGAACGGCAGAGCTGAACCTAATCATGAGAAACTACAAACAAATGGAGATGGTTTATCTGACATTCTACGGAAAAAAGAAGAATAGAATTTCTTGTACAGATTTTAATGAAGTAAAGCATGTCAATTGATATTATGTTATGTCGTTCTCTAATAAACTAGTTCTACATTTTGTATCCAGGAATCTGTGGGAATTGCCAAAGCACTTGCAGCGAAAAACAGATATGAATTAGATTCAAATTCAGAGGTATTGTACCTGACTTAAGAAACTTGAGTAGACTTCGGTTCTTTCTTCTTTTTCATTTACGGTGGTTTTCATTAAAAACTCAACTGTTTCTACCTTCACTGGACAGTTGTTTGGTCTTGGTGTTGCAAATATATTGGGGTCACTATTTTCCGCATACCCATCTACAGGTACGTTATCTTGAGATGATAAAGCCATTTGTAATTGACGATACGGATATAAGCTGTTATACATTTCATAAATTTAAAAAAGTTGATTGACATAATCTGTGAATGTCGTGAATGCAAAATTTAGGATCCTTTTCTAGGTCAGCTGTGAATAATGAAAGTGAAGCTAAGACTGGCCTATCAGGACTAATAACAGGAATCATCATTGGATGTTCTCTACTCTTCTTGACACCGATGTTTAAATACATACCCCAGGTCTGTCTGCCTGTGGTGAATATTTCAATTTCCAGTACTTGCTGCTCTTCTGCACTGTGCAACTAGATTCTGGCATCTAACTTTCACTCTGTTGCTTATCTTTTTCGGATTCAGTGTGCTTTGGCAGCAATAGTGATATCTGCCGTTAGTGGCTTGGTAAGTTCATATAAACCCACCTTCCAAGGAGCGAAGATGGATTTGGCTTCTGGATTCTTATTTGTACTTTTCGGATTATTATCATTAGGTGGACTATGACGAAGCTATTTTCCTGTGGCGTGTGGACAAGAGGGATTTTACGCTTTGGACCATCACTAGCACAACGACATTGTTCTTTGGAATAGAGATCGGTGTCCTTGTTGGTGTGAGTTATTTAGAATACTCTTTAGTATGTTTAGATTCATCTAACTAATGTATATATAAGTTCTGCATAGACATTTAAGGACTCACGCGGCTGCAATGCTTGCAATTTTAGGTTGGTTTTTCACTAGCATTCGTGATCCACGAGTCTGCAAACCCTCACATTGGTAATAGTAATTCCGTTTAATCGCCTCTCACATCACATGCTTATTGAAATTGCCTATCTTTGTAACTTGGTTTCATTTCTTATCTTGATTATTCTCCTGGCAGCTGTCTTGGGGCGTCTTCCAGGCACCACTGTGTACAGAAACATAAAGCAGTATCCAGAGGCTTACACATACAACGGGATTGTGATAGTCCGAATCGATGCTCCCATTTACTTTGCCAACATAAGTTACATCAAGGACAGGTGCGAGAGGCATTTGTTTTTATTCATCCTTGTGGTATGAAAGAATAACAAACCCCATTTGTTTTTCAAGTGCAGACTAAGAGAATATGAAGTAGCTGTTGACAAGTACACAAACCGGGGACTGGAGGTAGAGAGAATCAATTTTGTAATCCTGGAGATGTCTCCTGTTACACACATAGACTCGAGTGCGGTGGAAGCCTTGAAAGAACTGTATCAAGAGTACAAAACGAGGGACATTCAGCTAGCGATATCAAACCCGAACAAAGATGTTCACCTGACAATAGCAAGATCAGGAATGGTGGAGCTTGTAGGCAAAGAATGGTTCTTTGTGAGAGTACACGACGCCGTACAGGTGTGTCTACAATACGTACAGAGCTCTAACTTGGAAGACAAGAAAACAAGTTTCTCGAGAAGGTATGGGAGTGACAACAATTCATCCTCCTTCAAAGCGCTGCTGCAAGAGCCATTGTTGTCAATGGAGAAATAAAAGGATATATGTAATGTAAGTAATAGTTGTGGTGTATAGTTTTGTTGAGAAATTGGTAAACAGCATACAGTTTTCATTGTATGATTGTAACAACAACATTCTTATTTTACTCAAATAAAAAGAAAAAAAATAGACTTTGGTGACATTCAGACACAGAGCTTATCTCCTCTCAATACTCTCTAATAAGTTTCTTATTGGTTTGGAACAGCAATATATAAAGAGGAGGGAATACAAATGTAA
The DNA here is from genome assembly GCF_000633955.1 of Camelina sativa. Lineage (NCBI taxonomy): Eukaryota > Viridiplantae > Streptophyta > Magnoliopsida > Brassicales > Brassicaceae > Camelina > Camelina sativa. The sequence continues at coordinate 5,671,256 of NC_025697.1, read as the reverse complement.
AATTTGAAACCCTAAATCTGTTGGGTCTCTCCCCTCTCGATTTCTCGAATGTTAGGAGGCGGCAATGGTTGAGGTAGAATCGCATTTGTTGTCATCCAGGTGTCAGCATTACTTAGAACTCTGAAAATTTCTTCTGGATTTTAGAAGCGAAGCGCAACAGCGAGAGGTTTGCTCTTTTTCTTTGATGTCTGATTTGATCGCTCGTACGGGTCGGCTCCAGCAGCGGTACGAGAATAGCTGCCGCCTCGTTTCCGGGTATTGTATTATTCTTTCATTCTCTTAATACCCTGTCGCTGCATACTTCTGGATTATTAAAATCTAACCTATGGCAATACCCTGTCGCTGCATACTTCTGGATTCTCTTAATACCCTGTCGCTGCATACTTCTGGATTATTCAAATCTAACCTATGATTGCTTAATTGTAATATGTCTATTTGCCATTATTCTGACGATTGAGGAATGTTAATAGGAACTTGGTTGCTAGCCATGATTGCTTTTATATTATCCAAGATGTGATATTTAAATCCATATGGAATTGTAAATTCTATAAATCAAAACACATTTTTTTAAATAATATGTTTTATCTTTGGATTTGAACCTTCTATTTTACACTTTCAAATCCATTTAAACCATACTATGGATTTTGAAATCCAAAAACAAATCATTAAATGAATAACATGAGATTTTAACAAGTATTTGTAAATCATAGAACCAATAACACCTAATTTTAATAAGTATTTTAAAATCAATGATTGAATAACACATGATTTTTCATAGAACCAATAAAGTTTCTACCTACTATTCAAACTCGATTCTATAGGTTTTTATGTTGTGTGCATTGTTCACGTGCATTCTATTTAGATATAGAAACTCGGAGGGAGTTGATGGTGATTCTAACTGTGAGGAAAGTGGTTGAAGTGTTGATGATCAGTTCATCTAGTGGACCTGGACTTTTGTTTCCCAAGGTACAAAAGCTTTTGCATTTTCTTTGCTTAGAATCATTACAGTTCTGCCAGTTACTCACCATTTTCTTAACCAAGTTTCATATATTATTCGATTTTGATATAGGGAGGCTGGGAGAATGATGAGACAGTCAGAGAGGCTGAAGTCAAGGAAGCCGTTGAAGAAGCAGGAGTTCGGGGGGATTTTAATGGTGAAACCTCTATCCACACCCATCTTTTTACATCTTTTGTATGCTATGGATGTTATCATGGGCTAAAAGAGGGTAGACTGGTCCAGCCTCTCCCTCGACAGAGCTACCTTTTTTGCCCATGATAATATCTGTAATGGCTAGGAAAACACACTACTTTGTTCTGAATCTGTAGAAATAATTTGCAGGATTTGTTGGGAGAATACGAATTCAAGAGCAAGAGTCACCAAGACGAGTTTAGCCCTGATGGTGTATGTAAAGCGGCAATGTATGCACTGTATGTGAAAGAAGAGCTGGAGTCATGGCCAGAACAGGAATTGAGAACTCGAACATGGCTCACAATTCCTGAGGCACTAGAGAAATGTAGGCACGCATGGGTGAAATCTGCCTTGGAAGAAGGCTTCTGTAAATGGAACCAGGACAAGGACATCAAATAATTGGAATAATCATCTCTTCGTACTACCATTCATTTTTGTCAACGTAGGAATTTTGTTTGCCTTGTTCCTTTTTGTGCTATATTATGTGAAGTTCATTGTTTACTTGAACAATAGAACGTGAGGACTGAGGAGAAACGAAAAATGATTTGGTTGTCATAGCTCAGTAACTTGGAGACTAACAAGTATAGTTTTGATGACAGAGTCGTTTCTTGTGCACATCCGACTTACTTCCCAATGCTTTTGTTCCTCAAAACAGTAATATTATACGCTAAGCTCATTCAAAAAGACTTGTTAATACTAAAGAAAGCTGTCCGTACATGCGATTCATTATTTTATACAAGAGAAAAACATATAAACAAAAAGAGACCTGAGATTTGAAAGTTGTGTCTAGACATAATACTGATGATACACCCTAAATATCTCCTACCACTCTATAGTTTAACTTTATTAACAAAAATATTAATAAATCATCATGAGAGATAGATAAGATATAGATTACCGGACCTGTTGGCACAAGGGCTTTGTGAGCTTTATGTCTTATAATGGACAGAGCAGCCTCATGCATCGCCTAATGACCAATCTTCCAGATTCAAAACATAATCATACATTGGGAGATTCAGCCAGAAGTTTCATCTAGAACGATATCTGCAGGATCACCAATCCATGGCCGCCCTTCTCTCCACAGAAATTTTATTCTCAGTTTCCCATTTGCATCCACTCCCACAACATGTCCTTTACTTGCATGGGTCTCCATTCCCCAACCCCACCGAGGTGTAACCAGTCCATCCTTTATCTTAACCCGGTCTCCAATTCTGAATGGTCTTATACGTTCCAGTTCCCCGGCTTTGCATAGCCATAGCCTGTCTAGGAAACAGAAAGATACCCATAAGTCTCCATCCTCCATTCTGTGAACCACCCCTATGCTAGAAGGGTTGACCTCTCCCCACTGGTAAGTGGGTGTTGTGATGCTCGCCTTAACTTTAACCCAGTCCCCAATCCTGAGCTCTTCTTCTTCTATGGTTTCCACTTCCGATGGGTCAAGCATCCACGTTTTAGAACCGGCTGGTGTGTATATCCGTAGCTTACCATCCGCATCAATGGCTGCTATGGTTCCTATACTCCCATGGCTATGACCTGACCACCCAAACCTAGGCTGTTTCACTGCCAGTTTGACCCTAGTTTTTTGTCCGACCACAAGCTTCTTTGCTTTCTCTAGGTGCGAAGAGGAGCCCGCCCATCTTTCTTGCTCGCCACAAAACGAAACGGAAGTCGTACCATCCCATTCGTCTCCCTCATATCCTACTCCATGCACTACACCAACACTTCCTGGTCCAGCGGATTTCCAACTAGGAGCACCTTCTCTAAGTTTTACCCATTCTCCAACCTCAAACATAGGTTCCACTTCCAAGTCTGCTGGATCTCCTCTCCACAACCCAGGCAATCCGAAGAAAGCAACCCTTACCTCTCCATCAGCATGAACAGTGGTTATGATGCCTCGTGACTCGGGCTTGGCTCCTCTCCAACCCCATCTTGGTTCTGTTAAGCCCTTTTGGAAATGAACAAACTGGCCAACTTTGAGAGCTGGAATCTTCTCTAAATCTGTGTAGTGAGTACTCCATCTTCCTTTCCGGAAACAACAAGCCAACTCTAAGTAACCTGTTTCCTGTATGCTATGAACGACAGCAATACTCTCCCTTCCTACACTAAACCAATCATAGCTTGGTCTGTTTCCCAGGCTTGGCTTTGAGCGCACCCAATCACCGACTTCAAAACCTGAGAGCAGCTCTGCATCTCCAGGTGAGACTCTCCACAATGTCTGTCTACCAGTCACCTGTGCCTACAGGAGAACAAAAACAATCCAACCCTCGATATTAAAATGAATGCTGAAAACAAAAACTAAGGAGAGCCCAATCAATCCAGGGGAAATTATCCATTTCAGAAACTTACACTCAGAGTCCCATCCATGTCTATTCTCATTATTTTACCAATAGTCGCTGGAGTCTCATTTGACCATCCAAGTCGTGGTTGGGTAATAGATGGATTCATATGAATCTCTTCTCCCACATGAAAGGGTACAACCTTTTCAACATCTGTCACAGAACATGAAAAAGGCTTGCTCCTGAAACAGAAAGCTATACCCACATCACCATCTTCGTCTAAGCTGTGCATAACGCCAATACTGTTTCGAGTAATGTCTTCCCATCCATATTTCGGGGAAGACACAGAAGCCTTCACTCTGACCCAGTCGCCAACCTGCTCGTGGTACAAAGCTAAGTGTTAAAAGAATCAAAGCTCTTGAGAAGCTGCACATCTAACTGAGATGCATTTTAAGAAAAGACAATCAAATATCCTCATCCTTGTGACTCCCGAAGAAAACCAGCTTTACCTTGAAATCATCAATCTTTTCCATGTCCGAAGGATCTGCCTGCCACGGAATAGGTCGGTTCGGGATTTCAATTATAAGGAGACCATCATTCTCTATCTCACTAATTTTGCCAACACTGTGATGGGTCTCCCCACCCCAAGCATATCGAGGTTCCGCAACTGACCGCTTTACGCACACCCGATCACCAATCTATATTATTAAGAAAACTGTTGGGTTGAACTTCTGATATGAAAGTATGAACTGTCTGTAAGAAATTTACAAAATAATATATTACCCTAAAGGGAGCAACAGGTTCAACTTCCTCGGGTTCACAATGCCAGGGATTTGGAAGATAACTTAACTCCACAAGGAGGCTGCTATCTGGCCTTACACAATAAACAATCCCCATACTCCCTGGGACAACAGATCCAAAACCATGTTTTGCTGAGGTCAGATTCTGACGGATACGGACCCAATCCCCGACTTTGAACTCTTCCACACGTTCCATTTCGGCAGGATCAGCTTTCCAGCCTCGAGATGCTCCAGGAAACCCAACTCGTAAGATCCCATCCTCGTCAACACATAAAACAGTACCGACACTATCACGTGATTGGCCACGCCAACCAAACCTAAAACAGAATCAATGAACACCATATATGGTTATGACTTTGGTATATAAATTACACCATAATTTCTAACAGCTACGGCTCCAACTTGTCATAATTTCTACACGGAGAGTACTAACAAACCTTGGCTCTTTGACATCTGCTCTGAGTCTTACATGCTGGCCCCTGTCCAACGGAATCAGCTTAATAACTTCATTTGCCAATACACGAGCTTCCCCAGAACAAAATGCGACAATCATGTCCTCCTTCTCGAGAATGGTTTGCACAAACCCAACACTCTTAGGCTTAGCACCTTGCCATCCATGTAAGGGTGTTGTTATGCCTCTCTTGAACTTCACCCAATCCCCTACCTCATAGCTGAGGATTTAAAATCAGCGTAAGATAAATGAGAAAAAAGGTGCATATCAGCACAAAGATTTAAGAAGATGTCCTCACATTGTAGGTGATAAATGAACTCCCCTTTTTAATAGTGCCTCCATCAGATCCTCCGAAATCCATTCTCTTGGAAGGGCTTCTAAAAAGTCACGTACTGTCTTGCCACTGTTATTCAATATTTATACAAATTATATAAAGTATGATCACAGGAAGAAAAGGGCAATGACAATTCAAAACGCTAGCTTCTAAAGTAAATTTTGTATGAGTGGATTTTACAACCCCGGACAGGAAACTAACATTACCGCAGTGTAATGAATATACACCTATGTTTCAATATATAATATTTGTAGTAGCATCAAATTAGTGCTTGCCTGTGGTTTCTGACGGCCACGGCAGCATCAGGACTTCTAAGCATCACAATTAACCAATCAAGGTTTTCACGTATCATCTTTGCTGCATCTGCTGCTATATGGAATGCGTTGTCTCCTTCATCATCCTATAATAATGAAAATAGAAGATAAGTAAAAACAGCACATCTTGGAAGCCAGCTCTGACTGAACCAATGTGAAACCTACATACATTAGATGCACAAAGCTTTGCCACTGCTGATGCAAAAAATATATATTCTGAGCCATAATATTTCTATCAAACATTAGTTAACAAAGACGAAAGAAGTGATGATTGTAAACTAAAACAAACTTATTTTCTATTACCACAACAATAAGAAACAATAGAACCAGTCGTATTTATATCAATAAGTCAACATTTTCGTCCAGATTGACTAGAGACTCGAGCAATAGCATATCATTAAGTTTAGCCTCTTCATGACAAAAGAATAAAGCTAGTATATATATATACAAAACATACGTTAATGACTGTATATTTAACTAGCTGATCATCATTATGCAGGACCATATGAAGGTTCAGATTAACAAATTTCAAGTAAGAAACCAAACAAAGAAAGAAATACAAGTAAAAAATCTATATAGATTGACAAATTTCTAGCCTTAGGATATGTTAAACTTAGCACTACGAGTTTTCAATACACAATGGCTCCACGATAGAAAAGAAATATAGTCTTGGCAATAAAGGAGAGTATCGATAACAAACACTAAACCTAGGAGACCTGCAATATTACCTGTATATTGCAGTCGGAACCAGACTCCAAAAGTAGGCTAACACAAGAGTTCGCGCCTCTGGCCAAAGCCATATGAAGAGGAATTGTATTGTGAACATTGCGGATGTTCGCATTCACACCAGCATCTAGAATGACCTATCAAATTATAATGACTGATATAAGTAAAATGTATGTAACTCTATCAACACAAAAGATACTTGGCACACTAGTCTTCGTTCTTTTCTCTCAATAACAACCACTATAATTTTCGATTTACACCATATAATATTGTACTTCTTCGATAGGCAAAGCATTCAACTCTTGCATTTAAGTGTATGGTGCTCCATAACAGCATAACTATCATACTATTCTTTCTCTTTAAAAGATCAACGTTAATACGTTATTTGGTAGGAATACAACTTACTCTCGCAAGTTCCACATTGTTAGCCATAGCAGCAGTATGTAATGCTGTTCGCCCATGCTGAGTATCTTGCGCAGTCGGATCTGCCCCAGCTGCAAGCAATATCTGAACCAGCTCTCTACCTTCTGCAGCAGTATACATGCTAAGTAAACTGATTTATATGATAAAACGAACAAAGACATAACATCCAAACAATTTCAACATGTGACTGATCTTATAAATTTCTACATAAAAAATCATTGGAAATGTGCTTCAAACAATTCTTATCTTATAGATATGATAGTAATCATTCTATCTAACAAATAAAAGATTTGTAGAAGTCCTCATAAAAGGTCAGATGTTATTCGCTAAATTTGCCATTGCAACAATTCACAGGACGAGAATAGAGGATATGGATATGGATATAGTCATACTTCAATGAAACAATTTACTCAAAAAAGGTACTTAGTTTCATTATTACCCTTTTCATGATCTTTCTTTATAGAAGCAGCCATACACAGCGCAGTGCCAACTGGACTTGGGATATTAATTGCCTGAGAAATTTCTTCTGGACTGGAAACTTCCACCCATCTTTTGATAACAGCAACATTCCATGTTGCTACACACATATGTAGCGGCCTGAAACAAACATAAATGTATAAAGATCTATAGCATAAACAACAGAAACATAGATTTACAAATGAAATATGTTTTCCTAAGAAAGAAAAGAACCATGAATAATATCACATATAAATCACCTTTAAGGTCATTATGACTTATCCAAATAGGTTAACATAACAGGCATGTCTAAGCACATACAATGCAACTAATCAAGATAAGCTCTTACATAGATGCAGAATAGGAGTATCAGAACTATGAAACAAAACCAAATAGAACTGGCTTTAAAAGGGCCCTATCAGTGCCAGATCTTATGGTGCCTTCTACCTAGTATAGAAAGAATTCAGGTCTGCACTTACGTCAGGCACTTAGCATTTGAAACAGCCATTGATCTAGAGCCCCCATTTTCCAATATAACAATGGCACAATCTGTGTATTTCTTGGCAATAGCTCGATGAAGCACAGTTTCACCTTCATCATCCACTGCATTTGGATCAGCTCCAGCTACCATCAATTCCTATTAATAGTATCAACAAGCAGAAAGTAATTATTAACATGATAATAGATATAAGTCTTGCATCACATCTGATATACTTCACATAAGTGGAAGATTTGTGATCCTGTGGTAAAAGCTTTAAAATGACTGATAGCTTCCTCGGGAGTAGAGACTTACACGCATACAGTCAGGTTGGCCATGGTAAGAACACACATGAGCTACAGATGGGCCAGATCCTTCTCGCAGTCTGGACCTAACGTTAGCCCCCTTTTTTATGAGAACATGAACACATTGTGGAGACCCAGCTGCTAAAGCAAAGACAAGAGGAGGATCCCCGTCTTTGTCCACAATATCTACATTCGCCTCCCCATACTCCAATATAGCCTCCACAAGTTCAGCACTGCCACGTCTGCAAGCCAAGTGAAGAGCAGATTGACCATCAGCGTTTTGCGCCTCTAATAGAGATCGCACAGAGCTTCCACCGCCTCCAGCTGCAGCCTTCGCTAGTATATTTCTATTCCAAAACAAAACCAAACAAATGTTATTTGAGAACAGGTTGTTCATAGCTAGTCAGAATCGAAAGGAATGACTAAAATTCCTAGCAGATACCAACCTTACACCCTCAAAGTCTCCTTCCAAAACAACCCGATGTAGGTTGTTAGGGTTATCCTGAAAGACCCCTATGTTAGTAGGGCGAGTTGCTTCTACAATGTTTACTTCACATATTTTGGTAATCCCACTACATCATACATGGTTCATAAAATTGTTAGGCGAAAGACGATAGGCATGACGACACAAACAATCTAAGTTGTTGCTGCTAAATTACTTTTTAACACAAGTGAAAGGGTCTTCTTTGGAAGCAATGAAAACAGGGAGACAATAAAATAAATAAATCTTAGAGACTAAAAAATCTTACTTATCAGGGCTTGCTGAAGGGCTACGTGGTATCTCTTGTAGATGACGAAGAAATGTAGCAAGCATGGCATTAAAAGTTGGTCTTTTCGACGGTTTAAACTGAAGACATTCACCAATCATTTTCCATAGTTCTCGAGGAATTCCCACACCCACTATGCGTTCATATTGTGGTGGTACTTTTCGGGCTTTCACAACAGCTTGAAAAATTTCTTCTCTACTAAGACCATCCCACCTGTAAAATTAAGTGATAGTTAGCACAATGGCGGACTCAAAACACAAATGAAATATCCAGTAGGAAGAGGCTTCACATACGGAGTGGATCCAGTGCACATCTCTACTAACGTACAACCAAAACTCCATGCATCCGACTCTGGAGATACACCACTTGCATCCTCCCAAAAAAGTTTTTTTACTGGCCCCCAAGCCTCTGGTGCAGTGTAGTGTGGACTGAGTGTTACACAGTCCGCGTATAGAGTGAGCTTCGAGGAATCATACTCTGGTCGAGTTTTCTGGCATGTTGGCTTCTTTAGGATGGGAGCGAGCCCATAATCAGAAACCACAGCATTGCCACTTGCATCTAAAAGAAGATTGGACGGTTTTATATTCATACATATAACACCTGCTGCATGGAGTTCTGCAACCCCTCGAGCAACATCAGCCCCATATCTACATTTGGTATAAATTTTAACATCACAACAAGAGCAATGGAATAAGACATATGTTGGTCACTGAAGGAATATTC
>NC_025697.1:5659284-5661383 GCF_000633955.1 Camelina sativa | reverse complement strand
ACTAAAATTCCTAGCAGATACCAACCTTACACCCTCAAAGTCTCCTTCCAAAACAACCCGATGTAGGTTGTTAGGGTTATCCTGAAAGACCCCTATGTTAGTAGGGCGAGTTGCTTCTACAATGTTTACTTCACATATTTTGGTAATCCCACTACATCATACATGGTTCATAAAATTGTTAGGCGAAAGAATACAGGCATGAAGACACCAACAATCTTAGTTGTTGCTGCTAAATTAATTTTTAACACAAGTGAAAGGGTCTTCTTTAGAAGCAATGAAAACAGGGAGACAATAAAATAAATAAATCTTAGAGACTTAAAAATCTTACTTATCGGGGCTTGCTGAAGGGCTACGTGGTATCTCTTGTAGATGACGAAGAAATGTAGCAAGCATGGCATTAAAGGTTGGTCTTTTCGACGGTTTAAACTGAAGACATTCACCAATCATTTTCCATAGTTCTCGAGGAATTCCCACACCCACTATGCGTTCATATTGTGGTGGTACTTTTCGGGCTTTCACAACAGCTTGAAAAATTTCTTCTCTACTAAGACCATCCCACCTGTAAAATTAAGTGATAGTTAGCACAATGGCGGACTCAAAACACAAATGAAATATCCAGTAGGAAGAGGCTTCACATACGGAGTGGATCCAGTGCACATCTCTACTAACGTACAACCAAAACTCCATGCATCCGACTCTGGAGATACACCACTTGCATCCTCCCAAAAAAGTTTTTTTACTGGCCCCCAAGCCTCTGGTGCAGTGTAGTGTGGACTGAGTGTTACACAGTCCGCGTATAGAGTGAGCTTCGAGGAATCATACTCTGGTCGAGTTTTCTGGCATGTTGGCTTCTTTAGGATGGGAGCGAGCCCATAATCAGAAACCACAGCATTGCCACTTGCATCTAAAAGAAGATTGGACGGTTTTATATTCATACATATAACACCTGCTGCATGGAGTTCTGCAACCCCTCGAGCAACATCAGCCCCATATCTACATTTGGTATAAATTTTAACATCACAACAAGAGCAATGGAATAAGACATATGTTGGTCACTGAAGGAATATTCTAAGTTGAAAACTTAAAAACAAAATGAGCACGATATGAAGTGGATAATACAAAATACTCATTTACTCATTAGTGCATTCAATTTAACAGTCCCCTAGACGCTATACAAATTAAAACAGAAAATGGGGGGAAAGTCAAACAAATAAATTGGAGGTAGTATTAGAACCAAGAAAACAAGATAAGGTGCATCTTTAGATGAAGCGTCGTTTGATATTTCAAGATACAACAATTCACACAATTTGATATGTTAGTTCTTTCAAAAATCACTGGACACGGGGAACATACCAATTGCCAACAAAACTTAACAAAAGAACAGCCCATTTTTGAAACCTAACAAAAGTATAATCCGCATATGATTCCACCACGAAGATATCTTCCAACAATAAGACTCAAGGCTTCCACTACTAAAAAGGTAAGGACTAGGACAAAAAGAAACGTGGCTGCAGCTGGTAATGACAAAGAGATATGACAACTACTTCAAGTTGTCTCCTCGCTTAAGAGAATCAGAGTACTCGGCACCAGAACATACAAATGTAAAGCTATCTTAGCAGATTCTTTCGAAAATGACACCAGGTTTTAGTTGCCTTTTTCACTAAAATCTGCGCACTTCCTATATATTTCTAACAGCAATTTCGGGCTTACTCCAGTAGTTTCCAATTGTGAATCAGGCAATCAAAGTTCGATACTTTAAGCACAAAATGATGACAGTAAAAAGGCAGAGACTAGGCAAAGAAAGAGAAGGCAAAGAGGAACCTTAAAATCTGCTCCAAAGTGAGCCTGCCTTCATTGCGTTGCATCTCAGACTGAACAGACCCATAACACCTGTCCATCAAAAGACAAAGAGATCCCTCCATCTTCACAACCCCATGGAAAGTACAAACATTCCTACACCACATGGACGCTCTCCGCAAGCTCTCAAGCTGTCCCTGCATCCAATCTACATCCATATCCTCCGTCAAAGTCATCTTTTTCACCGCCACACGGTGCTTACACCTCCCACCGCCGCCTGCAACAGTGGCATCCCACATCTC
>NC_025697.1:5637868-5654358 GCF_000633955.1 Camelina sativa | reverse complement strand
GGTTTTATATTCATACATATAACACCTGCTGCATGGAGTTCTGCAACCCCTCGAGCAACATCAGCCCCATATCTACATTTGGTATAAATTTTAACATCACAACAAGAGCAATGGAATAAGACATATGTTGGTCACTGAAGGAATATTCTAAGTTGAAAACTTAAAAACAAAATGAGCACGATATGAAGTGGATAATACAAAATACTCATTTACTCATTAGTGCATTCAATTTAACAGTCCCCTAGACGCTATACAAATTAAAACAGAAAATGGGGGGAAAGTCAAACAAATAAATTGGAGGTAGTATTAGAACCAAGAAAACAAGATAAGGTGCATCTTTAGATGAAGCGTCGTTTGATATTTCAAGATACAACAATTCACACAATTTGATATGTTAGTTCTTTCAAAAATCACTGGACACGGGGAACATACCAATTGCCAACAAAACTTAACAAAAGAACAGCCCATTTTTGAAACCTAACAAAAGTATAATCCGCATATGATTCCACCACGAAGATATCTTCCAACAATAAGACTCAAGGCTTCCACTACTAAAAAGGTAAGGACTAGGACAAAAAGAAACGTGGCTGCAGCTGGTAATGACAAAGAGATATGACAACTACTTCAAGTTGTCTCCTCGCTTAAGAGAATCAGAGTACTCGGCACCAGAACATACAAATGTAAAGCTATCTTAGCAGATTCTTTCGAAAATGACACCAGGTTTTAGTTGCCTTTTTCACTAAAATCTGCGCACTTCCTATATATTTCTAACAGCAATTTCGGGCTTACTCCAGTAGTTTCCAATTGTGAATCAGGCAATCAAAGTTCGATACTTTAAGCACAAAATGATGACAGTAAAAAGGCAGAGACTAGGCAAAGAAAGAGAAGGCAAAGAGGAACCTTAAAATCTGCTCCAAAGTGAGCCTGCCTTCATTGCGTTGCATCTCAGACTGAACAGACCCATAACACCTGTCCATCAAAAGACAAAGAGATCCCTCCATCTTCACAACCCCATGGAAAGTACAAACATTCCTACACCACATGGACGCTCTCCGCAAGCTCTCAAGCTGTCCCTGCATCCAATCTACATCCATATCCTCCGTCAAAGTCATCTTTTTCACCGCCACACGGTGCTTACACCTCCCACCGCCGCCTGCAACAGTGGCATCCCACATCTCAACACCTCCAAAACCACCACCGCTCTCTTCCCCAATCTGCCTACCCAGCTTCATCTCCGGGTGAGCTCCAACCTCGATCACTGGACCACATGAGCTATTAATCGAGCTGGAGGCATGGAACCCGCGGGAGGAACGAGCTCTATCGTCATCGCTTCCATCGTCCTCGTCGTCTTCATCCTCGTCGTCTGTGTAATCGCAATCGAAGTTAGCGCCGCCGGAAGCGGCGTGGATGAGGGCAAGCATAGCGTAGTTCTTGCGCAAGCCCTGGACAGAGTTGCCAACAACAGACACGTGGCGGCAGCGGGGACAAGTGAGGGTAGTGTCGGAAGAAGTAGAGAACATCTTGGAAAGACAATCTTTGCAGAAGCCATGGCCGCATTGAAGCAATAGAGGAACTCTCTCGTCTTCGTTATACCGCGTGTGGCACACGGAACAACAAGGCACCTTCACTCTCCCAACCATTTGAGAGCTCCCAAAAAAAAAAAAGAGAAAGCCCTAAATTTAGGTCGCGAGATCAGAAGATGAGTAAACAAGGAGTGAAAGGCCAAAATCAATTTGAGAGTTCGTTCCCCTTTCAGAACATATCGGTGGGGGCAGGAAAAAAAAAAAAGAAGAAAGTCTTTAATTAAAGTCGATCCAGATCAAGACCAGAAGAACAGATCCATGGAGAGAGTTAGATCAAAATTGGCTGAGAAAATCAGACACGAGCAAAGAAAAAAAAAAAAATTGTAAGAAAATGTGAAAAAGGTTCTTCTTCAGGGTTTTATAGGATCATTTTTATTTTTATTTAACATTTTTTTTTTTTTGGTTATTGTTTTTTTTTGTTTTAATAATATATAATTTGGGTCTGGTTCGTCGGTTTTGACGGGTTGGTTGATTGGTGCCGTAAGCAGTTGAGCACGAACCCGTTCTCTGACTCTTCTTCACAAAAGTATTCGTCAACCAACAGCACTAAACCATAAGAACTTAAATGGCTAACTGGCCCAACAAGAAAACAAATCTATGCATAACAATGAACTCAACTAAGTAGAATATGTTATCTCGTAAGTCGTAACATAACAATGTGAACATCCTTTGACCGAGATTAGCATTTTTGGGACATACAAGTTCTTTCTATGATTTCACATTAATGTTTCCTTCATCACCTTTTTTGTCGTCAGCATCGACATTAGATTTCGACACAGATACAAAGAAGATGACCCCGTTTAAAGCCCACAAATACAGGGCTCTAAGCCCAAAATAGCGATATTGGTTAACACCAGCAATGTCAGATCGTCATCATGGTTTAAGTGGTTTTGTTTCATCTAACTTTTGGGTTTAGCATATTTAATCGCTGTTTACGGTTTCAACTTTATGCTCTAAATGATATTCTCCATTAACCAAATTATTCCCAAAATATAATTATTTTTTTACTTAAAGTAAACAATTCTTGATTTTTATTTTTTTTATTTTTTTGTTCTCCCGCTTTATACTCTCTCGTCTTCTCCACCTCTCTAACTGCCCCTTTTCCCTCAAACCCTAAGCTGCGTCCTGTTAATCCAAAGCTCTTTTTTTGCACTCAGCCCATGGCACCCATTGATCCACACTCATTCACCGATTCTTCTCATCCTCTCACCACGCATGTCTCCCTCTCTCTCTACCTCGATTTCAACTCCTCCATCATCCATGGCTCCGCTCTCCTCACTCTCTCCTCCGCCTTCTCCGGCGAACTCTCTCTTGATACTCGCTCCATTTCCATCGACACGGTTCTCGATCCTCTCACTCTCGCCCCTCTTCCTTACCGCGTCTCCGCCACACCCGATCCAATTCGAGGCACCCAAGTAGTCGTTGTCCTTTCCGGTCAGTCTTCAGTGCTAATCGTCTACTCCACTTCGCCTTCCGCTTCAGCTCTCCAGTGGCTATCTCCGCTTCAGACCTTCTCCAAATCTCACCCTTATGTCTACACTCAGTGTCAAGCCATTCACGCCAGATCCATTTTCCCATGCCAGGACACTCCCGCCGCGAGGATCCGCTACGACGTCGTTATGAACATACCAAATTCGTTATCTGCCGTCATGTCAGCTCGCCACGTCCGCCGTAGGCTTCCGGTTCCTGAGGAGGCTAAACATCTCGAGGCGGGGTCACTGGGATCGTCACTGTGGTCTGGTGAGGATAGAGTCGTGGAAGAGTTTGCTATGGAACAGCCTATTCCGCCTTATCTTTTTGCGTTCGCCGTAGGTGAGTTAGGGTTCAGGGAAGTTGGACCTAGGACTCGGGTATACACAGAGTCTGCTGCCGTTGAGCTTCTAGATGCGGCGGCACTGGAGTTTGCAGGGACTGAGGATATGATCAAGCAAGGGGAGATGCTGTTTGGAGATTACGAGTGGGAGAGATTTGACTTACTGGTGCTTCCTCCGAGTTTTCCTTATGGAGGGATGGAGAATCCAAGAATGGTTTTCCTGACGCCTACTGTGATCAAAGGAGACTCCTCTGGGGCTCAAGTTGTAGCTCACGAGCTTGCACATAGCTGGACTGGGAATTTGATCACCAACATCAACAATGAACATTTCTGGTTGAATGAGGTATTTTCTTGATTAGCTCTTTTAAATTCTCCCAAGTAGTTATGCTTCAGGGTAGAAAAAATTGTCCTGTGCTTAGGGTGTGTAACTGTGTGTGTCTGATTTTAGAGTCTGCATTGTTGATTGGAAAAAGCTTATTTATGATGTTCATGGCAATAGGGATTCACAACTTACGCAGAGAGGAGAATTGTGGAGGTTGTCCAAGGCGCAGATATAGCTACTTTGAACATGGGCATTGGTTGGAGGGGTTTGACGGATGAAATGGAACGGTTTAAAGACAATTTGGAGTGCACTAAGCTGTGGAACAACCAAGAAGGTGTTGATCCAGATGATGTATATTCTCAGGTTCCCTATGAAAAAGGATTCCAATTTGTCCTGCGAATTGAACGTCAGGTTAGTTGAATTGCCACCTCTGCTTTCTTATGTAATCTTTACAAGCGTGGTCACTTATTTACTGAAAAACTTTCAGATTGGAAGGACTGCTTTTGATGAATTCCTCAAGAAATACATTGCTACTTTTAAGTTCAAGTCCATCGATACCAATACATTTCTTGAGTTCCTGAAAGCAAACATCCCTGGCATAGAGAAAGAGATCAACCTACAGCTGTGGACTGAGGGAGTTGGTATACCAGAAGATGCATATGAACCAGTCTCAACCATTTACACAAAAATCATATCCCTGGCAAAAGAGTTTAAGGAAGGAAGGATGCCAAGTGAGGATGAGGTTGCTGAGTGGAACGGACAGGAATGGGAGTTGTACTTGGAGAATCTTCCTAAGTCATGTGAACCTTCTCAGGTACTTTTTACACTTCTTTTCTTCCTCTAAGATAACGGAGAGTTGTTAGGTGTGTTAGACTTAGGTTAAACGAACTGATAAGCTTTCATAAGGAAGAGATAAAGGCCTAATTAACAGTCAGCTAGACTCAATAATTACTCTTACATTAGTGTTAGGCTAGTCAATGGTTGTGGAAAGATCTCTTCAACTATTCTTTCTAAAGATTTAGTAATCTTGTTGTCTTGTATGTAATCGAGAATGCAAGATCTATAAAGGAAGAATTGGGAATCAGGTTCCAAAAACCGATGACTAACACATGTTTGCTTATTGGGTGATTCAGGTTATGGCCTTGGACAAGCGGTACAGACTAGCAGAATCAAAGGACTACGAAGTGAAGGTGTCGTTTCTGCAACTTGCAATCGCATCAAAGTGCAGAGAGTACCATGGGGAAGTGGAGAAAGCTCTAAAAGCGGTAGGAAGGATGAAGTACCTGCGTCCTCTCTTCACTGCTCTGGCACAAACTGGTGGAACAGAAGAGAAGCAACTCGCGAAGCAGGTGTTTGCAGAAGCTCGAGAAACTTACCACCCCATAGCTCAGGGAGTGGTTGAGTCAATCCTCTCTAAGTACATCTAAACAAGACCCTCTTTGTTATTAGCTTGAGATAGCAGTCCAAAAAAAAACAACAACATTTCAATAAAACCCAGTGACTGTAATAACAATTCGTGCTTTTGAGCCATAAACAAAATGAATGTGCCTTGCCTTGTTGATACATTACATTCTCCAAAAGATTAGTACAAGCTTACTTATAATAACTATTATGCATTGCTCTCATCCTCCAACTTTTTGATATAAGCCTTAAGCACCATGATCACCTCAATCGCCGGTGCTTGTAAAGTAGAGACGAGATTAATGGCCGGAGATTGCAGAGCGCCGAGCAGCTTGGCGTAGACCTCAGCACGAGTGGGCATGGTCTCGAGAACTTTGAAATTGTCAGGAGCGTAGAACTTACCTTCGAAGACGGCACCAGCAAAGTCATTGTCTTCAAGCTTGCGTTCCTTCTGGAAGCTCCGGTAGGGTTTGATGGCGGAAGGGATTTCATCAGTCTGAACGAAAAGCCAAGCGTTCATGCCTTTCATACAAGGCTTGAGAGCTTCCCATTTGGTGCCTTCAATGGCCTTAAAGACCAAAGTGTTCTTCGCGACGATGAGCTTCGTGGTGTCGGGGAGAGTTCTACGGAGGTCTTGAAACTGCTTGACGGTGAGGCCTTTGTAGTTGATGGCGGCGAGGAGATGGCAATTCTCGAGATGGGACTTGACCGCTTCGACTGTCTCTTCCTTTTTGTTACGAGACACGGCGGATCTGATGACCGGGAGGCGAGGGTAGTTTGGGGAATTCGAGGTTTTGGGTGTTACGGTTGAGATTCGCTGGTGGCAGAGAGGAGACAGCGAAGACGAGAAGGAGAGAAGAGCCACTTCCATTTTTTTTTTGCTTTGCTCAGAAGATGGATGAGACGAGGAAGAAGGAGACTGTGCTGCTGCTTCTGTGTGTGGAGGGAGAAGATAGAGAGATGACCAAACCAACTAACACAATCCACTCAGCAAAAATTTTTTGTTTTATTATTTTTTTTCTTATTTATTAAATGATAAAATTCGTAGGTTAATATAGACGGAACTATTAACTCCGTCTAATTGAACTCATTTCTCTTTAGACTGGTTCTGAAGAACAGACAACATTATGAGATCCCAACATTATCCACTGTTAATTTTTAATCAATAACTAGAACCCAAAATAAAATGTTTTACTCTGTAACTAGAGATCATTGGAGCATGTGTTGTCTGAAACCGAGAATTTCATAATTTACTACTCGAGAGAGTTGATAAAAGAAAACAAGAACACATATAAAAGAAGTAAAAACGGAGAAAATAAAATCTCTGTTGGCAAAAAAAATATTGATGTATGGATTCGTCCCTATAGTTTCTGTTTTGTGAATGTGAAAGTTAGAGAGTGTCCCAATTTGGGATATTAGAAGTAGCTTCATTCACCATCTTCACAAGCGTCACCTGCACCCACCACAAACACAATTAGGGTTCTCGCTCTCACACTTCTTGTCAACAATTGACCACAAGTAAAACTGTGATTCCTAAAGATATACTAACAGACTTATGCATATCATCTTCCCGGGAAGTAAAACCATTTCAAATTGACAAACTTAATTGAGCCTTTGTGTCTGAAGTTCCTAATAATAGTCTCGGATTCCCACTAAAAACCAATGAACATGATGTGAATAAGTTTTCCCCTATGAGCTATGTTTGTATGGACCTTACTGAATAGGATCAGATTAGAGTGGTAAATATATAACATACCACACTTTCTGGAACACCGCGAGGCGGCATGGACATGTTCCTCGGAGGAGGACCCCGCAAATGTGATCTCTTATCGAATCGCCACTCTCCTATTTTGCCATATGTCAGCTCACCCTATATTTAACAGTCAGGTAGTGTAGTAAGTTTAATACAAATGAAACTGATATAAGTGTTCTAACACGGAGTTCTGATGGGAGATCACTGAAACGTCCTAATTTAAAGACATTGCATACTTAGTAGTGTCACAAGTATCTAGCAAAGAAAACTTAAATAAACTAAGCAAAAACGAATGACCAAAAGATTTCATAATTAATGTGGGGATACTTGAAACAATTGACTGATCCAGATGTAAATCTGTTTTCAAATTTATCTTCCAAGAAATGTCAAACAGAACTCACCTTCATGTTGTAATCGCATCCATAAGTGTAATGGATGATAAACTTCCCCTTGGTAGACAAATCCCATGGAGGCTGAAAGATATGGTGAGAGCACTTAGGAATACGGAGCAAAGAAAAAACTTTTGTAACTTTTACAAAGAGAAAGTANTTGGGATATTAGAAGTAGCTTCATTCACCATCTTCACAAGCGTCACCTGCACCCACCACAAACACAATTAGGGTTCTCGCTCTCACACTTCTTGTCAACAATTGACCACAAGTAAAACTGTGATTCCTAAAGATATACTAACAGACTTATGCATATCATCTTCCCGGGAAGTAAAACCATTTCAAATTGACAAACTTAATTGAGCCTTTGTGTCTGAAGTTCCTAATAATAGTCTCGGATTCCCACTAAAAACCAATGAACATGATGTGAATAAGTTTTCCCCTATGAGCTATGTTTGTATGGACCTTACTGAATAGGATCAGATTAGAGTGGTAAATATATAACATACCACACTTTCTGGAACACCGCGAGGCGGCATGGACATGTTCCTCGGAGGAGGACCCCGCAAATGTGATCTCTTATCGAATCGCCACTCTCCTATTTTGCCATATGTCAGCTCACCCTATATTTAACAGTCAGGTAGTGTAGTAAGTTTAATACAAATGAAACTGATATAAGTGTTCTAACACGGAGTTCTGATGGGAGATCACTGAAACGTCCTAATTTAAAGACATTGCATACTTAGTAGTGTCACAAGTATCTAGCAAAGAAAACTTAAATAAACTAAGCAAAAACGAATGACCAAAAGATTTCATAATTAATGTGGGGATACTTGAAACAATTGACTGATCCAGATGTAAATCTGTTTTCAAATTTATCTTCCAAGAAATGTCAAACAGAACTCACCTTCATGTTGTAATCGCATCCATAAGTGTAATGGATGATAAACTTCCCCTTGGTAGACAAATCCCATGGAGGCTGAAAGATATGGTGAGAGCACTTAGGAATACGGAGCAAAGAAAAAACTTTTGTAACTTTTACAAAGAGAAAGTAAACAAGAACAAGTTTGACGTGGAAACGAATATCACTGCAGTAATCAGCGCAAGCCCGATTCCTACCTGAAGCATGAAATCCTTCCGAAGTATGTGCCGCACCCCATGCAAAGCAGAGGCAATTGCATAACCGTACCTTATCAAACAGACAAGAGAAGAATAAAGATGTCACTTAACAATGATGGGATTCAAAAGATGGAGAGCCAATTTATGAATAAAGACTTGGTTTTCAGTGCTAACATTTCTAGCACCCATCCAAATGCCTTATCAGTTTCTGGATCATTTTTCATTGTCAGCGAGATATTCATCCATGTAGGAGCGATCTTTTCAAGTGATTCCTGATGCATGTCAACATCAAGTTTAAAGCATAAGCAGGAGAAACAACATACGACCTCTAGAGATCTTTGATGCCCAAGTCAAATGTGTGAGACAGAAATAACCACATACAAAGATTTTAGCATAAAGAATCTCACCTTGCTTATAATAACAGGAGAGTTTCCAATGGGATCAATATTTGTTACCGGGCCCATCCCCACTGGATAATACTTTCTGACAATGTGTTCGTACTTTTCAGGAGTAATATAGAAAAAAGGAAACGCTGCTGGGAATCCTCCAACAGCCAAATTGGGTAGGGGGTTAACAAATATATGATCAGGCTCTGCCATGAGCACATAACTGCACCGACATTTAAATGCATGAGACTTAGCAAACAGTAGAATGTGTTTTGTTGAAAAAGAGGGAGACAGGACTTACTCTTCCTTGATGGTAGCTCTTTCAAGCCATTGCACGAATGCCCAAGGTCTATTCAAGACAACATACCCCTACATGCATGATCACAAGTGATTCAGTGATAAAACCATCAACAAAACTGAGACCAAGTGGGAATTAATAAATAAAAAGGCATACCCGATCAAGACCTGGGGGAAGAGGATCAACCACAAAAGTGGGTATTTCATCCATCAAGTTATCGGAGTTACCCGAGTGCAAAATGCGTGTGAAGCCTCCCATACCAGAACCAGGAAGAGCTTTCTTCTGCTGATACCAATAATACATAATACGACACTGCCACTTATTATAAGGTGCATCTGTGGCGGTTAGAGCAACA
The DNA here is from genome assembly GCF_000633955.1 of Camelina sativa. Lineage (NCBI taxonomy): Eukaryota > Viridiplantae > Streptophyta > Magnoliopsida > Brassicales > Brassicaceae > Camelina > Camelina sativa. The sequence goes on along the minus strand of NC_025697.1, from coordinate 5,644,939 downwards.
TGAAAAGGTGCTGGAGAAGTCTTGGCCTTTCTAATGTTTAGAGGCATCTGAACAACAGGATCATCAACAAGTGGAGTCCCATATGAATTACTCACACCAGATCTATTGTGAACTATAAGTGTCAGAAGATTATATGTCACAACAAAGAACCCAAAACCCAACAAGCACAGAAGCAAGCCCGACGCTTTCCCCATTTGTATATTCTCAAATCAAAACACTAAATTACAAAGCAAGCGCAATGGTGATTCCACTATACTACTGCCTTCAAGCGTAGCAGCATAGATTCATAGCAGTAAAGCTCACAAATTCATTCCTGCAACCAAAGGTGATGATTTTAAAAAAAAAACGAATCGTGACGAGCCTAAGCTGATGCAACTTTGCAAAATTGAGAACCAAGCCGTCAAAAATGTGTCGACTTTATGAGAATTAACCGATCAAATTGGCTAAAGTTGCATCGATTTCGAGTCAAATCAACAGATCAGTTATAAGGGATAGAGAGTTTGAGATTCGAGAAAAAAAAGTAAAAGATCTGAAGAAGGAGAAACCCACAAATAAAAATTAAGAATTTTGAAAGCTTACAGATTCTTCGTGGAGAAGGAATTAGGAGTGTCGCCGGAGAAGAATAAGAGATGTGGAGGAGGAATAATTAATGCGAAGTGGGGTTGACTAAGACTAACGATGCGTCATTAACGAATTAAGAAAACACATGTCCACAAATCTGATTTGACAAATGGTGTTAGGAGGATCGTGCGGTGCCAATAGAAATTATGCCGATGGCTTTGCAAAAAATACTAGTTTATAAATTATAGAGGAAAACTACAAAAACCAAACAAAAAGGTTCTTCAGGAAGTGCTAGTGTGTGCATAACACGTTTTTGGAAATTGATTACGTGAATCTCTAATTTGCCAACGAATTAACACACTTATTATTAGTGCCAAAATATTTAATTTGGGAATTTACTGTCGTTGGAATCATTTATGTACTTGTACGAATGGTTGTGTTAGTGTAGTGGCCGTTGTAAATGATAAGAATATTCCCCAAAATATGGTTATTGATCACATGGCTTGACAGCTTGTAACATACCAATGGTATGGATTGGCAAATATGACTTACAGATGGCCAATACAACTTGTGTGTGGTTTTGGTTTTCCGACCTTCAGTTTGATTTGATTTTACGACCTATTTCTTTCTACATTTATCTTCATATTTTGAGGTTTTTCTTACTTTTGGAAACGTGCTCCTCGCTATCGAGCTCCCGAGAATCTGATCGTAGCTGTCAGTTTTACGCGCAAGCCACTCAAAAGTATACGTTACTGACACATTTTTGAGTTGGTTGAATGAACTTATCGTGATGGGTAACTTCCACGTCTTACATTTCTCTTTCCCATTTTCTTTATTCAATAACTCTGATTTGCCTTACTTCGGCGTTTTTTTCTACATCTCTATCAATAATGTTCACGAGAGACTACTAATAATAGAACAACGAATATGCATTAGTAAGCTACAGAACGGTAACATCGTATTTTGTGGTTCGAAGGAGTTAAATCTCCCTCCCAAAAAAAAAATTATTCCATATAACAAAAAAAATTATCGCCGTAAGATAAATTTCCCCTCGCTCCTCTCTAATTTAATGGGAAAATATTTCATCAATATCTTTTCTTTCTCAAGTCTGAAACTGCAAGAATAATAGAAAAAGAAAGCCGAAGCTTTATAAGTGACTAGGGGATTTAGTAACTGAGGCACCTCCAGATCCGTACTTCTTGCCGAAGACGATTAACTGAAGCTTGTCGTAGCCAGCAAGCACACCAGCACCTGCAATAGCACGCAGGATGTTGGCACCAGCACCCTTGAACAGTGACTTGGCTCCTTCGTTCTTCAGGATCTGTTGGAAGGCATCCATCGAACTCTTGTACTTCACTGCTTCACCTGATGTCATCATCATTCTTCTTCGGACCGTGTCAATCGGGTAGGATGCAAGACCCGCTCCATTGGTGATGAGCCATCCAAGAGCAAAACTAGCGAAGAAGCTGTCCTGAAATGTCCAGCGATGAAAGAGATAAATCAACATTAGAATCAAACAAGCCATGATCCCTTAATTATTTCTTAAGATTTCACTTTATATATGTAAAACTGCTCAAACGAACCTGCATGTCTCCAGTGAGAAGAACAGGCTTCACAGAGTCGTACAGTCCAAAGTAGAGACCACGGTAGACAATAATACCAGCACAGGAGATGTTGAATCCACGGTAAAGTCCAGCAATACCATCCGACCTGAGGGTCTTCTTGTAGACATCAACAAGACCATTGAACTGCCTTTCACCTCCTTTCTTGGCAGACTTAGAGTCATTGGCAAGACGGGTACGTGCATAGTCAAGAGAGTACACAAAGAGAAGGGATGAGGCACCAGCAGCACCTCCAGATGCCAAGTTACCAGCAAACCACTTCCAGTAGCCATCCTTGTCTTTCTTGAAGTTGAAAAGCCTCTTGAAGTAATCTTTGAATGCAAAGTTCAAGGCCTAGCAAGTGAGAGATAGATCAGATATAATCGAACTGGACATTTTTTTTAAAGCAAAGAAGTGAAGCTTAACCAACCTGAGTGGGGAAGTAACGGATAACGTTAGCAGTGTTTCCTCTCCACAACGAACCAAAGCCCTCATCCTTAATTGTCCTGCCGAAACAGTCACCAATACCCTTGTAAGGCTGAGAGAGCCTGCCAGCCTTGAGCATCTCATCCTGGTTTTGAATCAAAAGCTTGACACGCTCAATGGGAGCAGCAGCGGTCTTCGAGACAGCAGCAGAAACACCACCCATCAAGAAATCAATAGCAAAGTTAGTGAACCCTTTCTCTCCTGGAGCTTGGACGAACACAGGAGAAGTGGTAGTTGCAATCCGAGATGCGGCCGCAAGAGGATATTGAAACGCAGCATTCGAGTAGTTTCCGTATGATGCTCGCCTTTGGTATGTAGCAGGGCTCTGAAACGCGGAAGCATAACCCTGAACATCCTGAGAAACACTAGAACGCAAAAATTGGCCAGAAGAAGCCTTCTGCAGAATCGTGGGGTGCTGAGTCTGTTCAACCATTTTGACCTCTACAAAAAAAGTAAACAAACATTAATGAAACTATTAAGACATGGATTATGCTGTAAACTGCAGCAACAACACTAATCCACCACAAAACGTAACCAATAAAAAAGGCTTGATGGGGAAACTAATACAAACACGGTTCAGCTTATAATGTAAATGAAATCTAGTAAGTAACAACATCAATCTCATATAAGCAACATCAATCTCATATATAACCGTCAACGAGGTCCGCACAATAGATCCATACATTAGTAACAAAATGGTGGGAATATAAGCAACAGAGCCAAATCATTTCCTATGATTCCACAAGCAGATCTATCGTATCGAAACATTCACACTCAGCACGCGATCTACGTTCAAACTAAATCAAGAATTACGCATGGAAACCATCGGATCGTCGATACAACACGAGACGCTAATATCATTTTTTTACCTTGTTTGATAATAGACTGTGAAACAGATCAATAAAAAAAAAAGCAAATGAAGAAACAGAGAGAAACAACGAGATTTTAAAGCGAGAGGTAACCAACAATTACCTAAGAAAAAATCGATGGCAAAGCGAAACAGAGGGAGCGAGATTCTTCGCCCTTACTTATATAGGGTGTGGTGAGAGCGAAGAAGACGAAGCAGAGAATTTGCGTTTTGTGTGGCGAAGAGGCGAGTCTTTCTATTGCCCTTCACGAAAAATAGGGTCGCACTAGATAGAAACCAGGTGTAACGCTCCTTTAATATGCGTTCTGAAGCTCTAAAACCGTTAGATCATCGAGAGTGGAATACAGAATGATTGTGAGCCGTTGATTGTGATTACTAAAGGAAATAACTTGGTTTAAGGAAAGGTATAAACTGAGTAATGGCCCTTCGATCTTGCCAGCTTTTTTGGCGCCTAAAATCAGGAAACATTTATTTATTTTATTTGCGATTTTTGGTAGTCAACCATGAATCCATGATGAAATTTTAAGCATTTCTTTAATTAAAAAAAAATACTCATTTATAATTGGGTCAAAGTTGATTAATAATAACGTGAAAACACAACAAGCTCAGTCCACCAGCGGCGTCAAATTATAGACTCTGGCCTGGCGTATGCAGTCCGCTATGATCGACGCATTGTACAAAATTATACCCCGTAGTTTCTATTAGGGCATATTCATCGATTACCATTAGGTGTCAAAAAAAATTCAATAATAATATTTTAATTTAATTTAATAATTTAATTATTTTTTAGTTTGTCAACCAATCAAGTGATGATGACAAATGTAGTGTCTTAATTGTTCTAGAAGGAGACATTTCTCATTCATCTCTCCACCTTTTTCTTTTTTTAAAATTTTTTTAATTCTTTTTATCCTCTATCAAATATGTCTGATGGGAGTGCTCTAATTGTCACTGATCCATGGGATGTTTTTATTTATTGTAGATCTTTGACTTTAATTTTCACTCTAATCTTCAGGCTTTGTGATGCTCCCTATCAAAAAATATATCTGACTCTATCTATAATCTTCATGCTGTCATATATGATATATCCCACGTCTTCTAGTTATAGATTATGCTACGTGACTTTTGTGCGTTATTCCTTTGTTTTCAGCTCATGTTTGACAAAGGACTGAACCATTATCGCAAAACACATGCATGCTAGAAGCTCAAAAGGTGCAAACATACAAGTTCAAGATGATTTGACTATATATGTAGTATTATATATATATATATATATATCTATATATATATACAATCTGAGGGAGCTAAAATCATCCAACGAGTTAGAGAAAGCTGGTCAATCATCAGGAAACTGCACCATTGCAACTAACTCTGCACAGTCTATCTCAAAAAGATGACAATCAAGACCCCCGGCCAGGAGACACTCCATAGCCCAGATTAATGCTTGCAACTCCGAGTGTAGCGTAGAAGGACCACGCCGAAGACAGCGAGCTCCCAAAGATAAAGTCGTCTCTTGGCTGCTACAATACCACCACCCCAACCCCACAAAAGGATCTGAACCTTTTCAGGAACCATTTATCTGACATCGAGGGGTGGGGTCCCGTACCTCCAAAGGTGGCGGTGGGTGTAAATATCCTACAGAGAAGGACTTGGCCTCCTCCCACAATAATTTTTCATGCTCCGCCTGATTTAAAATATTCGTGGGCTCTGCTTCTATTCCTTGAAAAACTTTTTTATTCCTGTCTTTCCAAATGGACCATACAATCCAGGGTAAGCGGTAGTTTAAATTTGAGATCCCGGACTGGGAGGCTGCCCGCCAAAAAATGTAATCCAAATTCGTATATACGGAGTCGTAAGGAAATCCTTCCAGGACCAGCCCAACGGGAGACACCTCCCAAACCCGCCGCAAACGAGGGCATTCAAAAAGAGCCTGATTAATAGTCTCTACCCCCGACCCACACCGCATACACATAACATCGCAGCCGACACCCCTGTGGGCTAGCCGGTCCAACACAGGGAGAGTCCCAGACGCAATCTGCCAGAAAAAGTGTTGCACCTTCGGAGGGACCTCAAGTTTCCAAGCTTGTGCCATAAGAGCCGTGCACGACAGACCGTATTCAACTTCCATGAGCATTTCCCGTGCTAGTCGATAGCCCGATCGGACTGAATACTTTCCAAATTTGGTATAATGCCAAATCAAACGATCCGGTTTATATGATTTACTAACCGTCATACTTCGAATGAGCGCAATATCTGCCGGATCCATGAACTCCTCGAGAATAGGAAAATGTCATTCCCTCGTGACTGGGTTAATTAAATGATTAACCATCAAATTAGGATGCAATAACCTCCCTCTACCATTAGCAAGGTGCGGCTGATGATCTGGTATCTATGGATCACGCCAAACCGAGATACTACAACCAGAATCATCCGGACGTCAAATGTGAGGGCTGATTGTCTTGCTCGTTCTTCAAGATCTTTACTTTATGAAACCACCTTTGTAAACTTTTATCCTCCGGATTGGACAACCAACGGTGAAGTTATATTTTAATTTTAATGTTTGGTTGGAAAAAAAAAATATATATATATATATATATATATATACAATTACTTGTAAGACGTGCTACAATCCGCACTAACCAGGACTGAACCATTTTTTTGATACTGTAGTGTATTATAATATTCGAAGGTTATTATTACAAGGTCATCGTCTCATCCAATCGTATTGGGTCTAAATTTCAAATAGCATCGATCGAACATATATTGGATCATGATAGATGGTCGTAATTAAGTAGCCCACCCGGTGTCTTTGTTTCGGACTTAACGAACAAGAAGTAACAAAGCAGCTGTCCTACATTTTCTTGGTATAAGGTATGAGAGTAATAGTTGATTAATGGCTATCAATGCAAAAACCAATCTGCGAGCCACGTCAATGCATCACGAGACGATTCAATTTACGGGTGAAGTGTTTCAATCTGCTCCGGCTCCACTATGAATACATGAATAATTATGTGTGTTTTCATATTACAATTCACACATATACGCTATATCAAGATTTTAATGATGAGTAGTGACACAACACAACAATGATCTTATTAGTACAACTACTAAAGTACGAATGCTAACTTCTAAAAGCCTAAAAAAAAACAGTAAACTAATCGTTTCTTAATTAATTGTTGACATAATAGTTATCGCTTGTTTAGAACCGACCGGCGTACAGATACGCTTCTCAAGGGCCAAAGGCTTTGAACCCTAACTTCGAGGGGTTTGGCTTTGCCGAGAAGAAAAAAAACAAGAAAAACCCTAATCTTTGCAAAATTATGTACGGTGAATCGATGCAACAGCTCCCACCAATACAAAACCAGCACCTAGGGGGACCTATCCCCGGCGGCGATTTGCACAGGGGTTCACAGATGCCGCCACAGCCTATGATGCGGCAGTCATCAGCTTCTTCCACTAACATCAATACCGAATATTACCACTCATCTGCCCCAAACAATTCCTTCGACCGTAACTAGCTCTTTAAAGACTCGACCTTTTTTTTTTTTTTTTTTTTTT
>NC_025697.1:5629686-5637786 GCF_000633955.1 Camelina sativa | reverse complement strand
TTTTTTTTTTTTTTTTTTTTTCGATTTGTGAATTTACTTATGAGATCTGATTTCTCTTTGTTTAATGACAGCACATGACAGTTTTGGAGCGAAACGAATGAGAAAGCATACTCAGAGAAGAGCTGTTGATTACACCAGCACCGTTGTGAGATACATTCAGGTAATTGTATTCCCCTGTTGCTGTTGTACTACTTCTTCGTTAGACCCTTTTCTTTTGTTGATTGATTATATTTCTCTTGTTTCTTGTAAAGTTTTCGTCTTTATCTCTATAGTCATATCCTCATCCCTCCCCAATTGAATTCTCCAGTCCCTTTTATCTCAAGAGTCATTAGATAGCATAGTCTTTTATGGAATGCAACTGGGATATGTGGTTTAATGTGGAACTAAAAGTACAGACTTTGTTTACTCCATATATGTTTTTGTACAGGCTCGAACATGGCAGCGAGACTCAAGGGATAGGACCTTTTTGCAAGCAACCCCAGCTGCAGCAGTTGATGTTGGATTTCTTTGCTTTTCTTGGTTATGCTATACGATTTTGATCTCAGTATCATTCTCTTTTTTTTTCCTTTTCAGTTTTTTTAATGATTTAACTTTTATATCAATGTTTCAGATGCTTCCCACAGTTTCCTATTCAGATAATCCTTCAACAAGTTTTGCTGCAAAGTTTGTTCACACATCTCTAAACAAGAATCGTTGTTCAATCAACCGTGTATTGGTATATCCCTTTAACAGCTTGATGTTTTCTGTTATTCTCTATTTGCCATGGTTTTAACTCTATTATGTTTCGACTTAATGCCATCTTTTTTTTTTTTACCTCTGTTAAGTTCGACTTAATGGGATCATTGCTGATTTGGTTTCTTGTATTTAGTGGACACCTTCAGGAAGGCGTCTTATCACGGGCTCCCAAAGTGGGGAGTTTACTCTTTGGAATGGGCAATCTTTTAATTTTGAAATGATTCTTCAGGTTAGTTTCTCAAATAGAACTTCTGTTTTGATTTTTTAAAAGCCGCTGCTCCTGGTATTGACTTTTAAAATCTGCTGTCATTATCAGGCACATGATCAACCTATAAGGTCGATGGTATGGAGCCACAATGACAATTATATGGTTTCTGGTGATGATGGAGGCACAATAAAGTATATTTTTTTCTTTCAGTCCCTAACTTGTGTGTAGATGTAAATGAAAAGCTCAGAATTGTATGATTAACATTTATATTTTGCTGTCACTACACATGATCAACCTATATAAGGATATGGCGCTATAGGGAGGGAGACAAAAAAAAGTGTTTTTTCTTTTTCTTTCAGTCCCTAACGTGTGCGTAGATGTAAATGAGAAGCTCAGAATTCTATGATTGACATCTAGATTTGCTGTCACGGTAAGGATTAGTTGTTTTTTATGTATCAGGTATTGGCAGAACAATATGAACAATGTGAAAGTCAACAAAACTGCTCACAAGGAATCAGTTCGCGATTTAAGGTAAAAAAAAGTTTGATATGTTATATTGCATTAAATGAATCTCTTCAAAATTAACAATGTGTATCACTCAGTTTTTGTAAAACAGCTTTGAAGTTCTGCTCGTGTTCTGATGATACGACTGTTAAAGTCTGGGATTTTGCCAAGTGCCAAGAAGAAAGCTCATTAACCGGTAATGTGATTTGAACAATTGGTGGCAGATAGTTAACTGCTTGCTGGTCAAATTTGAATTTTAGAAGGCCGTGAGAGGTGTTGTATGTCACTAGAATGGACCCTTAGGCTACGTTGAAAAAGGTGTTATTGAGTTTTGGTTCAATGTTACGCCATGTAAAGTTAGTTACTTTTGAAGGCTCCATATTGGTGCATATAACACTTTTTCTATCCTTCTGACGGCATGTTTTCTCAGTTTTCTTCATATTTGTAACATCTGAGAATTTTTGACGTGACCAAAAGGTTTCTATATATTTTGAACTCAGGCAGGCCATGGTTGGGATGTCAAGAGCGTTGACTGGCACCCGACAAAGTCCCTACTAGTTTCTGGTACATTATTCGATAGACTTCTATTTTGATAAACAGTTGTATATTTCAGAGTTTCTTTCTTTAGGTGAGTATTAATCGTTTCAATCTGTGTTGTCAGGTGGAAAAGACCAACTTGTCAAACTCTGGGATACTAGAACTGCGAGAGAGCTTTGCTCACTGTAAGTGGTACATAAAGTAATATATATTTTATTAAAATTTCATGTTCAGAGCTTTGACAAATTTGATGGCCAATTTTCACTTCTGCAGTCATGGTCACAAAAACATAGTGCTTAGTGTCAAGTGGAACCAAAATGGCAATTGGCTTTTAACGGCCTCGAAAGATCAGATAATCAAGGTAAGGCTCACTTTATTTCGGGTCTATTAATATGTAAACGATATTTTTTCTGTCCATCATGTAAGCAGTTGTTTGACATCTATGCATGTCACCTGCAGCTGTATGATATAAGGACTATGAAGGAGCTTGAGTCCTTTCGTGGGCACACGAAAGATGTAACATGTAAGCTTTTAAATTCTGTAATGTACATGTCTTCAAACACGTGAAAGCAGAGAAACTTCCTACATAAAATTACTTTTCTGTACATTGTCTAGGACTCTAAAGTATATGCCTTCGAATGATTATTATTGTACTCATGCTTTACTTATGGGGATCAACACACCAGACTTTTCTTATTATCCAATGGATGAGAGTTCTCAATTTGTTTCTTCGACATTTCTTTTGAAGCTTTGGCGTGGCATCCCTTCCATGAGGAATATTTTGTCAGTGGGAGCTCTGACGGATCCATTTGTCATTGGGTTGTGGGGTACGTACGGTTGTGCAGCAATATGCTGTCTTATTTAGTAGTTCATACTGCTATTGCTATAATCACTTATTACAGTGTTTCTTGTCTATATTTCATATCGACGCATCTACATACTACTAGTAGCATCTTACCGTACCTTTAATTTTGTTGATTTTGTCCGATGTGTGCCTAATTTTGAAGTACTTTCTTAATTCCCAGGCATGAAAACCCGCAGGTTGAAATCCCAAATGCTCATGATAACAGTGTTTGGGATCTTGCATGGCATCCTATTGGATATCTTCTTTGCAGGTAGCAATTACGATGATCTGGTTCTAAGACTTTCTTACAGTTTCATTTTATGACGTTTTGTGGTTAGCTATGCTTTTGGTTAAATAATGCTTCAGATATTGATTTCTTACCTTAATATCTGCAGTGGTAGCAATGATCACACAACCAAGTTTTGGTGCAGAAACAGGCCTGCAGATAATCCCCGAGATGTCCTTCCTATGCAGAACCAAGGTTTTTTTCTTTAGTATCTGATTTTTTTAGTAGGCATCTTAATGGAAAGGTGTGGGTAGTGCATAATACTATGTCCTTATTCATATGAGTAGTAAAGATGTTGGGATAGGCTTAACTGGTTGGGGCCTGGCAGGGTCAGTCCTATGCTATAATGACTGGTTTGAAATAGGTCTTGACTTTTTAAGGTTCTGGCTTGACCAGCCATAAGGCACCATGATTAACTGAAAATTATAAAAAAGACTTGACTGATCCAGTTCAGCTGGTCCAATACGGGTGCAGATCTTACAGGCTTTAAAAACCAGTCCCAAGGACTTTTGGCTCTCGAGAACATCTTTGGTCATTAGTCTCACTTATTGTCTTAAAGCATGTACTTTCAAGTTTATTGCCAGAAATTAGTGTTATAATATTTTTTGTTTATTAAGAAATTGAAGCTGTAATCCACTGATTTGTGTGTACTAATTAGTGTCATCTGTACTAGGCTATAATGAACAAGGTTTTGGTAATCGCCAGCCTGATAATTTCCAACCATCTGAGGCATCGCCAATTCCTGGAGCATTTGTGCCTGGGCTGACACGGAACGAGGGGACCATCCCAGGAATCGGAATAGCAATGCCATTTGATGCATCCTCTCAAGGGGAACATAAACAGCCTCTTCCAGGTTCAATGGCAGTGGGAGCTCCTCCGCTGCCACCTGGTCCGCACCCATCACTTCTTGGAAGTGGCCAGCAGCAAGGGTATCAGCAACAACAACAACACCAACGCCATCCCCAGCAAATGCCTCCAATGCCTAATATGCCTCACCATCAGCTACCACCATCATCCCATATGCCATTGCACCCTCATCGTCTTCCCCGGCCTATGCAACTGCCTCCTCACGGTCACATGCCACCTTCCTCAATGCCTATGTCTCATCAGATGCCTGGATCAATGGTATCATGAGTTGGATTCCTCTTTGTTTTATGACCTTAGTGATATTTGTTTAAAAATCATTTTTACCGTGTAGAGGCGAGATTTTTAATCTTCACGTGTTGTTGGAGTAGGGAATGCAAGGTGGCATGAATCCTCAGATGTCGCAAAGTCATTTTATGGGTGCTCCTTCAGGAGTCGTATTTCAAGGACCTCCAAGCAGTGGTGGACCCCAAATGTATCCTCAAGGACGTGGTGGTTTCAACCGTCCACAAATGATGCCAGGCTACAACAACCCTTTCCAACAGGTTCCATCTAAGCACTATACTTCGGTTATTTAGTAATACCCTTTAAGGTTTCAAGATTGATAGATAATAGATATATAAATAAGCAAGATTTCTAAACAACAATGCATATCCTGATACGATTGAACCACATAACTTTTGCAGCTAGTTTGAATCTTACTAGCTAGTTTTTCTTGGTATAGTGAAAACAGCCGAAAATTCGTCTGTCTAATCTGTTCTCTTTATTTTAATTTGTGTAGCAGCAGCAGCCGCCTTTACCTCCAGGCCCTCCACCGAACAACAATCAGCAACACCAGTAGGCAACCGTTGTATTAGTAGTACATATCATGTTTGTAGACTTGACCACTTCTTTTAAGGAGATGGTTTCAAGATGATTCAACACTGTGAAATGGTTTTGCTGCTCATGTTTTGATTCTTTTAGCTGAACAAGTTTACAGAAGCTTTAGTGAATTTTTCACATGTCAAATACTCAGTTTGGTTTCGTTAACAAACTTCTAAGGAAAATACTTTCGTTTTGGAGAATTAGTTCTTCTTAAAATAAAGATTGATGTCCTCTTTTTTAAATTCAAATTGGTGTTTTGTTTTGCATTTTCTCATGTAACGTAAATTTCAGAAAAATAGGAAATCAAGTCATATACTACACTAAGAACTAATCGAAGAAATCACCATATATCACCCTAAAACACTTGGCAAGTTAGCACATAATGGTAATTTCAGTTTTTTTCCTTCCGTATAAATAGTCGTAAATTATTGAGAAAAGTACATGCTCATCGTATCTGCTAAACATACCATCGTTACGTTGCACCAAATGTTAGGCAATTAGACAGAAATAAAACCATTCAAATTTGACAAAACTATTCCTGATTTGGAGATCTTGCATTGGAGGAGTCTTGCCGTTTTTTCACAAAAAGCCTGCTCATATCCTCTGTGGCAACATTGCTCCTGCAGATAGATAAAATCACAAGTTATTCGATCATAAAGTGATCTAAACAAGATACTGCATCAATTTCAGGAGCTAGTTCTCTCATATGTATGCCCAGAATGTCAACAATTCATAACCTCCTAAAACACAAATCACGCACAAAAGTACATATTCTACTCTTTCAATGATTGCTAACAATAACACTGCATAACATTTCTCCAAAGTATTTTAAGTTTAAGAGATAAAGTGAAAATGGAAATGAAACGAGCCAAAATATTATCAAGGTGATGGACTAACCTTCCCTTGAGCTGAGGAGGTACAAGCACATTACCCATAGTTTCAGGAATATTCTTGGAGTGAGGCAAATTTCCTCTCGGTACCTTGGGACGACGTGGAAGAGAAGAAGCATTCCCATTTAAGTCCCTCTTCCGTAATGCACTCTCAGCCATTGCAGCTGCAACAACAGAAGCATGGTCACCACCAGTCACCTGTGCGAGTGTGGGTGACTCCAGAAGAAACAAAGCATCTGGTAGCTTCTCAACACTCTCTTCCTGCTGACATCTCCTATAAACCCCACAACAGATACTGTAAACCCAAAAAAGGCCAAAACTTTACAGAAACAATGCTCTAGACTTAAATCTTGACACCAACAATTCATTCAATATCAGAATTGACTAAGATCCAAATCAACAAAAGGAACTCACTTTAGCAAACCTAGGAAACTAAGATTCTTGTACAAACGCATCTATACTAAAAGAAAAGAACAATACTTGAAGCCTCAAGGTAGATTTATAGCTAATATCTGAATCGAAAAGCTTAACCTATATAAATCAAAACTAGTCATAACTGTTTATTCCATCGAGAAAAAAAAAAAAAATCCCAAAATTTCGAAAACCCTAGAATCACTCACTGTCTAGTTGGAGGAATTGGAGAGGGTTTTCGTTGCGGTTGTGGGAGTGGTTGCTTCTCCTCGGCGGCTAAGACATCGTCGTCGGATGAAGAATCGTCGTAATCTACGAGTGACATACTTTCTCCAACCCTTGCAGTCTCTTCCTTCCTAAACGACGTCGTTTACAGCCGTTTGGTTTTATATACACACAAGCCGATGAAATAGACTAGTTGTTCTACAGAGTGACTTCTGTAGCCAAAATAATAACAGTGATTCAACTTCATTGTTAACTGAGAGTCTCATCTATATTAGACAATAATATGTTTTTATTGTCCATGTGAAATTAGCCAACTGAAGTTGAGATGAACAAAATAAATGTAAACAAAAAAAAGAAACGAAAGAAAGATTGGATTACACATGAGACTGTGACCCTCAAAAGAAGGTATATGTGTATGATGTATATACAGGGTTCAATATATCCCACTCATCTCAAGCTGCTCTGCTTGTTCCAGCTCGGTAGAGATCTTTCTGAATTAATGCTCAGATCGTTCAACAGAGTATTATTACTGCATGATTTTAAAGGGCCTATGTTAAATCCCCTTAACCCTGGTGACCGTTGCTGGTATGCACTTGGTCTAGTATTACCGCCATTGTTTGCAATCCTGAGTTTGCTTGGTGCTTCACTCATCATTGAGGTGGTCAGGCATAGCTTGTTCTTATACGGCGAGTAACTCTCCGACTGTGTGTCGAAGCTTCTCGGTCTTATCCTCGGGGAGCTCAAAGATCTTGACTTTGCCTTTGCTGACTCTGTTGCAACCATATAAGTTGGNACCATTCAAATTTGACAAAACTATTCCTGATTTGGAGATCTTGCATTGGAGGAGTCTTGCCGTTTTTTCACAAAAAGCCTGCTCATATCCTCTGTGGCAACATTGCTCCTGCAGATAGATAAAATCACAAGTTATTCGATCATAAAGTGATCTAAACAAGATACTGCATCAATTTCAGGAGCTAGTTCTCTCATATGTATGCCCAGAATGTCAACAATTCATAACCTCCTAAAACACAAATCACGCACAAAAGTACATATTCTACTCTTTCAATGATTGCTAACAATAACACTGCATAACATTTCTCCAAAGTATTTTAAGTTTAAGAGATAAAGTGAAAATGGAAATGAAACGAGCCAAAATATTATCAAGGTGATGGACTAACCTTCCCTTGAGCTGAGGAGGTACAAGCACATTACCCATAGTTTCAGGAATATTCTTGGAGTGAGGCAAATTTCCTCTCGGTACCTTGGGACGACGTGGAAGAGAAGAAGCATTCCCATTTAAGTCCCTCTTCCGTAATGCACTCTCAGCCATTGCAGCTGCAACAACAGAAGCATGGTCACCACCAGTCACCTGTGCGAGTGTGGGTGACTCCAGAAGAAACAAAGCATCTGGTAGCTTCTCAACACTCTCTTCCTGCTGACATCTCCTATAAACCCCACAACAGATACTGTAAACCCAAAAAAGGCCAAAACTTTACAGAAACAATGCTCTAGACTTAAATCTTGACACCAACAATTCATTCAATATCAGAATTGACTAAGATCCAAATCAACAAAAGGAACTCACTTTAGCAAACCTAGGAAACTAAGATTCTTGTACAAACGCATCTATACTAAAAGAAAAGAACAATACTTGAAGCCTCAAGGTAGATTTATAGCTAATATCTGAATCGAAAAGCTTAACCTATATAAATCAAAACTAGTCATAACTGTT
>NC_025697.1:5612603-5626383 GCF_000633955.1 Camelina sativa | reverse complement strand
ACCATTCAAATTTGACAAAACTATTCCTGATTTGGAGATCTTGCATTGGAGGAGTCTTGCCGTTTTTTCACAAAAAGCCTGCTCATATCCTCTGTGGCAACATTGCTCCTGCAGATAGATAAAATCACAAGTTATTCGATCATAAAGTGATCTAAACAAGATACTGCATCAATTTCAGGAGCTAGTTCTCTCATATGTATGCCCAGAATGTCAACAATTCATAACCTCCTAAAACACAAATCACGCACAAAAGTACATATTCTACTCTTTCAATGATTGCTAACAATAACACTGCATAACATTTCTCCAAAGTATTTTAAGTTTAAGAGATAAAGTGAAAATGGAAATGAAACGAGCCAAAATATTATCAAGGTGATGGACTAACCTTCCCTTGAGCTGAGGAGGTACAAGCACATTACCCATAGTTTCAGGAATATTCTTGGAGTGAGGCAAATTTCCTCTCGGTACCTTGGGACGACGTGGAAGAGAAGAAGCATTCCCATTTAAGTCCCTCTTCCGTAATGCACTCTCAGCCATTGCAGCTGCAACAACAGAAGCATGGTCACCACCAGTCACCTGTGCGAGTGTGGGTGACTCCAGAAGAAACAAAGCATCTGGTAGCTTCTCAACACTCTCTTCCTGCTGACATCTCCTATAAACCCCACAACAGATACTGTAAACCCAAAAAAGGCCAAAACTTTACAGAAACAATGCTCTAGACTTAAATCTTGACACCAACAATTCATTCAATATCAGAATTGACTAAGATCCAAATCAACAAAAGGAACTCACTTTAGCAAACCTAGGAAACTAAGATTCTTGTACAAACGCATCTATACTAAAAGAAAAGAACAATACTTGAAGCCTCAAGGTAGATTTATAGCTAATATCTGAATCGAAAAGCTTAACCTATATAAATCAAAACTAGTCATAACTGTTTATTCCATCGAGAAAAAAAAAAAAAATCCCAAAATTTCGAAAACCCTAGAATCACTCACTGTCTAGTTGGAGGAATTGGAGAGGGTTTTCGTTGCGGTTGTGGGAGTGGTTGCTTCTCCTCGGCGGCTAAGACATCGTCGTCGGATGAAGAATCGTCGTAATCTACGAGTGACATACTTTCTCCAACCCTTGCAGTCTCTTCCTTCCTAAACGACGTCGTTTACAGCCGTTTGGTTTTATATACACACAAGCCGATGAAATAGACTAGTTGTTCTACAGAGTGACTTCTGTAGCCAAAATAATAACAGTGATTCAACTTCATTGTTAACTGAGAGTCTCATCTATATTAGACAATAATATGTTTTTATTGTCCATGTGAAATTAGCCAACTGAAGTTGAGATGAACAAAATAAATGTAAACAAAAAAAAGAAACGAAAGAAAGATTGGATTACACATGAGACTGTGACCCTCAAAAGAAGGTATATGTGTATGATGTATATACAGGGTTCAATATATCCCACTCATCTCAAGCTGCTCTGCTTGTTCCAGCTCGGTAGAGATCTTTCTGAATTAATGCTCAGATCGTTCAACAGAGTATTATTACTGCATGATTTTAAAGGGCCTATGTTAAATCCCCTTAACCCTGGTGACCGTTGCTGGTATGCACTTGGTCTAGTATTACCGCCATTGTTTGCAATCCTGAGTTTGCTTGGTGCTTCACTCATCATTGAGGTGGTCAGGCATAGCTTGTTCTTATACGGCGAGTAACTCTCCGACTGTGTGTCGAAGCTTCTCGGTCTTATCCTCGGGGAGCTCAAAGATCTTGACTTTGCCTTTGCTGACTCTGTTGCAACCATATAAGTTGGTGTACTTACAGCCACCGTGGCAGGGCTTTGTTCCTCTTCACTTATTGAAACTTGTCTTTTATGATTATTAACCAATCTTCTTGGTGATGAGTTCCTTGGAGTTTTAAGCTGTTTCTCATTCAAAGTTTCCTCTTTAGGTTTTGTTTTCAAAGAGAAGTCGAGATCTTCGAGCTCCTTGCTTTTGGTTAGCTGCGTATCTACCCATTCGTCTAACCAGTACTTCCACTTCGTGTTACTCCGTTTCTGGTATGACTCCGCGGATTTCTGATGTTCACAATGAATAAGTGGTCAGGTCATTATGAAACTTCTTACAAAGCAATATAATTCCAGACTAAACAAGCGTATAGATACCCGGTGGGTGACTGCATATTCCTTTATCCTTTCTCTTCTTAGTGAAGCTTCTTTCTTACTCATGACCACAGCCTCTGCCTCTTCCTTTGTTAAAAGACTATCGTCCCATCTCTTTTGACTGTTTGTGTCCACCTGAAAATGTAACATTTTCTTACATACCGATAAACTACTGCAATGTATTCAAAACGTTACCTTCTTTAAATCTGAAGACGTACCTTGAGAATGTTGTCATTGAATGTATTGCCCTCTTCATAATCTCTGTGAGCACCTCCGGGAACCTGTGTCCTCTTACCACAGACCTGTGACTGAATGTTCACAACAGATTGCAAGCATTTTAGTGTAGTCATTGCTTGGCGTCTCACGGCACGACCTCTGATATATGCTTGGAGCTTCACTATTCCCTTCAAGGCACGTAGAGCTTTCCTTGCCTTCAATGAAGTTCAAAAAACATTATCAGCGTCATCAGCAACCCAAAAACCAGAACATAAGAAAACACTCGTCTTTAATATATATTCACATCTGCCTCTCAAGACTTAATAGGTCAATGAAACAGGACATGTATGCATCAGGATGATGATAAACAGCGCACACACACACACACACACAGATACTGATACGTTTGGAACCAATAAACTCCTTCATTCAATTCACCAAAGAAGTACACAAATTGATCAATGAGAGAATTCCTCTAGCTCTCAACCACTGCCTAAACCCGATCCTAGACTCATTCAGAATCCCCAATTCCTGCCTAAACTTTCATTAAACATGTTAGCTCTCTAGCTAACCTACTCTATTATAGTCAACACAACTACAAGCTAATAACATAACTTCAGTATTAGACTAACACAAGGCTTTTAACATAACTTTTCACGAAACTAACCTTCATTAAACATGTTAGCTCTCTAGCTAACCTACTCTACTATAGTCAACACAACTACAAGCTAATAACATAACTTTTCACGAAAAGAAGTCAATTTTTTTCCAAGAAAATCACATAAGAAAAGGGTACACAAGCTTACAAGATGACCCCGAAAAGCAGTCTGAATCCGAGTAGCAGCATGGACTTCTTCCTGTCTATCTAAAAACATTTGATACTGGACTACTAGATCAGCAGTTTCAGGGGATGTTG
This sequence comes from Camelina sativa, assembly GCF_000633955.1. Taxonomy (NCBI): domain Eukaryota; kingdom Viridiplantae; phylum Streptophyta; class Magnoliopsida; order Brassicales; family Brassicaceae; genus Camelina; species Camelina sativa. Next base: position 5,623,097 of record NC_025697.1, on the reverse strand, counting down.
AACCTTTTGATTCTTCTATGGAATCTAACTGTCGACTACAAGATACTTGGCTGATCTCACCCACATCTGACACAATTTCCTTCTTCTGTTCCTCATACGATTCATTACTTGTCCTGTGCTCTGGAGGTGCTGTAATGGAAGGTAATCTCTTCTTAATCCTAAGCTTCCAAAACGACCATTTTCTTCTCTTCTCTTTCTACAGAAATACATAAGAAGAAGAAGAAGAATCAAACAAGATGCAGAAACCATCACCAGCAGAAGAATGGGATTTTTTTTTTTCCCTTTTGCCCTCACCTTTTCTGAGTTAGCTTCTGAAATAAAAATCCTTTTCAATACAGTGAACAAGCCTTTCTTCTTAGCCATTGTTGCAGAACCATCACCTGCTATAATGCTCTGGTAATGCTCGCTCAATCAGTCAACCAAATCTGAAACAAATGTCGAACTTTTTTATATAAACAAAACAGTGACCAAATCAAATCAAAACACTACGGATACATATTGCCTAAAACCCTGAAATGTGCAAGTAAATACACATATCTCAGTACCATTATCTTAGATTTGATGAATCATACTTCAGATCAATACTCTAGAGATTCTTCTTACAATAATAAACTGCTTCTAGGAAAACTAAAATCCGCAAATGTGTCCTGAAATCTAAAAATTAGATCACACAAAGACACCAAAAAGCAGAAGGAAGTATCTAAAAAAGCACAATGCAGGTACATCACAAAATTGAAGTCTGTCTCCAAGATTTGAAACAAAACATATGAAAGAAAGAAAAAGAAAAAGAAAAAAAACTTACTTGATGGTGGTGTCAAAGATTTCTAAAAAGGTTAGCTTAATTGAAACTGTGTGAAATCGACAGAAACAAGAAGATTCAGGGAGAGGAGGGGTTTCTTCTTCAATGAGCGAAGATGACTTGACTGTTCATAAAATTATGAATGTGAACAAGAGAGAAGAAGCCTTGTTCTCTTCTCCACTGGTGCCGACAGGTGAACGTGCCACTTCATTGCCCCCACTCGAAATTATACTTTTACCCCTCATCTTCCCACTGCTCCTAACATCTGGTGTGTGTGGAATGATCTTTGCTAATTTCCTACCACAAACTTAGTTCTTGATTTTTTGTATATATTATTACTTCACAGATTTTAAAATATTATTAAGCTACATTAATCATTACTTCAAAAAGTTAAATAAGATCTCGTAGTATCATCATATTTTTATGTGTGAAAAGTTATATAAGTTGAAGATAAGTTAATTTCAAATGTAGTAAACAAATGCTCTCTCCATGTGGGAAGTTGTTCATAAATATCCTCAGACAGATCCCTAAGTCACACAACTCATAAATGCATTATACAATGTCAAAGATGAAATAATGTGATGAATAGCTACATTAGTTTAAAGCACTTTAACAACAGCAAACTAACTAAACTTTGCAACAAGTGTGAAGTAATGTATTAACAAAATCAAGACCATCATGCATGTTTTGTTTTCCCTAATTAAAATCTAATCGTGCTTTGTGTACCTTTCAATACTGCTACAAAAGTCACATTACACTTTATGTTGAAGACTTAATTTGCAAAGATGATTAGGTACTTACTACTATATATGATAGTGAAACCTTTTTAAAAAATTGGTCAAACGAGAATGACAACGCATTGTACATCTTTCAGATGGAAAAAAACATATTCTCCAAGTGGTATCCCTCTCAACAGGACAAAACTTTCAAAATCCAATTGCACCCATATGTATATATATATATATATTTTGTATAATGTAATTAAATTTAAAATACATTTTCAGACTTTTTTTTTAAATAGACAAAGATCGGAAAAACATTTTTGTACTACACATAGGGAAAATTTGAATACACACATCTATATCTGATAGATCAGCAATAATACAGACTACTAATCTACAAGATCTGGTTTATAAAATTTTTTTAAAAAAAGAACATTAGTTGTATAATTATCTCATCTGTAACATGTTTAACCATAGTTATAAAATTAAAAAAAACATGTTAACAACTTTAGAAAAAAAGACTGAGCAAAACGAATCACACCTAAGCTGGTTATAATAAGCCCAATAAAAATTAGCGTTAGCCCAGTGAGGCCCAATTTCACTTTGTAGTTAATTTCTTCCTCTGACCAGTTTGCTTGGCTTTGCTCTCTCTCTCTCTCTCTCTCTCTCGTCAAAGCAGCTGATCGAGTATTCTCATTTTCTAGGGTTCCAATCAAAATCTATCTGCAACAACAAAAATGGCTTTGGCAAATCGTTTCAGATCAGGGATCTCCTTCTTCAAGAACATCTCCATTTCTGATTCTGTCTCCTCCGCTAGATCCAATCCCCATGGAGGCTCGCTTTTCCCTGCGGTAATCGTTTTCTTAAAAATCGAATCTTTAACTCCCATTTTTTTTTTTTTGTTGTTGTAAAGAATCGATTTTAATTAACAAAATCAGTCGATCTAATCGCCTGATTGGATTTATAACAATAGAGTATGGAATTATCGTGTTTTCGCGTTTACATTGCTCAGCTTTACAATGTTGTTAAAGTCTTTAACTGTATCTGTCATCGTCCTTGAGGTTTCCCAGATAATGTTATCGATTTCATCTTTAAATTTTGTATTTTCTTTCTACCGCAGTTGAGAGAATATGCAACTGCTTCGGCCCAACAAACCGCTAATGTTAAGGTACACACCCTTATCTATGCTACTCAGTTGTTACTATTCCTAGGAGGATTACTCTTTTTCTTAGTGATTTTTGTGTGTTAAGGTAATATGAACCAATGGATAGCTGGATTTTGTATAATAATGCATTAACATCGTTGGAAGTGTATCTAGATTTGTTCTTTTTGTGTTAGTTACATTGTGTTTTGTTGTTTCTCAGGTGCCTATAGCTTTAGTTGGTGAAAATGGCAACTTTGCTTCGTGGCTATACATTGCAGCTGTGAAAATGAATTCCTTGGAAAAGATTGAGTCGGATCTTTCTGAGATGATTGAGGCAATGAAGACAGCTCCTACTTTTGCTCAGTTTACAAAGGACCCCTCTGTTCCTAGAGCGACAAGACTGGCTGCTATTAGGGATGCTTGTGATCAAGCAAAGTTTGCTGAACCCACCAAGAACTTCCTCTGTATGTAGCAAAACTTAATTTGGAAAGTGCCTAGTTTTTTTTTTTTTTTTGATTTTGATTGAAAAAAGTTGTTTGCTTTCTGAAACAGCTTTGTTAGCTGAGAATGGAAAGCTGAAGAACCTAGATGCCATTGTGAAGAAATTTATGCAGCTGACAAACGCACATAGAGGAGATATCAAAGTTTTGGTTACCACAGTCATGGTAAGCTACATATAGTTTGATTCTGTTTTATCTCTTAAAAGAACCTCAACTTAACATTGTGGATTGTATTAACGAATGATTTTGATCAACAGCCGCTTCCCCCTGCTGAGGAGAAGGAACTGAGGGAGACACTCCAGGAGATCATTGGAGAAGGGAAAAAAGTAACTGTGGAACAAAAGGTATGTAATCTGATACATCACAGGCTTGTTGCGATTGTGAACGTGTAACCCGGAATATAAACATCGATGTCTATGCTGGTGGTAATGTTGTATTGCAGATTGATCCAAGCATCTACGGTGGGCTAATCGTAGAGTTCCAACAAAAGGTGTTGGACATGTCAATCAGGACAAGGGCACAGCAGATGGAGAGGCTCCTCCGTGAACCTGTGGACTTCACCAACCTCTGAAAAATCTATCTTGAGAGAAACATCCCCCAAGTTTGTGATGATGCCACCCAATTGACAAATAAATATGGACCCTCCGGGGAAAACAATATATAGCTTGGCCACTTGCTCTCGTTTTGAATTTTGTCATTTGCAATTTAACCATTTGTTGTTGTTTGCTCTTCCTTCGAAATAAGCTTTTTCGAGACGTCAAAATTTCAATGAGATTATATATTGTCCTTAGTTTTTGTTTGGTCACTTTAACAGAATATGCTAAAAGTGAAGTTGGGAGAGCCACGAAACAAAAACAAGAGTACATTAAGGTGCCACGAAGCTACATAATTTATCTAATCAGAACACCGTCATTGAGTATTATAGGAAAAACCAAATTGACATTTTCTCGGAGACTATAATTAAAGGAATATCCGAAAAAAAAAATAAAAAACAACAATTTTTTTGTTGTAAAGGATTGATCTTTTTGTTTGCATCGGCCATCCCTAACCTTAGGATTTCGTGTTCTTGCTCTGAGCGAAACCCTAGATTCGGCCATTTTCCCCATTGAGCAGAGATGCTGCGAGTAGCAGGAAGGAGGCTTCTGTCTGTTTCGCAGAGATCTTCGACTGCGACCTCCTTCGTCCTCTCCCGTGACCATACCCTTTCCGATGGCGGTAACTCCTCTTCCGCCCCTAGATCTGTCCCCTCTGCGGATCTCTCGTCGTTCAGTTCTTACCACCGGAGCCTTATCAGAGGTCTGCCGATCTACAAACCCTTTATCTCTCTAGATTGATTTTTTCATTTCTGCTGTTGTCTGTAGTTTTTATCAATTGAATGATTTCCAAAAAAGAAACCTTTTTTTTTCTTTGCTTGTATGAATCAAGAGAATGATTGAGATTCGTAATCATATCCCAAACATATTTATCTTATTTGAAATTTCAATCGAATTCGAATTGACCAGTTCCGAATGATCCTTTGTTTGATGAGAAAAAAAAAAGCCTTTTTGATCATTTGTATCCCATCAATTTGTCTTATTATTAGGGAGATTGATGTTTTATCGTCTGTGGGGATATCATGTTAGCTAATTATACTTTGTTTGGCGGATTCATTAGCAGCTAAAAGGCAAGAGCTTGCATCAGTTGAAGAATCTGATATTTAGTATTGTTAACCAAGAGAGCTATGTTTGTCATCTTAGCTTAAGATTTTTGCTGTTTGTAAGCATCTCTATAATAATGAAGAGCAATCTGATCATTGAATTTGTTACCTTGGTTTTTGCATTAAATAGAGTTTAGTTGTCACTGATTTTGATTTTAGAATTGTTTGGATAAGTCTGTTAGCATTAGTCTTTTATCTCATGGATTCCACTTTTCTGTACTTATGTTTTCCTTTAGAACCATAACATTAACTCCAAGTCGTGATTGTGGTAGTCCTTTCTCCACTGTCATTTACTGAACGTTTTGTTGCTTAATATACTTATTGTGGTGGATTAATGTTTCATGCAATTTTCAGGTTTCTCATCCCAAGTCCTTACTCAAGGAAATGAGATAGGTTTTGGTTCGGAAGTCCCGGCCACTGTCGAAGCTGTCAAAACACCTAACTCAAAGATTGTCTATGACGACCATAACCATGAGCGTTACCCACCAGGTGACCCCAGCAAGAGGGCATTCGCCTATTTTGTCTTGTCGGGTGGGAGGTTTGTATATGCCTCTGTTATCCGTCTTCTTGTTCTGAAGCTGGTTGTGAGCATGTCTGCAAGTAAGGATGTCCTTGCCCTTGCATCTCTCGAGGTTGACCTAGGGAGCATCGAACCAGGAACAACTGTTACAGTCAAGTGGCGTGGAAAGCCCGTCTTCATCAGGCGAAGAACAGAAGATGACATCAAGCTGGCCAATAGCGTGGATGTTGGATCCCTGAGGGACCCACAAGAAGACTCGGTTAGGGTCAAGAATCCAGAATGGTTAATCGTGGTTGGAGTCTGCACTCACTTAGGGTGTATCCCCTTGCCTAATGCTGGTGATTACGGCGGTTGGTTTTGTCCGTGTCACGGTTCCCATTATGATATCTCTGGAAGAATTCGGAAAGGTCCTGCACCATACAACCTGGAAGTACCGACGTACAGCTTCTTGGAAGAGAACAAGTTACTCATTGGTTAATGAATAAAGCACAAGAGTCAAGTGTTTTGGTCTGAATGATCTTTAATATGTTTTTGTTTTAATATTTTCCGGCATTCTAGCGCTTTCCTCACACTTTGGTCTCTCAGCAAGATTGTCTTGTTTTGCTGAATAATACAAACTTGTCATTGTATGACTTAGCATCTGTCTCAACTGGTGTAAGACACTGTTCATAGTCTGTTTATTATTTGAAAAGAATTTTGAATAGTGTCATGCCTATCTATCCCAGTATATATATCGTTTGTAAAAGAGTTTCCTTTCGTATCTTAAAAGTTCGTAGGCTTCGGTCACATCACAATCGAGCCACCGAATGTTCTTCTAATGGATTATGCTTAGAGCTGTTTCAGAATGTTAGTCAACCTTTTTACATGTTCTCTCTGGAGGAAACATTTTGAAGACGTTCCAAGTTCAACTTTGTCTTCCATAATGAGAAGTCTGAGACTACTTCTTTGATGAATGCTGTCATTTATCTGATTGTATCTTAGCCTCATTTACTCATTTAGTTGGTTATCCATGATTCTACTTCTTTGATGATGCCCTCCTTTTTTTTGTTCGAGGCTTCTAAAATTCATTGGTGAAAACACTATAAAATTTGCTGCTTATATTGTGGTGGTGGTGGCCTAAGAAATGTCCTTGATGATTCTCTTCTTCCTACTTACTTTACCTGACGTCTCGCTGTGAATCTTAAGAACGTGGTGACCCTAGCTAGCTAGTCACTAGAGACGGCTCTCATCGTCGCAACATAACAACAGATTTGCATTATACTCCAGTTTAAGTATAAGTAATTTGTGACAAAAAAAATTCCTATTTTTTCAAAACATGTTCCCTTTTATCTACTTTGTATTTAAGAGAATCATACTGAAATAAAAAGATTTATGTCACATGTTAACTATACTCAAAAATTAAAGTATCAACAAAAATGTCATCAAAATCATGTAGTAGTATAATTTAAATATTAATTAATAAAGGTTATTAGAAAGAAAAAAGGAAAAACAACAAAAAAAAAAAAAAAAAAAAAATTGACCTTTTCTCGAAGACTATTCTTTCTGTAAGCATCGGCCGTTCCTAACCTGAGGTTTGTGTTCTTCTTCTTGCTCTGAGAGCGAAACCCTAGATTCGGCCATAACCCATTTGAGCAGAGATGCTGAGAGTTGCAGGGAGGAGGCTTTTCTCTGTTTCTCAGAGATCTTCGACTGCGACTTCCTTCGTCGTCTCCCGAGACCACACCCTTTCCGATGGAGGAGCCGACTCCGCTTCAGCTCCCAGATCCGTCCCATCTGCGGATCTCTCATCTTTCAATTCTTACCAGCGGAGCCTTATCAGAGGTCTGCTGATCTACAAACACTTTTCTCTCTCTTGATTTTCATTTCTGATGTTGTTTACAGATTCGTTGATTGAATGATTCTATACAAAAAAAAAATTGATTTTTTTTTGTTTGTAAGAGTCCTGGGAATGATTGAGATTGTTATTTTCGTATCTGGGCGATGATATGTGCAAATTGACATGACATCTGATTTGAATTCCATGAAATAGAAGGTGTTGTATTATAGCTTGGGTTACCATTTCTCCTTACTGGATTAGTAGTTATGCCTCTAATGATTACTTGTTCTGTCCAAATGGAAGTGAACATTTCATTTAGATTGATCGGATATGAATTGACCAATTCTGAGATTATCTTTTCTTTGATGAGAAAAGCTATTTGAGATCTTTGCTTGGGAATTTTGTTTTGTTTTAACCATGTTGTAATACATACCATCTGAGCATTGGAGTTGCTTGCTTGTTTTTCTTTCGTTGATAAGACTAGTGTAGTTTCAACTGAATTTGATATTTTGGTCCTTCATTATTCTTCTATTGTTTGCAGCTATTTCCATGATCACTTCTTTCATCCAGAAGGAAATAGACATTTGAGTTTATGATCGAATATGAATTGACAAGTTCTTAGATAATCCTTTGTTTGATGAGGAAAGCTTCCTGTTTGTAAATCCTTGAGTTGTGTAATCCTTAGTTTGATTAACACAAGCTTCCTGATATCTGAAGTTTTTATCTTGTGTATTTATATCGATCATTGAAATTTGGTTTCTTGATTTCTGCATTGATTAAAGTATAATTTTTTGGATATATTTCATACTCCTGCATCTTATACCATATGGATTCTGTGTTTATTTACTTGTGTTTTATTATAGAAGCTTATACATTAATTTTCAGTGGTAGTCTTCTACTGCTTAATACTTATTGATGTGAATATATATTAATGTAGCATTTTTGTTTTCAGGTTTCTCTTCCCAAGTTCTTGCTCAAGGAAATGAGATAGGTTTTGGTTCAGAAGTACCAGCCACCGTGGAAGCTGTCAAAACGCCTAACTCAAAGATTGTTTATGACGACCATAACCATGAGCGTTACCCACCTGGTGACCCTAGCAAGCGTGCATTCGCCTATTTTGTCTTGTCAGGTGGAAGGTTTGTATATGCCTCTGTTATCCGCCTTCTTGTTCTGAAGCTTGTTGTGAGCATGTCCGCAAGTAAAGATGTCCTTGCCCTTGCATCCCTCGAGGTTGACCTAGGGAGCATCGAACCAGGAACTACAGTAACAGTCAAGTGGCGTGGAAAGCCCGTCTTCATCAGGCGAAGAACAGAAGATGACATCAAGCTGGCCAATAGCGTGGATGTTGGATCCCTTAGAGACCCGCAAGAAGACTCTGTCAGGGTCAAGAACCCAGAATGGTTGGTCGTGGTTGGAGTCTGCACTCATTTGGGATGCATCCCTTTGCCTAATGCTGGTGATTATGGAGGTTGGTTTTGTCCGTGTCACGGTTCGCATTATGATATCTCTGGAAGAATTAGGAAAGGTCCTGCACCATACAACCTGGAAGTACCTACCTACAGCTTCCTGGAAGAGAATAAGTTACTCATTGGTTGATTAAATAAATCACGTCAGTCAGTCAGTGTCTGGGTCTCAATGAACTTCATCTGTTTTTTTGTTTTGTTTTTATTATATTCCGGAATCCGACATTTTGAAAGCAAGATTTGTCTTGCTTTTTCGCCGAATAATACAAACTTGTGATATTTGTTGAACGTTACCCAAGCTTCGATTATTTATTGCTCGTGAAAGACTATGTTCATTAGTCTGTGTTTATTGTATGAGAGAGATTCCTTTAACGTATCTCAAGATTCTTGGCGTCATCATCAATTTGGGTTTGCAATTACGTTTTGAGTTCCAAGTTTAAATGTAAATGTTCACTACAACTGATATAGCTATGCATACACATGTAACATATACCAAAACTGCAGATAAAGTCTACAGACTACAAGAATGAGCTCTTGTATCTAAAAGTAAATATTGGCTTTGATTATCTAAAGTAAGTAGAAACTGTAATCGTAAGAGAATCCCGTGAATGAATACTTGTCACTTGTCAGTCATGCAAAAGGGGCATATAGCTAGATCTTTTTTTTCTTTCTAGATTTGGTTATGTACACAAAGCATATAGGGACAAAAGAAATAGTTTGATTCAGATTAATCTTATTTAGTTTTTTTATGTTCATTCTTTGTAAATTTTAGCTAAGAAAAATGGTTTGACCTTTTTAATAATTGGATTTGGATCCCGGTCGTATCAACCCCAGCCCTACCCTAGTACTAGTAGTCAGCTACCCTGGTTGCACACACAAAAGCCAAAATTTGATTTGGGTAAACCATTGTGGACGATGAATTATTGTTTTTTTCCCTGTCACCACCTATTGTTTTCCTTTAGTGATACGGAAGTGACTTTTTTCTGACCCTTGCTACCTAACAACGGCCATTACATACTTGCTAATTATAAGCCAAAGACCCAAAGGGTCTTGGACTAAGCAACCTCTCGTGTTTATCATAAGGCAACCGCTCTTATCTCTAATTATTTTATTCATATACATCAGACCAGCTGTTTTCTAAATTCAAACTGATTGATCTGGTGTTAAAATCACATTTATCTACATTAAAAATCCTATAGTATTTACATTATAATGTTGTTTTCCGACATAAGTTAGATTTGTAATCGAATATATAACCTATTTCTTGTATGTTAGCTAAGATATACTATACTGGATTAAATTGTAAGAAATAGAATATGTGAAAAAATGACAAAAAATAGTCAACTAATAGCAAATATCGCCATCATGATATATATATATATATAGTAGGCGTATGATTATAAGTTCGTCTTTAGCGTTCCCGACCTAACTCAAAAACTCACCACCAACCCCATTTGTTTCCCCTTCTTGTTTTTTATATTCTTCTTGATCGATCAAACCAAGAAAAACTCTTTCATTCTTACCCCCGACCCAGAAAAAAATGGCAACCATTTCGAATCTCGCTAATCTTACCCGCGCCCCTTGTCTCGACTCCAAATCTTCCTCTTCAGGTTCTGTCTTGCCCAGATCCTCCATCAGTTTCCGCACTTTGAACGCAAAGCTTTCATCTTCTCACCTTTCCCTTCGTTATAATCAACAATCAAGACCTTCCCTCTTGTAAGTCCTCTGTTTCTTGCTCTGGGGTTTCACCAAAAGATGATCTTTTTTTTAGCTGGAAACGTAACTCGAATCTCATGGTGTAGGCTAATAATATAATCAAGGTTCCTCTTTTATT
>NC_025697.1:5601203-5612568 GCF_000633955.1 Camelina sativa | reverse complement strand
TTTTCTTTTTGGTGTTAATTTTGCAGTGTGAGGTGTTCAGTCTCTGGTGGAAACGGAACAGCTGGAAAAAGAACACCTCTTCACGATCTATACGAGAAGGAAGGTCAGAGTCCTTGGTATGATAATCTATGCCGTCCAGTCACAGATCTTCTACCCTTGATTGCTCGTGGTGTTAGAGGCGTTACTAGCAACCCTGCTGTAATTTCCATCATCTCTCTCCTGTGTTTGGCTTTGCTTTTACTGACTCTCTGTGGTTGTGCGTTTGTCTTTACCCTTTTACTGTTTAAAACCTTTGCAGATCTTCCAGAAAGCTATTTCCACTTCAAATGCTTATAATGATCAGTTCAGGTACTCCTATTAGTATAGTATTTGCATATTCTTGTGGTTTGTCTTGACTTGTAGTTCATTCTAATAAAGTTTGATGATTTTTGGATTAGGACACTTGTGGAATCCGGGAAGGACATTGAAAGCGCGTATTGGGAACTTGTGGTGAAGGATATTCAGGATGCGTGCAAGCTTTTTGAGTCAATCTATGATCAGACTGATGGTGCGGATGGCTATGTCTCTGTTGAAGTTTCACCTAGGCTTGCTGATGATACCCAAGGCACTGTTGAAGCTGCTAAATATCTTCAAAAGGTTGTGGACCGTCGTAATGTCTACATTAAGATTCCTGCTACTGCTCCATGTATTCCTTCCATCAGGGATGTCATTGCAGCTGGGATTAGCGTCAATGTCACGGTATGTTATCCTAGAGTCTATCATTAAATTTCATGTTTTTATTGCAAGTATAGAGTGTTATGATGTACTAGATCACTAGATTAGTCCTAGGGTGTTGAATGAATTTGATTGTCTGGATGATGTGATGTTACTTTTTCCAAATCTGTTCTCATTTGTTCTGTTATGTTTCAGCTTGTATTCTCAATCGCCAGATATGAAGCAGTGATCGATGCATATTTGGATGGCCTCGAGGCATCTGGACTTGATGACCTTTCAAGAGTTACCAGTGTTGCTTCCTTCTTTGTTAGTCGGGTGGATACTCTCATGNGCTGGAAAAAGAACGCCTCTTCACGATCTATACGAGAAGGAAGGTCAGAGTCCTTGGTATGATAATCTATGCCGTCCAGTCACAGATCTTCTACCCTTGATTGCTCGTGGTGTTAGAGGCGTTACTAGCAACCCTGCTGTAATTTCCATCATCTCTCTCCTGTGTTTGGCTTTGCTTTTACTGACTCTCTGTGGTTGTGCGTTTGTCTTTACCCTTTTACTGTTTAAAACCTTTGCAGATCTTCCAGAAAGCTATTTCCACTTCAAATGCTTATAATGATCAGTTCAGGTACTCCTATTAGTATAGTATTTGCATATTCTTGTGGTTTGTCTTGACTTGTAGTTCATTCTAATAAAGTTTGATGATTTTTGGATTAGGACACTTGTGGAATCCGGGAAGGACATTGAAAGCGCGTATTGGGAACTTGTGGTGAAGGATATTCAGGATGCGTGCAAGCTTTTTGAGTCAATCTATGATCAGACTGATGGTGCGGATGGCTATGTCTCTGTTGAAGTTTCACCTAGGCTTGCTGATGATACCCAAGGCACTGTTGAAGCTGCTAAATATCTTCAAAAGGTTGTGGACCGTCGTAATGTCTACATTAAGATTCCTGCTACTGCTCCATGTATTCCTTCCATCAGGGATGTCATTGCAGCTGGGATTAGCGTCAATGTCACGGTATGTTATCCTAGAGTCTATCATTAAATTTCATGTTTTTATTGCAAGTATAGAGTGTTATGATGTACTAGATCACTAGATTAGTCCTAGGGTGTTGAATGAATTTGATTGTCTGGATGATGTGATGTTACTTTTTCCAAATCTGTTCTCATTTGTTCTGTTATGTTTCAGCTTGTATTCTCAATCGCCAGATATGAAGCAGTGATCGATGCATATTTGGATGGCCTCGAGGCATCTGGACTTGATGACCTTTCAAGAGTTACCAGTGTTGCTTCCTTCTTTGTTAGTCGGGTGGATACTCTCATGGACAAGATGCTTGAGCAAATTGGTACCCCAGAAGCTCTAGATCTCCGTGGCAAGGTAAAGCTCTATTCATCGCTGAGAATCATTCATGCCAGTCAATGTGAATATCGAGTATGAGTTTATGACACAGGATATGTTTACTCTTGCAGGCGGCTGTGGCTCAAGCTGCATTAGCGTACAAGCTGTACCAGAAGAAATTCTCAGGCCCAAGATGGGAAGCTTTGGTTAAGAAAGGTGCCAAGAAGCAGAGGCTTCTCTGGGCATCAACAAGTGTTAAGAATCCAGCTTACTCAGACACCTTATATGTCGCTCCTCTCATAGGACCTGACACTGTAAGTCATTTGTTTTTGTTTGTTTAGTCTCTCATGTTTCATAGGCTCTGGATTGTGTATATTTACAAACGCTTCTGTATTTTTTTTTGGGTGTGGTTTTAGGTGTCAACCATGCCGGATCAAGCCTTGGAAGCATTCGCAGATCATGGAATCGTGAAGAGGACAATAGATGCGAATGTATCAGAAGCAGAGGGGGTATACAGTGCACTAGAGAAGCTGGGAATAGACTGGAACAAGGTAGGAGAACAGTTGGAAGATGAAGGAGTAGATTCGTTCAAGAAGAGTTTCGAGAGTCTGCTCGGTACTCTGCAAGAGAAGGCCAACACTCTCAAACTAGCCAGCCATTGAGAAGTAAAAAAAAGCTCAGAGTCATGATTTTGGTTTTGGTGGGTGAGATAAAATAAAAGAAGAACCTTTGGCTTTGGTTCTTCAACCCTTACGCATTCTAATCTTGTTATTATAAAAAGGCTTTTGCTTGATGTGTTCCACATTGTGAGCTCTTCTGTCTTCTTTGTTCTTTGCATGATGCTTCCATGGAGGTTATATTTAGTTTCAGTAAAAACAATTGGCGAGTTAAAAACTGTCCTTATCTATAATCCAGTCTTGGTTCAGCTTTCTATACCAAAAAATTTGCACTTTTCTGTCATATGTTTTTTAAAGGGAATTTGGATAATCCAATTTATAAATTGTGAACTTAATTTGGGATTATATAGCGAAGAAGCACTAGAAGTCTCTACAAAAAAAAAGATAAAGAACAAAAAAAAAGGCTGAGACATTTATCTCTCAGGAGACGTACCAACCAAAGTTCAAAGTTTCAGTTTTTCAGTTTCACTCGAATGGCGTCAATTTCGTCCTTTGGCTACCTCCCTCAATCCACACCGCTCACCGGAGCTTCCTCCACCACCGTGCGACACCGTACCATCTCATTGTTTCTTCTTCGTCTTCTTCCTTTATTAACTGAAATCTCTCGTTTTTAATTTCCTCAGAGATGCCGGACGACTGTGGCTGCTCGATTAGCCGACCAATCAGATGAATTCTCTACTCTTCGCTCTACCAGTTCGCTTCTGCAATCTTTAGTTTTCCTCTCTCTTATATTGAATATGCGTCCTCCTCCTAAGTAGTAGTGAATTGATTGTGTTTTTAAAAAAACAGGTGGGAATTGTGTTCATATCTCTGGAGAGTTTGATCGCAGAAATTTGTTGGTTTCTTCTGTTGGTTTGTTGATTGGAGCCTTTGCATACGATGTTAAAGATGGAGACTTTGCAGCAGCTTCCCAATTCGCTGACAGTAATAACTTCAATTCTCTTTTTTTTTTTTTTGAGGACAGAGAATCTTTCTTAAGGTTACATTCCGATTAAGTAGTTCGGTTTCGGTTGTGCCTTTTGGAGCATAGTACCTCAAGATTAAGTAGAGTCATTGGCATTTGTGAATTGGAATACTGTTTGATTGCTCTGACTTTGTCCGCTCACGGTTAGGAGTTTGGTTGTGAGAGAGAAAGATGTGTGTTTTTTAGGTGAATTTATCCGTGCAAAATTTATCGTTGGTTGCTTGACAGCTTTTCGAATATTTTCATAGTGATTGTTGAATACATAGATGTCTCCTTTTTATGAATCCACATTCTTTTGGGTATATGTCTGAACTCACAGTGCCAGCGCTTAAAGGAAAAGATTATGGGAAAACAAAAATGAAGTATCCTGATTATACAGAAACACAGTCTGGTCTTCAGTACAAGGTCACCCCTCATTTTGTGCCAAATCCTTATACAGGTTAGACTCTGACTATGTAGTGAACTTTAACTTGGTGGTTTGAAATGAATGCAGGATTTGCGAGTAGGAACTGGGCCTACAGCAAAGAAGGGTGACAAAGTTGTGGTATGGAATATCTATGGTCTCATGTTTATCTAGAAGTTTGCTGTGGTTAGAGAATTTGGAGTTTGCTTATAATGTTTTAAAGTCCAGAATTTGCTAGTAGTTACTAAAAAATTGAGCTGGGCATGTCAGGTTGACTGGGATGGTTACACTATAGGTTACTATGGCCGCATTTTTGAAGCTCGCAATAAAACTAAAGGGGGTTCTTTTGAGGTATGAACTCGTTTTTGGCTCTTGTCTGTTTTATTAGCAACAAATGATTCAGTTCTTAACATGAGTGTCCTATTTGTATATATGTAGGGGGACGATAAGGAATTTTTCAAATTTACCTTGGGATCGAATGAGGTGTGTGCAATTCTAAATTCTTCTATTTACTATGCTGGTTGTACCAGTTTAAAGCATGGACTCTATTGATGAGGGTATGAACTGTTTCTTTTTGGGTGCTGCATGATCATGGTGTTCCAGGTGATACCTGCTTTCGAGGAGGCTGTCTCTGGGATGGCTCTCGGTGGTGTCAGAAGGTTCAACATCTTTCTAATATCTCTCACACTCTACATATCCTCCATATGATTTTCATTGGGAAGTTCATATAGTAAACAGAAACTTACCTCCTTGGATCAGCGTAGAAGAGATGTCAAGTCTCATACAGTGACTGTTGTTAGAACGAATCAGTGTAATCATTTAGCTTGGTATTGCAGGATAATTGTACCGCCAGAACTAGGATACCCGGATAATGACTACAACAAGAGTGGGCCGAGGCCGATGACTTTCTCTGTGAGCCATTGTGTTTGTTTCATATCTTTATGTATAACAGTATAAGAAATACAAAAAATGTAAATGTTCTCTTTTATGTTGGGCAGGGACAACGTGCATTAGATTTTGTGCTGAGGAACCAAGGGCTCATAGACAAGACACTTCTCTTTGATGTTGAACTCCTCAAAATTGTACCGACTTGATATAGACATCAACAGTTTACGACACTCACGTACATAGATATATATATTTATGATGTGTATACTTTTATCGGCACACTTGTGTAAATTGAGCTCTGTTTATATCATATAATGTTGGATGCCAGCTTTAAGGATCTGTACTGAAGTGTCCTTATGATATATTCAATTAAATAGTCAGAAAAATGCGTTAAAAATTTTAAAGCATGGACTAGAATTTGATTCATCTTTACTTCAGTTCAGTGTATATAAAACTAAAATAAAATCAGTTTTGATTTTGATTCCAATAGAGAAGTAGGTGTGTATTGGATTGTACTTCACTTACAAATAAGTTTTGAGGTGACTTTATAACTCTTCTAGCTGTTATTAAATCTTCCTTTTGATTGAAGAAATTGTATAGGGGTTTACTTCGCAAACATAGCTTTTCCCTATTCGTATAACCTCATAGGGTTTAGTCGTTTAGACTTTGGATAATGATAATCCCTAACATAGATTAGTTATTATTACACTTCATAAATTTTCTCGATATATAAAAATATGAACACAAACTAGTGTTTGCTTCTGTTGTTTTGACTTTTGTTGAGTTAAGCAAATATGGGTAATGGGTTCGATGTCAGAGTCAGCATTAATGGAGACTGCAAAACAAAAGAAGAAGAACCAAGTTGGAGTGACGCATTGTAGAAAGCCCTTAGGTGAGAGTTGTGTCTTTCCAAGTACAAAACCGAGCGATGAATCAACATATATGCTTTTTTATGTATGAAATCAAGACCTGAACATGAGTCCTTCCTCTCTTGAATCGAACGTTTTAAACTGTGGGCATAATGGGACTCCACGTGCAATTAATGCAGGTCCTATATCTACCACTTACCAGCTAGCCCCCGTCTATTTAATATTCAACTTCCCATTTTAAGCTACTGCATTTATACACTTCTCTAACTAATCCTCACACATCATTTTCTGCTTTCGGATTTTTTTTGATTGATTCAACTATATTATTAAGTTCCCTTTATTGCTCTTAACCTCTCTTGCTGTTTTTGGTCACTGTAAAGATTCCCAAGTTCTATGGTTTTGTGAGCCAAAGATCGATTATGGTTGCTTCGGAGATCAAATCCCCTCTGAGTTTCGAACAGGGTACGCCGGGAGGATGTTCTAGCTCGTCTGTGCATCATAGGAAGCAGTTGAGTGTGTTCTTCATAGAATCAGATAACAGACGTCTTGCTCTTGGTCGTGGCTATACCGGAGGAACCACTCCGGTTAATATTCATGGCAAACCCATCACCAATCTCTCCAAAACCGGTGGTTGGATTGCAGCTTTTTTCATTTTCGGTAACTTTCATCTTTTGTCTTATATTTGATGATATAGATAGTTCATAGTTGTGCTTGCCAGCTTAAGTTAGTTTTGGTTGTTGTATGTTTAGGAAATGAAATGGCAGAGAGAATGGCTTATTTCGGATTATCAGTGAACATGGTGGCGTTCATGTTCTACGTAATGCATAGGCCTTTTGAGAGTTCTTCAAACGCAGTCAACAACTTCCTCGGCATCTCTCAAGCCTCCTCTGTTCTCGGTGGCTTCTTAGCTGATGCTTACTTGGGGAGATACTGGACTATCGCCATCTTCACTACCATGTATCTTGTCGTAAGTACTAGAACCTGTTCAATTCTATGAAACATATGTTTCGATATGAAACTATTTTTAAAATCAATGGTATTTTGTATTGTGTTGCTTGTGAAAAGGGGTTGGTAGGAATAACATTGGGGGCAAGTTTGAAGATGTTCGCACCAGACCAGAGCAACTGTGGCCAGTTATCATTGCTCTTAGGAAATTGTGAAGCAGCCAAATCCTGGCAAATGCTTTATCTCTACACGGTTCTCTACATAACCGGATTCGGTGCTGCTGGTATAAGGCCATGTGTTTCCTCATTTGGTGCCGACCAGTTTGATGAGAAGAGTAAAGACTATAAGACACATTTAGACCGTTTCTTCAACTTCTTCTATCTATCAGTCACTTTAGGCGCAATCATTGCCTTCACTTTGGTGGTGTATGTTCAAATGGAACTTGGTTGGGGTATGGCCTTTGGCACATTGGCCACGGCTATGGGGATTTCTAATGCTTTGTTCTTTGCTGGTACACCGCTTTATCGGCATAGGTTGCCTGGTGGTAGTCCATTGACAAGGGTCGCTCAGGTCTTAGTTGCCGCTTTCCGTAAACGAAATGCAGCTTTTACAAGCAGCGAGTTCATTGGTTTGTACGAGGTTCCTGGCTTGAAATCTGCTATCAGTGGCAGTCGTAAAATTCCTCATTCCGATGATTTCATGTAAGTCTTCCTCCTTTGCCTTCTATCTGATTTTTAGGATTTTCAGATTGTAACTAGTAACCATATACAGATGGCTAGACAAGGCTGCGCTTCAGTTGAAAGAAGACGGATTAGAGCCATCTCCATGGAAGCTATGCACAGTAACACAAGTTGAGGAAGTGAAGATTCTGATCAGATTGATTCCAATCCCAGCATGCACTATAATGTTAAGTCTAGTCCTCACAGAGTATCTTACACTCTCAGTGCAACAAGCTTATACACTCAACACACACATTCAACACCTCAAGCTTCCAGTGACGTGCATGCCTGTCTTCCCAGGCCTTAGCATTTTCCTCATTCTCTCCCTGTATTACTCTGTGTTCGTCCCTATCACAAGAAGAATCACTGGCAATCCCCATGGTGCTTCCCAGCTTCAAAGGGTGGGGATAGGCCTAGCAGTTTCTATCATATCAGTAGCTTGGGCTGGACTGTTTGAGAACTACAGGAGACACTACGCGATACAACATGGTTTCGAGTTCAATTTTTTGACACAAATGCCTGAACTAACCGCATACTGGTTATTAATCCAGTACTGTCTCATCGGAATCGCAGAGGTCTTCTGCATTGTAGGGCTATTGGAGTTCCTTTACGAAGAAGCTCCCGATGCTATGAAGAGTATTGGTTCTGCTTACGCTGCTTTAGCAGGCGGGTTAGGGTGTTTTGCTGCCACCATTCTGAACAATATCGTCAAGGCTGCGACTCGGGACTCTGATGGGAAATCGTGGTTGTCGCAAAACATAAACACGGGGAGATTCGACTGTTTGTACTGGCTGCTCACGCTTCTCAGCTTTTTGAATTTCTGTGTTTTCCTTTGGTCAGCTCATAGGTACAAGTACAGGGCTGTTGAATCTGAGGAAGACAAGAGTAGAGCACTTCTATAAAGACACCATCTCTGTGTTCTGTTCTGCATATCATTCTTTTTTTAGAAAGACAGTAGTACCTGTATCGTCCTATTTTGTTAATGTTTAAGAGAGGACAGTCCGCTTAACGGGATTGTTCTTTTGTAAGAAGACCATAAAATTAAGTCCTGAAAACGTATATTTTGGCAATTTTCAATGCATCCACTGAGATACAGAACAGGGAAATAAAAACACTGTTTAACAAATTCTGTTACAAAAAAGGGTCCAAACATACTAATCCTACAACTGTCTAAATATACCTCAGTCCTTTCATATATTGCTGCCTAGATATCACATACTGAGCCGCAGAGTAAACAATTCCTAAAACTCCCAGAATCCGAACTTGAAACACGTCTGTTATTATCACGGCTGCAAAGCTAAGTGGCACGGTCAGCATCGGTGACGCGTCTGTGTGTTTGGTGGTGTAACTCCACACGTACCTGTTGAATATAATGTGACCTGGTGCTGTGAGTATTAAGAGAGCCAGGTTCTTCACTGCAAAGAACCATTCACGGCCTCCAATTTCTACTCCCCAACCTGCGTTTCCACCGAACCAAACTTCTTCCCAAACAGTGTAAAGAGAGGATAGTGCCAAGTATGTTGATATGGCTACTGTAACTGGGAAGTATCTCTGTTTATCACCAAACCCGGATAAGAGATCAGAGTCTTGGTTCAGGAGAAGTAAGATTGGAGCCAGGAAGAATATCGCTTGGCTTGAGCCGCCTGACAGGTGGAGGTTGAGGATTACGCATATGGCAAAACACATGATTGTGGCGACGTTACCAACCGCAGGCATCCATGCCGCTCCCTCTTCTGACATTTTCTCTACTGCAAAGCTTTGGATCGAGGTGTTTCGGCGTTGCTGCATCAACCTCATTCGTGTCGGGAATATTCCTCTGGCACCGCCTTGGGTTTTTGATTGACCACTCCTCTCAGAGAATTTATCACGCAAAAGTGAAGTGAGCTCAAACTTAATCAGGAGAGCTATAAGCATAAATATCGCTGCATAAAGACCTAGAAGAGATGTTCTTGCACCTTCAATGGCCAACATAGTTGTGACTTTCTTATCCTCCTCCCTTGTGTCCCAACCCCAGGCAACATTATCGTTGAGATCGTTTTTAATTCTGACTTGCCCTTCTAACAAATATGTCACGGGAAAAAGAGCCACGATAAGAGCAAACACCCAGGGAAGCAGCTTTGTGCTTGAGGCAGATGGGAAATGGGTGAAGATGACAAAAACTGAGGCACACACCATTGTTACAACGATCAGGGCGTGTAAAACAGCAGCTTGTAGAAAGAACTCTGCAGATATGTAAACACCCAGAGCTAAACCCATGGCAATGGAATAAAAAGCTCTCAGTTCTACCACATATTTGATTGGGATAAGAGATGTGGCAGCAGCAAGCATCAACAGGAGTGACACAATAAGCAACCAAGACGGCCAAGTCGGTTTGGATGCCATGAATCCATAGATGGAGATGTCATCAGCAGACTGGCGAGCGGCCTTGATCATGTCTGAATGGTAACTCCACGTCATAGGCATCGGTGGCTGCAACAGAATAAACATGCATCCAGTTGCCACTACTAATACCAAGCTTCTTTTAGCTGACTGCAAAAAATAGTAAAATTGTCCTGATCAGTAAAAAATAGTAAAATTGTCCTGATCAGTAAAAAGCGACAACTGAACTCTCATTTTAGTGTTTATACTCTTTACATCAAGACCTTAGTTCCAGCATTTACTACAACTAGATACAGTCTACAGCACGACTATAACTAGATGCAGTCTAACTACTTCATAGAGTTAAAGTAGAGGTTTTAAAACATGAAATGAATGCTTTCAAGAATACAGTTAAATAGAACAATTCTCCTATAAAAACATCAATTTGTTTTCTTTTTATGCCCCATGATGTAGCCTCTGATAGTAACCAACAAACTCATAACATGTTAAATGACCGGCTTGCTAAAGAAATGTTGCTATGATTTACGTCCACCAAGAATCTTGTTGGAGAACTTTTTCTTAGGTATCGGTTCTTTTTCTAGATAATCAGACAGAAATTCATCAAACAAAGCATATGCAAATAGTATAACAGACATACCAAGACATGCGAAAAGTGGAGGGCAACAATTGGTATACAGGCCAGACCAATTGAAACGATGCAGAAACCAAGAAGCAAACCATCAGTAGGAGGTCTTCCATTCCACCACTGCAGAGCATCAAATATTGTTTCCCGGCAAAACCAAACAGAGACAGCAACCACTACGGCATGAGCATAACCTTGCCATGGTTTCATTTTAGAGGCAGATTTCGACTTCTCCCTGCACATTCCACCAATCGAATAACTAAAAATCAAATTTAAAATTCAAAATGAGAAAATGCTTGTAGAAGATAAAATGCCCAGTGCATACTTGTATAGCAGGAGGGGAGGGGAAACAGCCAGCAATAGAGCTACAGACACCCATACAATTGATTTCGATGATAGGAAGAGCATAGCTAACTTTGCTGAATAAAGACAAGTCAAGATCCAGACTGCCTTTTGTCCAATTCGGTGGTCAGCAAATAGTCTTCTCACCACAGCCAATCCTATTAGCGACGTCAAGATAACCATGTAGCTGGGGTACATCACATCGTCTTCCATTCCATAATAGTATATGCTTGAGTAATTGAAAAATCGGTCCTCGATGTAACATAGCAACAATGCATGGGCCACCATACCAGCTTCAGTCAAGAAGTGAAATTTTGATGGAAGAAGAACAAGACCAGGAATCACCATGGCTATGATAATGTTAGCCACTATTAGCTTACAGAATGATTTGAGGAACATGCCGGCTAACCATATGTTTAAATCCCAATAATTATGCATGACGAACCATATAACCATTAAGCTTCCAAGGGCAACAAATGCAAAGTAAGAGGGCACACTTTTCTTTGTAAAAAA
>NC_025697.1:5583935-5594877 GCF_000633955.1 Camelina sativa | reverse complement strand
AATGCATGGGCCACCATACCAGCTTCAGTCAAGAAGTGAAATTTTGATGGAAGAAGAACAAGACCAGGAATCACCATGGCTATGATAATGTTAGCCACTATTAGCTTACAGAATGATTTGAGGAACATGCCGGCTAACCATATGTTTAAATCCCAATAATTATGCATGACGAACCATATAACCATTAAGCTTCCAAGGGCAACAAATGCGAAGTAAGAGGGCACACTTTTCTTTGTAAAAAATCGAGCAAAATAAAGCCCAGCAACTGCAGGAAGCGGAGTAAACTGCAAGATAAACAGAGAATAGAAATTCCATTGTTACTAAAATGGTGTGACAGGGCATAACAAATGAGGCAATTTATGGAATTCAATGTGTCAACTGTCAACTGTCAACTTTTAGAAAGGAAACCTCCATAGATGGACACATGCATTACTTGAAAGCGGTAAAGAGTAAAGCAACTATATCAACTTGCTGCAGCAAATTCTACAAGACTACTATGACAGGCGTCAGCTGCCACATACAAGTCAACTTTCTTTTGCTAAGAAATAGTGTGTGGACTGATAGGACGCACCCGCAGAGAAGGCACAACATTACATCGTCAACATATGCCTTAGTCTATATGTCATATATTTATTTAAAATCACAACTTATAGGACCATGCAACATTACAAACTTTAAACAAATGTATGCTAAAGTTAAAGTTTTGTAAACTTTTTTGCTATTCGATGTTGGAGCTACGGCCTTCAAAAAGCTTATACAGCCGATCCAGTTATATATAAAAGAAAATACAGCTACTTTTCCATTCCTACGACCAACGATTAGATAACATACGATTCTGGTAGCTTGCAATATGCTAGCCTAAAGAGACGAATTTCACGGGATACCTAGTCGACTAATTGAAACCAAAATTTGATTACAGGAAAGACATAGTAATTAAATACTATGCAATGAGAAGTGAAATACTTACCAGAACTGGAAATCCTACAACAATAGCTCCAGCAGAACTCACGATCACAGACAAAGCTGTGAAAAAGGCTGAGCTAAGAGCACCCGAGATCATTCCAAGAACAGAAGCACCAGCGCCAGCAGCACCTCCAAGCAGTGTTATGGTCACCAGAAGGTAGTTCAATGGAGGGGGCACTTGAATATACTTCCCAAAAGAGCGGAAAACAACTCTAATCTCCAAACAGATCACAATAATGACCATGGCAATGGCCCCATTCACAATCCGAATGCTCTGCAGCTGATGGGAATCCTTGGTAACCCACCATAGACCACCTCTTGTCGAAGCATAGAGCTGGAACAAGAAAGGGATAAAGAACAGAAGCAGCAAATCACAAAATGAAGCAGCTGATGAGAATATCACAGAGTAATGTGACGCCACGTGAAACAGAAGCGGCATAAACATCAAATTCAGCGAAAGGAAACAGCTCTCGAGCTGTCCAAGGATAAAGCTATCATCAGGGATCTCTCCTCCATGGTACTTAACTTCCTGCTTGGTCTTGAACGAAGAAACCCTCGGAATAGCGAAAATCCAATAGAAGACGCAGGCGAACAAGAGGTAATAGTAAGAAGAGTTGTTCATCCCAACGGCAGAGATGGTAGCCCATGCGAAAAACGAAGAGGCGGTGAATGGGACTGAGGCGAACAAGAGACGCTCAAGAGCGACAACAATTGAAGGATTCTCCAACTGAAGCCATTTGAATTGAAGCGAGGACCAGCAACCAATGAGGAACGTAGTCTCAGCGCAGAGAAAAGCCGCGAGCAAGCCGAGAGGAACGGAATTGAATGAGGATAAGAGAGAAGAAGAGAAGAAGAAGGAGATCTGAGCAGCGATCAGCGACATCCATATACCGAGGAAGCCTCCGAATTTGACATTGAGAGAATCGACGATGTAGGAGATAAGGAGGCCAATTGTGAGGGTAGCGACAACCGGAGCGCCGCCGAGGTCGAGGAGGAAGGCGGCGCATGGGACAAGAGCAATTGCGATCCGTCCATTGTAAGCGAAGGAAGACGGAGAGAATCGAGAGTTGTTGGATCTTGAAGTAGGAGTAGCTCGATCGATGAAGTTTCTGGTTGAGCCAGGGCTCATGTGAGGGGAGTAAGAGGAGGAGGATACAGTAGGTTCACCGGATGAAGTGGTTATATGCGGCCGGAACAGCCGTGGCTGTAGCTCCGGTGGCATCATCGTCGCCGGAATTTTTTCTTTGGGATACAGATTGAAAGGCGAATCTCGCCGTTCACTGATGGAAGAAGAAAGGATCTGTGTGTTGATTTCGCGGAAACTGTGACGTGTCCGGAGGAATCTTAGCCATTGGATCTTTACCAGTGGGGCTCTCTCTTAATCCTATAGCTTTCGTAGGTCCGCATCCACTGAATAGTGAGCCAAAAACGCTGTCGTTTCAAGGTATGACTAGTGAATACACTGTCGTTTCGTCATGAGGACACGATTCATAGAGATCATTACTCGACAATTGTAACGGACTTGTAATATTCAATAACTTGTGTATAACAAATTAGGGTATACATTATGAATGTTAACGTTACTATCTGTTATTATTTGTTACGGGATTTGTTATTCTTTAATTATTATTTCCCTATCATTCAAGTCTCTCTCACTCACACATTATGTAACGGCGGTTTTATCGGCTGGAATGAAGCTCATGTAGTTCCCACGTTGGAGTTTTCCGGCTAAGAAACTTGGAAACAACATTGGTCTCCAGTATCTTCAAGGCGTCTTCATTCGTCACTGACCTCGGAGTCTTGTACTGACTCACAGAAGAGCCTCGAGACAAGAACAAACTCATGAGCTCATCGAATGCGCCTGGTTTAACAACCTTAATCTCAAGTGGTCCAATGATTTTATCATTCTTTCGTCCTTTTCTGTAAACAGAGTCGAGAGCCTCCTCAACGGTGAAGCAACATTCCTCCAAGACTTTGCGGTCAGGCTGGAGCTTCGCGTTCTTGAATTTGCTCCCGAGTTCCCAGTAGAGCACGTAGTGTCCTGGCAACGAGGAGAGATCCACACGGCTAGTGAAATCCATGAGCATCAGGTCATGTGGCTCCAGCAAGAGACTAGCGTTTTTCACTGCCTTGAGGAGGTCTTCTTCGTAGGTCTTGCTCAAGTCGATGCTTAGAACAACTTTTTGTCTCCCAACAAAATAAAACTGTGGCGCATTGTTGTGGAAACCAGTCACTCGTAAAACATCCCCTAAACGGTACCTATACAGACCTGTAAATCATTACATTTATTTTGTTAGAAAAAACAACATAGACATTTTTTTGAACAAAAGTACTTTTGTTTTGTTACGGTGAGTAAAAGAAACTTACCAGAAAACGTTGTGACAAGAAGTTCATAATCATGGCCAATTTTAACGTCAACAAGGTCGACGACCACAGGGTCTTCGGGAACATGACCAGCTTCTTGACGGTCTTTCACGACCTCTATAAACTCAAAGTACCCCATACTTGGAATGATGGTGTACGACACATCACTAGGCTTAGACAGAGGATTGAGATTGATTCCGATGAAACATTCAGAGCTGCCATACCAAGATGAAATCAAAGGAAGACCGCCACCATAGAATTCCAGCAACGGAATGTACTGTGCCATGGTGCCGGTAACGACGGCTTCGATGCATTTTGCTTTTGGCCAAAGACTCCTCAATATTCCCTCCCATGGTGTTTTACTGCATTCTTTCTCGATCAGGGTCGCTAGTTCCAGATTTGGAGCGGTGAGGAACTTACTGATCCCGGAAACACATTGGGGATCAGTGATCCAGTCGCTGAGACGGCCAGTCCTAATGTTAGAGCATAACTCATTCCAATGATCTTCGAAAAACTTGATTACTTTGAGGAAGGAAGAAGCATAGGGTGCACCGAGGCGAGCTACGTATTCGCGTTGTAGAAGCCCACAAAGCAATTGGCAGTACATGCCCTGATTAGTGTCTTCACAAGTTGCAATAGTATGAGGGCTTATTTGTACTCTATCCCTGTAAATCATATAACAAACACAATAAAGAAACCTAAATAAAACATTAGTAGAAAGAGTGAACTGTGTTATGTAATGTAGGAGCAAAATTTTAATTGGTTACCAAAGAAAAGAGTTGGTTGGGTTCACGCTTTTCAAAACACAAGTTATCATAAACCTGACCATCAACCCAGAGGCAGTCTCGCTTTCTCGGGTCACGAAATAAAACATGAGAGATTTGCCTTGGGTAAGCCCTTCGATGTGCCTGCATGCATTCAACAACAACAACGGGTTTAGGGTTTTGCTTACTCTGTTTTGGTATCAACAAAAGAGACACAACTTGGAGTTTGGAACTCTTTACTTAAAGACTAGAGGTGCATAGAGAAATCCAAACAAAATCATCTGTTCCAAGTCCTCTGCTGTCAAAGGAATCAACTTTGGAACTCCTCCTGAAGTACCAGTGCTGCAAAAACAATCACTTCCTTACGTCTTTACATATTATATCTACGTTATTGAAGATTAACAAACTTATGTATCAACAAGTTTTGAAAAAAAAAAGATTCCTTTTCTAAATCAGAGGATTAAGAGTATTTTTTTAGATGTACGTGGCCAAGAGCAGACTGATGGGTCGATCACAAATGAGATCAGACGGCTCTCCACTAGCGATACGATCGATATAAGGCTTAATATCTTCGTAGGTCACAACGGGTAGGTTCTTCTTGAAGCTCTGCTTATCAAGTTGACCGTTGAGGAAACCTCTAAGGTACTCTGTTTGGGCATTACGTGAAAGTATTGCTTCGAAAACGGAATCTTGAATCTTCTTTACGTTGGTCGTTACATCCTCAAGAAGAGTCATGGCGGCTATTGGGTTTGTTGGATCGAACTTTGGCAACATGTTTGCTGCTTTTCAATAGTCTGCAACAACAATAACGAAAAGCAAAACCTTAATTCTCTCGTTTACAGGTTAAAAAAAAGTCTTATGACTTGTGGATCACGAATGCTTACAAAAGAGTGAAGAACAAACCTATGTTCTGGAGAAGTAGATGAGCTCTGGCCTCTCGCTGTAGATAAAGGATGTGCTGTGGCAAAAAGATCGTGTGCCGAAAATTCAGGATGGGTTTCCGACAGAGGCACGGAGGCAAGTTAAGCATTATGGGTTCAATATTGATAAATTTGATACCAAAAGTGTTCAAATTATTAATTCAGAAATTTTATATAGCTCACTTAAGTTTACCAATTGAGTTTGACCTCAGCTTAATTGTGATTTTGTAATATAACAATGGGAAAATTGGAAATATTTAAACTTATTAAAATTCTTAGTTATTGTTTCCCCTGTCACACAAATAACGTGACGGTGGTTTTAGCGGGTGGAGTATCGCTCATGTAACTCCCACGTTGGAGTTTTCCGGCTTAGGAACTTGGAAAGAACGTTCTTCTCCAATACCTTCAAGGCATCTTCATTCGTCACCGATCTAGGTGTCTTGTACTGACTCACAGAAGAGCCTCGAGACACGAACAAATTCATGAGCTCGTCGAAAGCGCCAGGCTTAACAACCTTAATCTCAAGTGGTCCAATGCTCTTATCATTCTTTCTTAATTTTCTGTACACAGCGTCGAGAGACTCCTCAACGATGAAGCAACATTCCTCCAAAACATTCGGGTCAGGCTCGAGCTTCGCGTTTTTGACTTTGCTTCCGAGTTCCCAGTAGAGTACGTAGTGTCCTGGAAACGAGGTTGAATCCACACGGCTAGTGAAATCCATGAGCATTAGGTCGTGTGGCTCAAGCAGGAGCTTCGCGTTTGTCACTGCCTTGAGGAGGTCTTCTTCAGAGGTCTTGTCCATGTCTATGCTCAGAACAACTTTCTGTCTTCCCAGGAAACGAAAATGTGGTGCATTGTTGTAGAAACCAGTAACTCTTAAAACATCACCCACACGGTACCTATACAGACCTGTAAAATCATATAAGAGATCATGTGAAAAACATATTGATCTTTGATACACATTAAGAAAAGAAACCAAAATGTCTATGTTCTCGTCTATGAAAACGTTGTGAGACTTACCAGAAAACGTTGTGAGAACAGGTTCATAATCATGACCGACTTTAACATCAACAAGATCCACAACTAGAGGTTTTGCGGAATCATGACTAGCTTCTTGATGGTCTTTCTCGACTTCTAAGAACTCAAAGTACCCCATAGATGGGATGATAGTGTAGGACACATCACAAGGCTTACACAGGGGATTGAAATTGATTCCGATGAAACATTCAGAGGTGACGTACGACCTTGAAATCACAGGAAGACCACCGCTATAGAATTCCAGCAATGGAATGTACTGTGCCATGGAGCCGGTAACGATGGCTTCAATGCATTTTGCTTTTGGCCATAGTCTTGTCACTATTGCCTCCCATGAAGTTTTACTGCATTCTTGCTCGATCAGGCTCGCTAGTTCCGGATTTGGAGCGGTGAGGAACTTACTGATCCCTGAAACACATTCAGCGTCTGTGATCCAGTCGCTGACACGGCCAGTCCTAATGTTTGAGCAGAAATCAGGCCAGTGATCTTTCAAGAACTTGATTACTTTGAGGAAGGAAGAAGCAAAAGCTGCACCGAGGCGAGCTACATTATCTCGATCTACAATCCCACAAAGCAATTGGCAGTACATGCTCTGAGTAGTGTCTGCACAAGTGGAAATCGCAAGCGGGCTTATATGTGTTTGATCCCTGTGAGTCATATAACAAACACAATAAAGAAACACTAGTAGCACTAAGAGGCATGTTCAAAGATTGAATGATGTAGTGTACTCTGGGAGCAAATATTTTAGGGTTTTACCAAAAAGATGAGTTGGTAGGTTTGTAGCTTTTCAGAAAGGAAGTTAGCATAGTCCTGACCATCAAACCAGAGGTAGTCTCGCTTTCTCGGGTCACAAAATAGAACATAAGAGATTTTCCTTCGTTAAGCCCTTGTATGTGCCTGCAAGCAGGGGTTGGGTTAAACTTACTCTCGTTTTAAGTATCAAACAAACAGACAAAACACTTGGAGTTTGGAAAACTCTTTTTACTTGTAGATTAGAAGTGTAGAGAGAGATGTAAACGATTTCCTCTGTTCCAAATCCTCTGTTGTCAAAGGAATCAACTTTGGAACTCCTCCTGAAGTACCCGAGCTGCAGATAAAGTTGTGTCCTTAACTCATCACAGATTCTATAATAAACAATACTTTAAATTTAATCTGCAGAGATTTCATCAAGATTCAAAAAAAAGGTCGATCGTTTAATTTGAAGGAACCTGGCCAAGAGTACACTGATGGGTCGATCACAGATGAGATCAGACGGCTCTCCATTGGCGATACGATCAATATAAGACCTGATATCTTCGTAGGTCACAACGGGTAGGTTCTTCTTGAAGCTTTCCTTATCGAGTTGACCGTTGAGGAAACCTCTAAGATACTCGGTTTGAGCATTACGTGAAAGTATTGCCTCCAAGACGTAATCTTGAATCTGCTTTACGTTGGTGGTCACATCCTCAAGAAGAGACAGACAAGCTTTTTGGTTTGTTGGATCGAGCTTTGGCAACATGCTTGCTTGCTGCTTTTGACTGTCAACAAAAAAGCAAAACCCTGTCCAAGTCTTATCACGAAACTGCTTACAAATAGTGAGGGGAAACCTCAAGTTCTGGCGAGGCCTCCTCTCTCTTAACGCTTGAGAATTTTGGAGGAGAAAGCAGACGCAAGGTGTGATGTGTGTGGCGATATATTCGGTGCCGTCCATAGTGGAGCTCTTTCAGATTTGATATATTATATTTTTTGTTTGTTTTCTTCCATATAGATTAAACGTGTGATTGATACGTTTTGGAGTAATAAATTAATACTAATGTAATATGGAAGAAAAACAAAAAAGTTAGAAAAAGAAATTAAATAATACAGCACTAGTGCACTACTACTATACTATATATACCCTCTGTATTATTTCTGAAACAAAGACTTTTCGAGAAAATTCTAAATGGACATTTATTTTGGAATGGAAAGAGTAAACAAGGAAAGGCACGAAACAGAGTGTGGTTTTGTAATTTGACATTAATCACATTCACATACTGAGAATTGATTAAAAACTTTTACTATAATCTTGTCTTGCGTTCTTTACCATAATCTTGTATTGAGTCCTTCACTCATGTGCTAAAAATTTCTTAATTTTTACCCACTCCAAATGCTCTTATTGATTTCTATTTTTTCCACGAGGGAAAGACGCAAGACAAGATGAAATAGAGTACACTCTGTTTTTATCAAAACAAGATTTCTGACTTTTAAATGAAGGATTGAAATGCTTAATAACCCCTGCCCTCAAGTTAAAAAAGTTTAAAAAAAAAACCTGATTTATCGGTTGGAGTACAGCTCATGTAGCTCCCACGATGGAGTTTTCCGGCTAAAAAACTTGGAAACGACGTTCGCTTCCAATATCTTCAAGGCTTCTTCATTCGTCACCGACCTCGGCGTCTTGTACTGACTCACAGAAGAGCCTCGAGACAAGAACAAACTCATGAGCTCGTCGAAAGCACCAGGATTAATCACCTTAATCTCAAGTGGTCCAATGTTCTTATCATTCTTTCGTCCTTTTCTGTACACAGCGTCGAGTGACTCCTCAATGGTGAAGCAGCATTCCTCCATAACATTCGGGTCGGGCTCAAGCTTCGCGTCCTTGACTTTGCTCCCGAGTTCCCAGTAGAGTACGTAGTGTCCTGGAAACGAGGAAGAATCTACACGGCTAGTGAAATCCATGAGCATCAAGCCATGTGGCTCAAGCAAGAGCTTCGCGTTTGCCACTGCCTTAAGGAGGTCTTCTTCGTAGGTCTTGTCCATGTCGATGCTTAGAACAACTTTCTGTCTTCCAACGAAACGAAAACTTGGCGTATTGTTGTAGAAACCAGTCACCCTTAAAACATCGCCAACACGGTACCTATACAGACCTGTTAAATAGTAGACATCATCATGTCAGAACATATACTTTTGATGCACACACATAGTAAAAAACAATTAAATCGTCCATTTTTGTTAAACAGAGACTTGAAAAGAATTCTAAAAAGACATTTTAATTTGAAAAGTAGAGAGTAAACATGAAAATGGCTTACCAGAAAAAGTTGTGACAACAGGTTCATAATCATGGTCGACTTTAACATCGACAAGATCGACGACCACATGGTTCTTCTCCACGGGATCATGACCAGTTTCTTGATGGTCTTTCTCGACCTCCAAGAACTCGAAGTACCCCATATATGGCATAATGGTGTACGACACATCACAAGGCTTACACAGAGGATTGAGATTGAGACCGATGAAACATTCAGAGCTGCCGTAAAACGTTGAGATCACAGGAAGACCACCGCTATAAAATTCCACTAACGGAATGTACTGTGCCATGGTGCCTGTAACTACGGCTTCAATGCATTTTGCTTTTGGCCATAGTCTTGTCACTATTGCCTCCCATGAAGTTTTACTGCATTCTTGCTCGATCAGGCTCGCAAGTTCCGGATTTGGAGCTGTGAGGAACTTGCCCATCCCTGATATACACTGGGGGTCTGTGATCCAATCACTGAGACGGGCAGTCCTTATGTTTGAGCATAACTCAGGCCAGTGATCTTCCAAGAACTTTATTACTTTGAGGAAGGAAGAAGCAAAGGGTGCACCGAGACGACCTACATCATCTCGTTGTAGAAGCCCACAAAGCAACTGGCAGTACATGCTCTGAGTAGTGTCTGCACAAGTCGTAATTGTATGCGGGCTTACCTGTGATTGATCCCTGTTAAGTCATATAATAAACAAAATAAAAAAACCTGTCAAGGGAAGCTTTGGTGAAACACGAATAAAAGCAAGCACACATTAGCAGAAAGAGTGAACTGTGGCAATGTATGTAATATGGGAGCAAAGGTTTTATTATTGAATTACCAGATATATGAGTTGGCTGGCTCAATGCTTTTCAAAACACAAGTTAGCATAGTCCTGACCAGTATCCCAGAGGCAGTCTCGCTTTCTCGGGTTACAAAATAAAACATGAGAGATTTCCCTTCTCTAATCCCCTCGATGTGCCTGCAGACCGAGATTAATAAGTTTTATTTAGGTTTTTTACTCTCATTTTTCTGGTATCAATAAAACAGACACATGCAAGTTGGAATTTAAGGACTCTTTTTACTTGTAGAGTAGAGGTCTGTAGAGAGATGCAAACGATAACCTCTGTTTCAAATCCTCTGTTGTCAAAGGAATCAACTTTGGAACTCCTCCTGAAGTACCCGAGCTGCATATAAAATTGCTTCCTTAACTCTTTGCATATTCTATAATTAACTTATACTTGTACATTTTTTTCAATTGTAACAACAAACTCTTGTATCAACAAGTTTCAACCAAGAGCCTAGATTTCAAGTCTCTTCTCGAAATTTTAAGTCAACAATTGGTCTAAATGTTGAAGCATATAAATTTTGCATTAAACTTCTACATCCAAAACTTCGAGTAATTGTTTTAGTTATGACAGATTCACATAGCAGAAATTTTGTTTGCTTTGAATCTGCTGCAGAGATTCCAAGAATCAGATAAAGGTGGATCATTTAAGCTGAAGGAACCTGGTCAAAAGTACACTGATGGGTCGATCACAGATGACATTTGACGGCTCTCCATTATTAGCGATACGGTCGATATAAGGCCTAATATCTTCGTAGGTCACAACGGGCAGGTTCTTCTTGAAGCTTTGCTTATCGACTTGACCGTTGAGGAATCCTCTAAGGTACTCGGTTTGAGCGTTACGTGAAAGTATTGCTTCCAAGAGGGAATCTTGAATCTGCTTTACGTTTGTGGTCACATCTTCAAGAAGAGACAAGCAAGCTTCTGTGTTTGTTGGGTCGAACCTTGGTAACATGATTGATTGTCTGCTACAAAACGCTAGCAAAACCTTAATTCTATGTCTTTATTACGAAATTGCTTACAAAAGAGTGA
>NC_025697.1:5568762-5583917 GCF_000633955.1 Camelina sativa | reverse complement strand
AAAAAAAAAAAAAAAAAAAAAAAAGAGACCTTTGTTATGGCGAGGTGGATGAGCTCTGGCCTCTCACCTTTGTTATGGCGAGATGGATGAGCTCTGGCCTCTCTCTCTCTCTCCAGCAAAAGCCAACGGTGTGCTGTGGCGTAATGTTTGATTTGCCGTAAATTCTTGATATTGATAAACAGATTTGTTATTTTAACATAAAAACCAGAAAATATTTGTTAATTTTTCAGAAAGTGGTTTTAACAAAAGGCTTTGAAACAAACAATGCAACACGTGGTGTGGTGAATATTACGAGGAGATAAGACATAAGCTTTACGGGGGAGGTGACACATCGAACATTTGATGCATGATTTTCTTCTCTATATATATATATTTTTTTTTTCTTCTATATTTTTGTCCTCGAGTGTGACTTTTTTTTTGTCAGTTCTTTAATTTTTGTTAGTGCGACGATTATGACCGTGTCAATACAAAACTGTCTTTTCAGGTTATCTTTAATTTGGATATATTAATATCCGGATAATCGATTAAATGAAAGATCATTAACACGAACGTAAGTGAAGCACAACATATAGTTCACTAGTGTAATTTAAGAAG
Organism: Camelina sativa; assembly: GCF_000633955.1. NCBI lineage: Eukaryota > Viridiplantae > Streptophyta > Magnoliopsida > Brassicales > Brassicaceae > Camelina > Camelina sativa. Next base: position 5,583,323 of record NC_025697.1, on the reverse strand, counting down.
ATCGAAGACATGTGTAAAGAGCGAAAACAAAACCCTTTTGGTATTCAGCGTTCATTTTTGGGTAAGAAATTTATACATTATTATTGAAAAAAATTATCACACATAATGTGACAGCGGTTTTATCTGCTGGGATACATCTCATGTAACTCCCATGATGGAGTTTTCCGGCTAAAATACTCAAAAACAACGTTCGCCTCTAATATTTTCAAGGCTTCTTCACTCGTCACCGATATAGGTGTTTTGTACTGACTCACAGAAGAGCCTCGAGACACGGCGAAATTCATGAGCTCGTCAAAAGTACCACTCCTAACAACTTTAATCTCAAGTGGTCAGAATGAATTCGTTCTTTTCTGTACACAGTGTCAAAAGACTTCTCAATAGTGAAGCAACATTCCTCCAAAACATTCGGGTCGGGCTCGAGCTTTGCGTCCTTGGTTTTGCTCCCGAGTTCCCAATAGAGCACGTAATGTCCTGGAAACGAGGAAAGATCTACACGGCTAGTGAATTCCATGACCATTAGGTCGTATGGCTCTAGTAGGAGCTTCGCGTTTTTCACTGCCTTGAGGAGGTCTTCTTCGTATGTCTTGTCCATTCCGATGCTCAGAACAACATTATGTCTTCCCACGAAACGAACATTTGGCGCATTATTGTGGAAACCAGTCACTCGTAAAACATCACCCACACGGTACCTATAAAGACCTGTTAAATCATATAGAGATCTTGTGAGAGACATAGATTTTTTATGCACATTAAGAAAACAGTAAATGTCTATTTTTTTTTTCTTTTATCATTTTTTTAAGCAAGAACTCTACAAAACAAAATTCTAAAATACATTTTGTTCTGAGGAGAGGGTAAACAAGAAAAAGACTTACCGGAAAACGTTGTGACAACGAGTTCATAATCATGGCCAATTTTAACATCTACAAGATCGACGACCACAGGGTTCTCTACGGGATCATGACAAGTCTTTTGGTCTTTCTCGACCTCTAAGAACTCGAAGTACCCCATACTTGGAATGATAGTGTAAGACACATCACTAGGCTTGGACAGAGGATTGACATTGACACCGACGAAACACTCGGAGCTGCCATACCACGATGAAACCAACGGAAGACTGCCACCATAGAACTCCAGCAATGGAATGTATTGTGCCATGGATCCTGTAATGACGCCTTCAATGCATTTTGCTTTTGGCCATAGTCTCCTCATTATTGCCTCCCATGATTGTTTACTGCATTCTTGTTCGATGAGGTTCGCTAGGTCCGGATTTGGAGCGGTGAGGAACTTAGCAATCCCAGAGACACATTGGGCGTCTGTGATCCAATCACTGAGATGGCCCGTCCTTATGTTTGAGCATAACTCATGCCAGTGGTTTTCTAAGAATTTCATTACTTTGACGACGGTAGAAGCAAAGGGTGCACCGAGGCGAGCTACATTATCGCGTTGTAGAAGCCCACAAAGCAATTGGCAGTACATGCTCTGAGTAGTGTCTACACAAGTCGCAATTTCATGCGGGCTTATTTGTAATTTATCCCTGTAAGATAACAAACACAATAAAGAAACAGTAGTAGCAGCAACAAGGGGCATGTTCACACTCCATGTAAGGGCATGTTCAAACCCCCTGTAAGGGCATGTTCACACCCATGTAACGTGAGTGCCAAGGCTTTATTGATTTTACTATAGAAGTGAGTTGGTTGTGTTCAATCTTTTCAAAATACAACTTATCATAGACATGGCCATTAGCCCAGAGACAGATTTGATTTCTCCGGTCACGAAATAGAACGTGAGAGATTTTCCTTGGTTAAGCCCTTTGATGTGCCTGCAAACAAGTAACAACAATAGGTTTTGGGTTTTACTAACTCTGTTTGGTTTGATATAAAGTGACACACAAGTTGGAGTTTAGGACTTTTTACTTGTAGAGTAGACATCTATACATAGATCCAAACGATATCCTCTGTTCAAATTCCTCTGCTGTCAGAGGAATAAATTTTGGAACTCCTGCTGAAGTACCCGAGCTGCAAAACCAATATCTTCCTTAAATCTTTATATATTCAACACCTCAATTTTAATGTACATATATTATACAAGATTAACAAAGTCAAGTATCAACAAGTTTAAACCTCCTCTTAAGTTTTTTTTGTTTGTAAAAAAGTGGACTTAATTTGGAAATTGCATGTGCATGTGGGTCGATCTCATCTTGGGTTATATAAGACCCAAGATTCAAGTCTCTTCCAGAAACTCTAGTCAATAAAATTTTCAGCTTAGAAATATTTGTAGCTATCATAGATCCACACAGATCCAAAAAAAAAAAGGTGGATCGTTTAATTTGAAGAAACCTGGCCAAGAATAAACTGATGGGTCGATCACAGATGAGATCAGATGGCTCTCCATTAGTGAGACGATCGATATAAAACCTAAAATCTTCATAGGTCACAACGGGTACGTTCTTCTTGAAGCTTTGCTTATCGACTTGACCGTCGAGTAAACCTCTAAGATACTCGGTTTGGGCATTACGTGAAAGTATTGCTTCCAAGACGGAGTCTTGAATCTGCTTTACGTTGGTGGTCACATCATCAAGCATAAACAGGGCAGCTTTAGGGTCTGTTAAATCGAACCTTCGCAACATGCTTGCGCTTGCTGCTTTTGATTTTCTGCAACAAGAACAAAAACAAAACAAAACCTTTTCTAATTAAGTCATCGCGAAATTATTTACAAAAGAGTGAAGTTTTGTTTTGGCGAGGTGGATGAATTGAAAGGTTTGGAGAAGAGATTAGAGAAAACAGTGGAAGGGTGGTGCGGCGATATGTTCGTTGCCGTAAGACTTGTTCTTTTCCCCATAAATAGGATTAGTTAACAGACGATAAGTAAAGAGAATACTATTAATATCCCGTTTTTAGAAAGATTATGATATCCCATTCTTACAAGGATTATGATACTATGGGTATGAAAGTGAACTAATAATGATGGTGGAACATATATATATAACTATGTTACATCCATGTTGGTCGGATGTATGATCATAATCAACATGTACGTAAATAATGTTTGTATTGAACCGGAAACAAGGTCGGTATGTATTGAACCGGAAACAATGTTTGTATTGAACCGGAAACAAGGTCGGTTCAACTTGGGTCTGTCTGTTCGGTTAACAAAACATTGAACCGATCAAATCATCAATTTGGTTAGAAAACCCATTGATTGACCAATCAAAAACATTGAGAGGGGGTGAGAATGGCTCGAAACGACTCGCGATCTAGGTCGCCGTCTCACCGCCGACGATACTCCCGCTCGCCTGTCACTCATCGTAGCAGCCGTCGTACCAGACGCGACCGCAGCCGCTCTCCCTATCAATCAAGGTCTGTAACAAATCTTTTCTTACCTTTTAGATATGTGAGATAAATGTGGAGAAGCGAATCTCTCGGAAGTTATGGTAGATGTGGGGAATTAGGAATTAGGGTTTTGAACCAAGTTTTTGTGAGATTGTTAGTTCTATGTCATAAATTGTTTCACAAATTCCGATATATCAATACAGAACATAGTCTAGAAACTGGCTAGTTTTGTTTCTTTGTAACACTTCAGTTTGGTTAGCCATTAAAGCTCGTAATTTAGCTGGTTAGTGTAGATTAGAAGAAGCTGCTCTATAGTTTTAACACATCTTCATAAGAGTAGTTCTCCAATTTTTTGTAGGCACAAGAAGAGCAGGTCTCCTACACCGAGGCAACGCCAAAGGGATAGAAGTAGTTCATCGGAGCATAAAATTGCGATTGAAGTGAAGAAAGAACAGGAAGACAAGGCTAGGTAATTGATTTTTAAAGTTGTTTTTGTCTTTCAGTTTTGCAGTATGCTTGCTTGCTTCCCCTGTTTTGTGTTTGAAGGCAAGGGAGTCGTTTGTTTTCCAGATTAGGAGATATATTAAAGCTTCTGCACATAATGCAAAGTATTGAGTTAAGTTTGTTGTTCACAGTGACATCTCTATGGACTATGTGGAATATTGCAACTTTGAATGAACGAGTATATGCATTTCTAAGAATTTATTTCCTAGTGAGCAAGTTGACATGTAGGAAAAGGTAATCTATTTCTCCAAGTTTGCAGATGTGAACGAAAAGTGTAGCTCTCTATTGTGTTTATTGACGTAATGTGGAATGTTGGCTGTGAAAAATGTTATCGGAAGTAGAGTTTTGTCTTCTTATCTAGTGTTTGAGCATTAGCAGAAGAACTACTGATCAAATTATGCATTGCGAATGATCTGAATCTTTAAAAGTTTCTCTTGGCTAGTGTTGTCAGAGTTGATCTAACTCTTAACTCTTTTTTTTCTTTTCTTTTTCTTTCTGCTAAATTAAGATTGCAGCATGAGGCTGAGCTCAAACGACTAGAAGAAGAGACTGCACGGCGGATCGAGGAAGCAGTGAGGAAAAATGTGGAGGAAAGGATGAAAACGGAAGAAGTTAAAGAAGAAATAGAAAGGCGGACAAAGGAAGCCTATGAAAAGATGTTTCTTGATGTGGAAATACAGCTGAAGAAAGAAAAGGAAGCTGCTCTAAACGAGGCAAGAAGAAAGGAAGTAAGTCTAGTTGTTTGTTAATGTTGCCGCTCTATATTTGTTTGGTATTATTATATGGTTTTGGAATAGTAGAGGCTAAAGTAAAAATGGGGAAATAATTAATAAGGAACAAGCTCGGAGAGAAAGAGAAGAGCTGGATAAGATGTTAGAAGAAAATAGTAGGAGAGTTGAAGAATCACAGAGGAGAGAAGCAATGGAACTTCAACGTAAAGAAGAGGAAAGGTATCGGGTATTGGAGCTGTTGCAGAGACAGAAGGAGGAGGCTGCAAGGAGAAAAAAACTGGAAGAAGAAGAAGAGATTAGAAATTCCAGAAAGTTATCAAATGGAAACAGATCACGATCCAAGTTGCACTTCTGAATTGGTTTATAATTAAGGAAACATTGATTGATGAGAGAGTCAACAAGTCTGAAGAAGCTTTTCGACTTATTAATATCAGAGAGTATAGAAAGATACAGTTGACTGACTCATACAGTATCTAGCTGACCCTTCTTAGAGCTTTGTTGTTTCACTATGTTGTTTATCATTGGAAAAAAATAAACCAGTCCCCGTTGTTTATCGTTGCACTTGCACCTTTCACTTTCTCTATGTTCTCTTGGCCTTGATACTGAGTTCTACCTCATCCTTGTCTACCAATAATATTTGTTTTTCTTTTCAACCCATGAAGCACAATTCTTTAGATATGAATAAGTTAGGCGGGCTTTTGGCGGTCAAAGATTTTGATGGATGGGCCGGGCTGGATCTTAAAAAAGCCCGTTATAATATGTGAAGAGAAATTGTAAGAAAAAAAAAGAGTGATCCATTCCAGTCAAAAAGCTTATGTATATAAAGTGATCATGTTATTCACGTACCTAAGTCTTAATTATAGCTATCAATTGGCCGGACCTCCCATCAAAATGCCCATGTCCATATACATATAGGCTGACCATAGTCGGACAAAAAAATAAATGGTATATTTGGATATTTGATCATTTTTGTCCATTGACCATATGGACTTAACCAAATGGACAATAGGTTGCTCACTTACCAAAATGAGAAATTCTATTTACAACTAAATAATTTTAAATTATTATATTTTATATTTATAAATTTTTATTTTCATAAAATACATTTATAATTTTTTTTTCATAAAACAGATAAATTATTGTATTTGTGGAAAAGTGATTTTACGATTTTAGCGGAAAAACACAGTTTTACTGTTTTGGCAGAAAAACGTAATTTTACGGTTTTGGCGGGAAAACACAGTTTTACGTTTTTGGCGGGAAAACGTAATTTTACGGTTTTGGCGGAAAAACGTAATTTTACGGTTTTGGCGGAAAAACACAATTTTACGATTTTGGCGGGAAAACACAATTTTACGATTTTGGCGGGACAACGTAATTTTACGGTTTTGGCGGGAAAACACAGTTTTACGGTTTTGACAAAAAATGTGGATACTCTAAAATTTTGGTTTTGAGGAGAAACTGTAATTACATAATTTTCCATCAAACTCATAATTTTAGAAGAGAAATAACAAAAAAAAATTAGATTTTATAAAAGAAACAACAAAATAAAATTCAGATTTTATAAAAGAAAATAACAAAAATAATACTCAGATTTTATAAGTGAATAACAACAAAAATAAATTCAGATTTTATAAAAGAAAATAACAAAAATAAAACTCAGATTTTATAAGTGAATAGCAAAAAAAATAACAAAAATAAAATTCAGATTTTATAAGTAAATGATAATAGAAAAAAGATGGGCTGTCCATGGTCATGACCAATGGTCTTAATGGACATGGATACTTTGTGGACCATTGTCCATTTGAGACTGTCCAACTTTGATCCATGCAAAAGAATGTCCAGATGGACTCGCCCAAATAATCCATGGAGGGACCATTTGACAGTTCTAGTCTTAATGAATGGTAATATGATATTTTTTTTAGATAGTCTTTGACATTCTGCTTCCGTGAGCAGTGAACTTATTCCTCTTGTCATGTATTTTAAGTATAAATAACCAACAATACTAAAACAAAATATATGACAAAAGAGAACCGATACAAGTATACAAAGCATTCTTCTGAGTTCTGACTTTAAGAGTTATAACCATAAACTTGAACAAATTCTAAAACTGTGCCATTCAAGTCCAAAAAGTCCTAATAGTTTAAATTTATGCAATTGGGAGTTGGGACCACGTTATAAACTCATGACTACTCAAGCATATTTCCCTTATGTTTTTGATTGCTACGAGGCTACTATATAACATACCCCACAAGATGAATATTTGAGATAAAAGATGCACGTACATGAGTATATATATATATTGATTATTGAAATCTATCTAAATTATATAAGAACTGCGATCTTCATGTGCATGCGAAGATCATCATTGTTATTATCTGGGGGACTCTCAACGGAATCAACGCAAAGCAGCCGCAATATTTGAATTTTCGAAGCCGAAAGCATGATGTCAAAGTCTCTTGTCAGAGATTACCGTACGCCCAAGTCAATATCGAAAAGGATTACTTTTTTTTTTTTTTGACAATAAAAAAATCAAAAAAAAAAAAGGATTACTTGAAAATAGATTCGGAACTTCTCTCGTTATATCATTTTCGAGGTCTCATGTTTTCAGAAAATAGCATTTCACTTTCTGAAAGTAATATTTATTTAGGGACAAATTTGTCAAATTGTTAAAATGAGATCTAATTATCAGAAAAATCGCATGTATTAATGACGAAATTAAGGAGATGACTATATATATGAGGCTGAAATGGGTTTTATATATCAACTGTTAAAAATGTGATTCATCTTTTTAGGCTGACACGTCAAATAATTATAAATATTTGCGACACAAAACTAGACTTTTGGATGCATGCGTGTGTAAAGTATCTTCAAATGACAACGTAGTGCAAAGATTATGTATTCTATAGCGCTAGTATCATAGAAAATCGAGTTGAAAAATGTCTCTGTGAAAATATGTGTCGTCTAGTGAAACTTATTAAGTTTATGGAAAGAATAAAGAATTGGTAAAGATCGATATTGGGATTGAAAGATGATCATTAGACTGGGTCATGGGATCTGGAAGGATGGCCCTCGAAATACACTTGACGTAAACCAAGTGGGACGGGACCCAATTCCTCCTTTGCCTTTGCGCATGCGTTACTCTGTAGAAAAGCTCTTTACTTATCCTTTCTACATCATCTCATCTAAGCTCATGTCGTAGTATCAATTATCAACCCCCACCCAAAAAAATTCTCAAATATGTAATTTTTAAAATATCTGCGTATGCAAATTTTTATTATTTATCACCCGTACGATTCAGAGAAAAAAAAAACTTAAGTATTTTGTCATATTAATGGATAAAATTAATAGTGTATTTGGAATATATGCAGAATATATTCTGAGACGATCACGAGAGGGAGGCCAATCAAAGTCGAGATAGAATAATGAAAAGAGATACACGGTGTTTAAAGTACTATCTCTGGTGGGGCAAGCTCGATCTAAATCTCAATACCAAGTTTGCTTGTCCTACTCTCACATAGTCACATGTATATCAATAATAATAAAACATGAAACATAAGCCACGAATATATATCATCCGCAACCAAGAGAGAACCACAATATCAGTACTCAGTTTTATACTCTTACCACTCAACAACAATAAATCATGATTTAGAAAGTTTCTTGATGTGGATAACATGATAGGGAACTTTACATGGTCATATTCCCATCTTGCGGATAGCGGAAGAGAGACAAGAATACTCTCTATTCGCCCTCCTGTTTTCAGACCAAATGTTGTTCCGCGATCATAAACCTTTGTTTTTCACCATCAGTAACAAACCATAATAAGTGGTTTCAAGAGATATCAAACAGAAAGAAAAAACAAAGTTAGTAGCATCTAATTTACCAAGTTGAATTCAACATATAGACCCCTTCTCAGTTGTTGCCACGCCTTATGCTGATCGTTGAATGGTGTGTCTTTACGTTTCTCTATTATGGGTATATATGCTGGTATCACTGAGCTTGCACATTCTGCAAAAATTACCTCTGAATTCAAGCAAGCCAACTAAGAAGTTTCACTTTTTCAAAAAAAAAAAGAATATATATAATCTATCGAGTACGATTCATGCATAGATGCATGTACACAAAAATGCGTTCTAAAAAAAGACACATGAATATGTGGACAGATAAGGCTCACTTTTGGGTTGGGGATTGCGATATTTTTGGTTAAACACGTTTTTTGTTCTTTAAACGATTAGTGATTGCGATATTCGTAGTGATCGTCTGAGATCGTTTCAGCACACTTAAACTAGAAAGAAGATTCCCCTTCTCCCCCAAAACTACAAAAGAAGATTTGTTTGACCTAGTCAATCCTTATCTGTCTTTTTCTTCAATTAACGAGGTTTACCTATGTAAGAAATGAAACTATCTTTTTATCTTGATATAGTTCAAACAATGTCCCAGACGCGCCAAGGTCTTAAAGTCTGGTAATATCTCGTGTACCGGTGTTCAATTTAGAACCTTAAAGCTCCTCCGATCCTATAAATTTCATATTGAGAAAATTATTGTACGTGAAAAAAGAAAACTAACAAACAAAACATTTAAGTATCTATGCGAACTATACATAGTGTGGGGAGGATCTATATCGAGAGGGACCACGACTAAACCTCGAGGAAAATTCCCCTTTTGTCTTTTTGTAATTCAATTTGATTTTTCTCTTAGTTTATTTTTTTAACCGAATCTGTTATATATCACCCAAATTTGGTTAATGATTTTTGCTGATAGCTGAGAAAAATAAGCATGAGGAAGAATACTGCATTAGTAGTAATCTTGTTCCTATTATTTCATGTTATATTACTTTTACTACATGTAAACAAGTTGTTTTGATGCATTTACACGTTAGTTTTCTGTTTCAGTTCAGTATACGTAAATTAGGATAGTGGCATATATTAATAGCTAGGACTGCTTGCACTTGGAAAAATATATGATATTAGGTATATGATTACTAGATATTTGGAGTTCTCTTCTTAAAACCATGTTAATTAATATCTATAATTTTTCTCGATCAATAATCCAAACCTCTTTCCTTCTTTCAAACACCAACTTCTATTATGATTAGGGGTTTTATCTATATGTGTATTGCAGTTCATGTTCATTGAGGTTATTGATGATACACAAGCTTTACGACCGACGGATCAGAGTGACATGTCTCAGAGAATTAAACTTCAGCAAATCCAAATTTTACTAAAAATAACGAAACAAAAACAAAATGTTACACATGCCTCTCGTTCATTTATATTTTCGGTGCAACAAAGGTTGCGAAAAAATAAATGAAACGAAGATATATATGGTAGCGACTTATAATATTGATTCGACCGAATATGTATAAAATTAGATTATTCTCTTGGATAGTTATAATAATGGTAACCATAGCTCCTCTCTTCTTCTTCCCGCTGCTGCTGCTGCTGTTGTTGTTGTTGTTGTTGCTGCGTCTGTTGTGAAGAAGAAGAAGATGAAGAAGGCGTTGAGAAGGGCTGACTAAAGAGACTCGACGTGTAGTACGATAAATCAACTTCATTGTTACTCGTGAGCAATTGAGCGTACTGAAGTATGTCTTGGTTATAAGTCACTGGCCACGAAGTAGTAGTAGAAGATGGATCAGCAGGCTGAGGAGGAGGTGAGTTCATTGATTCACTACCTCCTCTTGGGGCATGAGTAATGGTTGTGGTGCTAGGGCCTTGTACTCGTTCAGGGAAGTTTAGTTTAGCTTTGGTGCCTTTGAATTTGAGGGCGGCTCGATCGTAGGCTAAAGCAGCTTCCTCTGCTGTCTCGAAAGTCCCAAGCCAGACACGGGCTGCTTTCTTTGGATCGCGGATTTCGGCAGCCCATTTACCCCATGGTCGCTGCCTTACGCCTCTATAGTGTCTTCTTCTTGGTTGATCTTGCAGAACATGACATAAGAATAAAATTAATTACATATTGCATGTGCAATCTACATGCATGAGAAGAATTATATGACGTGTGTGACTATAACGATTAGTTTTAGCAAAGAATATTTGAAGAGAATATTAATTAGTTTAGTACTATTTACGACTTCAAAGAAACAAAAAAAATGAACGATCTAATTAACTAAAGATGATGCATACAATAATACTTAAACGCATCAACTATGCGATTTCATGGTCCGAACTTTCCACAATATACTATATACTATTCCTCTCATAAGATTACATTTTTAGATGGAATTATATATACGGGTGATCAGTCCTGCAATCCAAGTGTATATATCTTGGATTACTAGACATTTGTAATGAACCAAAATCATACAAATTATAAATGATTTTCTACCAATCAAAGCTTGAATCATACACTCGAGTCGAGTAATTGATTCAATATTATATTTATTACAACCAGCGTAATTTTCTTTGTTTTTCTTGTCAAACAAGCGAAAGTCAAACAGCTACATAATGACACTAAAATCCACAAAAGTAAACTAAAACTAATCAATTTAAGATCCATTCTCACAAGGAATCGTCATCAATTCAAAATGTTTCCCAATTTTAAGTTTTTACCGTATTTAGAAAGACTAACTGGATATTTGTTTCTATATATGATTATTTTTCGGGTGTCCTTTTTGTTTTTTTTAAAGGATGACATATTATTAAAATCTAACTTAGTATTCAAATAACAAAATTTGATTTTGTGATTAACACTCAATACAAGTATAAACTACGACTTGATTTTTGATTAAGACTTTGCACCTGAGTCGTTTGACATTTTGGCTTCTAAGTTCTAATTCTAAGTAACGCACCGAAAAAACGAGTTAGTCATGTTGAAAAACCTCAAAGTAATGATAAAAAGGACAACCATAAAGTTGACAGAGAATGATGATATATATCTAAGACAAAGGAACATGCGTGGTCAAAATTACTCTATCTAGTTAGGTAAGAAGAAGCCATATGTAGGTTATATATATGTTTGAGAGTTTAAGACATGAGGTTAATAAAATATATGAAGCTAGTACTTTCAAAAAAAAAAGAAGATCTAGTAGATGTATTAAAAGAAAAGGATAGACACGTAGTATCCTCCTGATCGGTGATTCAATTCAAAAACAAGAAGGAAAGTTCTTTACGGAAAGTAAATTAAATGACAGATGCATTGAACTTGAGGTACTTCAAATCGAACCTAACCTATACAAATTCCTTTCTTCCCCCAAATTTAATTATTAACTAAGAGAATCGATAAAAGGCTTATTAATAGTAAGTCTTTAGTTAGTTAACTTATTATATAACCAAGTTACATCAGCTAGCTAACAAAAACAAAAATAAAGACTTAGCTGTTCTTAGAGACAGATGATCAAATTCAAAGCTATATGTATAGAGTTATAGTATTACTTAATTACCTTGGTCTTGTTGAAGTTGATCCGATTTATCAAGCTCTTGTTTGACCAGCGGGTCTGTCGGGTTCTCGATGGCACGGCTTAGAGCGGAGACCATGGCGGTGACATCAGTCTCGTTCCAGGACGGATTATCATCCGCCGCCGCCGATGTTTCCGGTGGAACCGGTCCCTTTCCATACCTCCGATCCACTTTTACAACAAATGATGAATTTCACACGTATATGTAAACAAACACACGCACAAGCAAACAGAAAGAACAACTAGCACGGGTGTGTAATATAGACTTTGAAAGGAACTAAGTTGTAGGAGAGGGAATCTGGGGAATGACTAGGACATGGAGCTTTGGCTAGGTGATGAACAAGTAAGTAATCGGGAGCAAATAAGGGTTTTCTTTACTTAAGGCTATGATGTGATATTATGAGGAGGAAAGAAGAGGTGACAAAAGGGTTTTTATAAAGAGAAGGATCTACAAGAAAAGTTGATATAATATATAGAATTATTAAAACCTTTGGAATGGTGCGGAGTGGGACCGTTCTTTGAGTTCATAGTTCTCTACGACTTCTCTTTTTCTTTTTCTCAATCTTTTTATTTTTGGGAGCTTATTAGCTTCGCATGTTTTGGCAGCAGTGTTATGCACAAACTAGGAATGAGTGCGGATCCAACATTCTGATCTTTCTTCTTTTTCTTTTTAGAAAAAACAAATATAAATAATTGCAACTGTTTTAATGTCATTGATATTATTTTTTTGTATTCGTTCCAATATTTCAATTGGTTATTGAATACCATATATATAAATATCCATTAAAATTTTGAAATTTGATCGTATATTTGATTTTTTTATGTTCAAATTTAAAAAAATTCACACAATATTAATGGAATATATATGCATCAAAATACGAAAAATTATGCAAAAAAATAGGATTTGGAAAACGGATGTGTTATGGACCTTATGGTACCAAGTGAAAGACTAGACAATGATCAAACTTGTGATTTATTTATTTTGCTTACATATATGGTTATGCACAAAATCAATTGACATCTATTACCTAAGTGGAAAGGATATGGAGACATGAAAATACAAGGATTTTGGAAATGGTTAGGTTGAAGGTGGCCGAGGTCAAGAAGAAAAAGTTCAAGATCTTTACGATATCACATGGATCTTTAGGTCTCCGCATGCGATACTTGAAACTTGTTTGGTATCAATGTTAATTAGTTGCATTTGCTCATGTCATGTCATAGCTAAGTTTTTGAAAAAAAATGTCTCGGAGCTTCAAGTTTACAGAGATTCTCTGAGCTTCATATTTTCACCCGTTTTCTATTGATTCAAGATAGCAACTGCCCCACCATTATGCATTTGTGTCCTTGCTATAGCTTCACCGATGGAGTGAATAAAACTGAACCAATTTAAACTAAAAAAAAAAAAAATTGATGAAAACCATTTTTTTTTTAATTTCGATTAATTTTGAACCAAATAAAACCGAAATCAAACAAAACTGATCAAATGTGTAACTGAACCAAACCAGACTGAATAATCCAATATTTGATTATAGATTATCTATCATATGTTAAACATATTATATTAAATAAATAATTACTTATATATTTAGTTGCTTAACCGGAAATAAAATAAATAAACCGAATTACATCAAAACCAAACTACAAATGGTTAAATTGGTGTTCGTTTCTAGGAAAGCGATTTTTATCGAAAAAAAAAAACGAACCGAAACAAAACAAAATCGGATTGTCCCCCTAGTTATTTTGGTAGTCATGGACTCATGGGCTCAGGTGGGTGAAGTGTAATGAAAGGTTTGGTTTCATCTCAAAGCTTTATCTATTTTCCAAGTCCATTAAAGTTTCCATCTCAAACTTCGGTTCAGAGGCAGATTTAATAAAATGCTCTGTTTCTCATTGTAGTGTTCCAGCTTACAGAGGAAAATTAAACAAGGACTTAATCAAAATATATATTCAGACAAACTAGTACACATCAAATTTATTGAAACCACAACAAATCACTTGAACCCATATATATTATCCAAGGAAGAACAATCAAGTACTGAAGAACTTGGCTACCACACATGTCTCCAATACTTGTAAGGCTTTCCCTGACTTAATGCATCTGGGAGTCTTGTATTGACCGGTGGAAGCACCTTGTGAGATGAAAAAGTCCATGAGAGAATCAAACGTTCCTTGACGCACCACTCTTATCTCCAGAGGTCCGACCGATCCATCTCTGAACCTACATCTCTTGTAAACATTATCAAGCGACTCCTCCATTACCATACAACACTTGGAGAGCGCCTCTTCATCGAGCTCAAGCTGTGTATTCTTCATCTTCCCCTCACCCTCTTTAGCCTTTACTTCCAAGTAAACCACGTAGTGACCGGGAAATGTCGAGGTGTCAGCATAACTGGTGAAGTCTTCTAGAATGAGACCTGATGACTCGAGTACTAGCTTTGCTTGACCCACAGCCTTAAACAGATCTTCTTCATTAGTTTTATCGGAGTCGATGCTTAAGAGCACGTTCTCTCTTCTTACAAACTTAAACTCAGGTGCGTTGTTGTAGAAACCAGTCACCAATACAATATCTCCCACTCTCATCCTATACAATCCTGAACAAAAAAA
>NC_025697.1:5562855-5568446 GCF_000633955.1 Camelina sativa | reverse complement strand
AAAAAAAAAAAAAAAAAAAAAAAAAAAAAAAAAAAAAAAAAAAAAAAAAAAAAAAAAAAAAAAAAAAAACATACACAAACATTAGTAAAACCATGTAAGAAAACATATAACAAGCATCTTAGTGAAGTCATGATCGATGTTTTAAAGCTCACCAGCGAAATTTGTGACCACGGGTTCATAAGTGCATCCAAGTTTCACATCTTCAAGGTCGACGACATCGTTGTTGTCTCCATCCGTAGGTATGAATTCAAAGTAAGACATGTTGGGCATGAAAGCGTAAGAAACATCTTCAGGTTTGCACAGAGGATCTAGATTGATCCCAAATGTAGTCTCCGAGGAGCCGTAAGTTGTAGAAACTAGAGGCAAGTCGTCACAATAGTAGTTCAACATTGGAACGTACTGTCCCATTGAACCCGTAACAACGGTTTCAATAAATTTGATGTTTGGCCAGAGTCTTTTGACTATACCTTCCCAAGACTGGTTGCAAATTTCTTCAATTGCGTCTGCTAATTCAGGACGTGGCCCTCCAAGGACCAAAGACACAGAACTTTGACAACCCAAGTCTGTGACCCAGTTGCTGAGCTGACCTGATCGGATGTTTGAACACAACTCCTCCCAAGAATTCTCAAGGACCTTGATTGCTCGTACCATGACCGAAGCAAAGATGGAACCCGTTCTCACAACCTCGTCTCTTTGGACTAAGCCACAGAGCAAATGGCAGTAGAGACTTTCGGTGTTGTTGGGGCATAAGATGACTTCATCAGGGCTCGTGTACGAGTAATACCAGTTAGATGACCGGTTCTTGAAGTAGTCGCTCTTGAAATAGCTGCTGGTTGCGACTCGAGCAGGCAAGCCAGAAGGAGTCATGATTTCTTGTTTAGTGAAGAGAAACATCATCCCTTTTCCTTCCTCCAGACCTTTCACATGCCTAAACAGAGCAAGAAGAGATTTGTCAGCATCGGTCTGATGATCTGGTCCAAATAAAAATCGTCAAAAAATATAAGAAAAACATGTTACACTTACTTGGTTATTACTTGACTTCGAAGATCGTAGATAAATGTCAAATTGTCCAAGTACTTATTGTTCCATGGCATCATCTTTTGTGCTCCTCCTGAAGTTCCCGAACTACAAAATATTACACGTCAATTAAGCATGTAGCTGTTTTAGAAAATAAAAAATACTATATATAGAAAGTTTTTTTTATTATATATGTACCTTAGCAAGAAACCGGTGATAGGTCGGGCCGATATGAGATCGGATGACTCTCCATTAACGATACGGTCGAGATAAGGCTTAATATCTTCATAGGTGACGATCGGTACGTTTTTCTTGAAGAGCTCTTTGTCGAACTTCTCGGGGAGAAAACGTTTGAGATACTCTGTATTTGTGTTGGGTGTGATTATCTCTTCTAACAAGTTGTCTTGTATTTGCTTCACGTTCCAAGTCAAATTCTTCAGCGTCATCTCAAATTCTTCGTTGGTGTTGGAGATTGGCTTCATCTTTAGTTCTCTTTAGTTGATATGGAATCAGAGAGTGCCACTTAGTTCTATATATAGCAAGAAAAAAACCTAATTAATTAAATGGATTTGGCAGTTCGTGAGTCTCGGTCAATATTTAAGTGATATTTTATAACTGTCGAGAAGTCTCGACCGAGTAACACAATATGATATGCTTTAATTGATTATTATACAATTCTGACCTTAGCGTGTGAATGGTGTCATTTGTTTGTATTCCAAGTTTCAAACTAGTTGGAGTAGATAAATACACGTGTTAGATATATGAGAGTGACTAGTATATAGGAATATTAGGCATGTGAGGTGAAATTATTTTGTTTAACTAAGATTCATGGAAAATCTATTTTCGTGGAAATTTTCGTTTTGTGGAAAATGTACTTTCGTGAGTTTCCAAAGACTTCATATTTATTAAGTCTGGGTGATAAACTTAAACGGCAATCTTGTCATCTAACTATTTTTTTTTTGCTCAACATCAACTTTTCATTAACCAAAATATTAAAACCAAATCCAAGGTACATTACATTCGCCTCTATAGAATTGGACCAAAAGCAAATGCAATGGTTAATCAAGTACAACCCTGAAACACCAGACGGAACCAACACTACCTAATCGATAACCATTGCATTTTTTAACCACAACGAGATAGATAACACATCACAACTCGAAGTGAAATCATCTCTTAGACCACCTACAATGACCCTATGACACGAAAACAAATACTAACACAGAGAAGACCTAAACCAATACTGAAAACAAATCAAATCCTAGCTATGAGATCCTCATGATCGACGTGTAGAACTTGTCTCAATAGCTTCAACATCCAGAGGCGCATCGTCAGAAAAGCTTAGTCTTTCCGGCTTTCACTGTTCCGGTCCTAAACCTAAAACGGACAATACATCCGACTGACCCGTCCAAGAGTTATGAAGCTACAATAACCGGCGAAATAGATGGTTCTCCGAACTAACTATACAATAACCAGAATGCTAATCATCTAAGGATTAGAGATTGGAGCATAGATTAGCATATCATCACCTTGCAGTGCAAGTTCGAAGTAGCAGCATCCCTTCCATCAAGTTACGAGACATACACAAACCTTGGTCGGACTGAAAAATAAAAAAACGACATCACCCCTTGCTGCAAGACCCGCCGTGGCTGGAATGAGAGGTAAGATTTGAAGAAGAAACCAAATCCGACCACTAAAGCTCGTCGAAGAAAGCTTCAGCCCTCACTGCTCTCCGATACCCACAAGCCGCCGGTGACAAAACAGCAAACGAAGTCCGCCTCCCCAGATCCACCAGATCTGGCCAAGATTCTACGCTGTCCTCCAACGTCCACACATGAGCCTTCACCAGCAACCTCCACCCGACAGATCTCTGCTTCACGCGCCGAGGAATCGCCGGAACAACCACCTTTGAGAGTCACCCAACCGACGACGACGATAAAACAAGGAGCGAGACTGAAAAGAAACTACTAAGAAGAAAACTAAAAGGACAGAGCCCTCTCCGCCGCCGGAAGGACAACCGGAAAGGCGGAGCGACTACAACGGCGACTTTCTCTCTCTCTTTCTCTCTCTCCCGTCAACAACGATTTAGATTGTCATCTAACTATCTAAGGATCACTCTCATGGAAATATATTATATGATGATTCATAGAAAATTATTTTAACAAATTCATGGGGATTCTCATATACATTTTGATACCAATCTTGTACACTACTGTCAAATGTGTGACTTGTCAGAGTGGTCCTAGAAATACCAATCTTGAGTTTCTAGAAAATATATGTGATGACATATATATTATATACCGCTGTTTTAATATTTTCACTTTTTCATAATTTCATTATTTTTAGACATTCACATCATAATCAAAAATTCATTTTTATAAAGAGTGACTTTGCTAACGAATTGCGTATATAACGTGTAAAAACGAAACACAATTAGTCTAAGAACTAGTAATAAAACATAAAACTACTAATAAGTATTGAATTTAAAGAAACTGAAAATTGAAACAACAAGTACTTAGTGATTTTCGTTTGATTTTTAGGTGATTTGATTTTATTGTTTTTTGTATCAGTTTAGTACTAAAGCTTTCAAAATTTGAAACTTTAAAATCCATTTAAGCAAAAACTCTGATAAAATTGAAAGTTGTGTATTATATGGCTGGTAACATAGTTTTCTATAACTTTTGATGAATAATACAGGATGGTAAATGTACCATGTTGTCGATTATTCAAGAGTCAACAATTCAGTTTCTTTTGTCGACGATTCCTTCCCACCCAAAATCCAAATCTCGCCCTCCCCCCTCCCCCATGGAGATTTCTTCTGTCGTGACCGCTGCTGGTGAAGCTCCAAAACCTTCAGAGATCTCTTCTCCATCTCCTATCCCTGCGGATCCTTCGTCTTCAGATCCCATCCTCCCTGGCGCTTCGTCCTCGGCTCTGGATCTGAGCAATCCTCCTGTATCAGCCGGTCCTTCCCTTGCTGCTGTTGAGGCTCCTGCTTCTGGCAACGTATCTCCGGGTATCGCTGGTTCTCCTCCTGTGCTTCCTAGTCAGGCGGTATCCTCTGTTCCAACTTCCTCCACTCCAGGAAAGCGTTGGACTAGTTTGTTTGGTGACTCTTCCCAGCTTGAGGAGTTGGGATCTCCTACAGTGCACATCACTGGTGTTCCATTTGTTCTAATTCCAGACGACAATCTAGAAGCTGCCAGGGAAGAATTCAAAGACTTTGTCTTTGCTCAATTTCATGGTAACCCTCTAGATATGGGACGGGTTATTGGAGTTGTGAATGCTCTATGGGCTCGAATTGGTCCTCGCATATTCGTGCACAATATAGGGAATGGAGCCTTCCTGTTGCGAGTTACAAATCCTCGGACCAGAGCAATCTTGTTGGGCTGCAATGTCTGGAATATCGCGGGGCACCCAATGTGTTGTTTCTCCTTGGTCGCCAGAATTTACACCTCAATCTCCCCCTATTACGTCAGCGACTATTGCTGTTAAATTCTGCGGAGTCCCGTATCTGTTGTTTAACAGGCAAAGTCTCAGTAGGCTAGCCACTGCAGTTGGTAAGCTTGTAGCGTTAGCACCTGAAACAGAACGCAAGGAAAATTTTGAAGTGGCCAAGGTGCTTGTTAGATTTGACCTCACTAAGGATCTCCCATCGAAGGTAATTTCGGGTTTCTCTGATGGTCGGGAGGTGGAAGTGGATGTCTCTTATCCATGGCTTCCTCCTCGTTGCACTGAGTTTCGAGCGTACGGTCACGACACAGCTCGATGTCCCAAGATGACAGCTACCACTGTCTCGCTAATGCGGAGAAGGAACAGGTCGCGGTCGTGGAGTAGACCTAGGTTACATCGTCGCTCAAGGCAAGGACGATCACTTGGACGTTTGTCTAAGAGTTCCTCGAATGTAAAACCACCTCATCTTGTGTGGAAGGTTAAGGAGAGTGGCCTTTCCTCTGCGATTGTGGCGTCACAGAGTGAGGAAGTGGTCCAAGGAGACTCTGATGGTGTAGTTCCAGAACAGAAATCAGGCCCAGATCTTGCGCCAGTTCCTGATTTGGGAGACAAGGTACTGACGCTGGACAAAACTAAAGAGATTAGGGAGGAACTGGTTATCTCTGCTGGTGAGGAGCATAAGTCGGACCATAGGAATGAGGGGAATGAGAATATGGAGAAGACCGTCTCTGTCAGGTCAGTTGAGCCGTCACCTGATCGTCCGACAGAAGCAGAAACTGAAGCACCCTTTATCCTGGTTAGTCGCAGGAAGAGTGGCCGCAAGGTCACAACAACTTCACATTAATAAGTATCGATGTTTTTTGGGTGGAATATAAGAGGTCTGAATAGTACCAGACGTCAGGACTTTACAAAGGATTGGATTTTGATCCATAGGCCACTTTTTGGAGCGTTTTTGGAAACACATATTTTATCGGCTAATGCGGGAAGGGTTGCTAGAACAGTCCCTCAGGGGTGGAATTTTTTTGGTAACTACGACCACCACAGTACAGCTAGGATCGTGGTATGTTGGGACCCCTCGGTATCTATGGTTGTGTATCATGTCTCCTCACAACTTATTACTT
>NC_025697.1:5555393-5560255 GCF_000633955.1 Camelina sativa | reverse complement strand
CGATTATTCAAGAGTCAACAATTCAGTTTCTTTTGTCGACGATTCCTTCCCACCCAAAATCCAAATCTCGCCCTCCCCCCTCCCCCATGGAGATTTCTTCTGTCGTGACCGCTGCTGGTGAAGCTCCAAAACCTTCAGAGATCTCTTCTCCATCTCCTATCCCTGCGGATCCTTCGTCTTCAGATCCCATCCTCCCTGGCGCTTCGTCCTCGGCTCTGGATCTGAGCAATCCTCCTGTATCAGCCGGTCCTTCCCTTGCTGCTGTTGAGGCTCCTGCTTCTGGCAACGTATCTCCGGGTATCGCTGGTTCTCCTCCTGTGCTTCCTAGTCAGGCGGTATCCTCTGTTCCAACTTCCTCCACTCCAGGAAAGCGTTGGACTAGTTTGTTTGGTGACTCTTCCCAGCTTGAGGAGTTGGGATCTCCTACAGTGCACATCACTGGTGTTCCATTTGTTCTAATTCCAGACGACAATCTAGAAGCTGCCAGGGAAGAATTCAAAGACTTTGTCTTTGCTCAATTTCATGGTAACCCTCTAGATATGGGACGGGTTATTGGAGTTGTGAATGCTCTATGGGCTCGAATTGGTCCTCGCATATTCGTGCACAATATAGGGAATGGAGCCTTCCTGTTGCGAGTTACAAATCCTCGGACCAGAGCAATCTTGTTGGGCTGCAATGTCTGGAATATCGCGGGGCACCCAATGTGTTGTTTCTCCTTGGTCGCCAGAATTTACACCTCAATCTCCCCCTATTACGTCAGCGACTATTGCTGTTAAATTCTGCGGAGTCCCGTATCTGTTGTTTAACAGGCAAAGTCTCAGTAGGCTAGCCACTGCAGTTGGTAAGCTTGTAGCGTTAGCACCTGAAACAGAACGCAAGGAAAATTTTGAAGTGGCCAAGGTGCTTGTTAGATTTGACCTCACTAAGGATCTCCCATCGAAGGTAATTTCGGGTTTCTCTGATGGTCGGGAGGTGGAAGTGGATGTCTCTTATCCATGGCTTCCTCCTCGTTGCACTGAGTTTCGAGCGTACGGTCACGACACAGCTCGATGTCCCAAGATGACAGCTACCACTGTCTCGCTAATGCGGAGAAGGAACAGGTCGCGGTCGTGGAGTAGACCTAGGTTACATCGTCGCTCAAGGCAAGGACGATCACTTGGACGTTTGTCTAAGAGTTCCTCGAATGTAAAACCACCTCATCTTGTGTGGAAGGTTAAGGAGAGTGGCCTTTCCTCTGCGATTGTGGCGTCACAGAGTGAGGAAGTGGTCCAAGGAGACTCTGATGGTGTAGTTCCAGAACAGAAATCAGGCCCAGATCTTGCGCCAGTTCCTGATTTGGGAGACAAGGTACTGACGCTGGACAAAACTAAAGAGATTAGGGAGGAACTGGTTATCTCTGCTGGTGAGGAGCATAAGTCGGACCATAGGAATGAGGGGAATGAGAATATGGAGAAGACCGTCTCTGTCAGGTCAGTTGAGCCGTCACCTGATCGTCCGACAGAAGCAGAAACTGAAGCACCCTTTATCCTGGTTAGTCGCAGGAAGAGTGGCCGCAAGGTCACAACAACTTCACATTAATAAGTATCGATGTTTTTTGGGTGGAATATAAGAGGTCTGAATAGTACCAGACGTCAGGACTTTACAAAGGATTGGATTTTGATCCATAGGCCACTTTTTGGAGCGTTTTTGGAAACACATATTTTATCGGCTAATGCGGGAAGGGTTGCTAGAACAGTCCCTCAGGGGTGGAATTTTTTTGGTAACTACGACCACCACAGTACAGCTAGGATCGTGGTATGTTGGGACCCCTCGGTATCTATGGTTGTGTATCATGTCTCCTCACAACTTATTACTTGCGGATTCTTTATTCAGTCGTTTAGTCTAAATATTACAGTATCTTTTGCCTATGGCTTTAATCTGCTAGAAGCGCGTCTACCTCTTTGGGATAATTTATCTTGGCTTAATGCGAACACTCCAGTCAGTCGTGTTCCTTGGGCAGTGGTGGGGGACTTCAATCAAATCCTGCGAACCTCTCAGCACTCTCACCATCTTATTCAGGATGTGGACTCATCAGGCATAGAGGACTTCAATCTTGCCATTCAGGAAGCTGATCTCTTTGAGGCGCAGGCCAAAGGGGTTCCTTTCACGTGGTGGAACCATCAGGAAGACAACCCCACCTCAAAGAAGATCGACCATGCTTTCATCAATCAGGCGTGGGCAGACTCTTATCCGGAATCATATGCAGAGTTCCTGGAGCCACTACAATCTGATCATGCTGCCTGCTTATTCCATCTACCCGCTTTGCGAAGGTCTATTCGTAAGCCCTTTAAGTTCTTTCAGCATGTCATTGAGCACCCGCAGTTCAAAGACTCAATATCTCAAGCTTGGGATCCACTTCAAATCCAGGGAACTTGTCAGTTCAAACTTGTTAGGGCTGAGCGAAAGTTAAAGATGGTTCTTCGGCTCCTGAACAAACGACACTACAATGATATCAGTCTGAGAGTTAAGAATCAAGCGGATAAGGTTGCAAATCTCCAAAGACAGCTGTTATCAAACCCGGATGTTCAAGCTGCTAGGGAGGAGCATGAAGCTCGAACTCTTTGGCACACGCTGATTTCTGCTGAGGAGAAGTTCTACCGCCAAAAATCCAGAATACTGTGGCTACATCTAGGGGACAGGAACACCGCATTCTTTCACAAGTCAGTTTCACAACGGGCAGCGAGAAACCACATTCACTTCTTGTGTGATCAGGATGGAACAAGGATCACAGATATCTCTGCCATCAAAGCTTATGCAGCAAATTATTTCAAGAGTATTATGGGGAACACTGAGCTCCCAGTCTCGCCAGTCTCAGTGGATGAGCTTAGAGGGATATTACCTTTTCGATGCTCAGAGGCTCAGGTTCAGGACCTACAGAAGGTCATCTCTCCTGACAAAATAAAGGCAGTGGTGTTTACAATGCCCCTAAACAAGAGCCCAGGCCCATATGGGTTTCCGGTGGAGTTCTTTCGAGCTTCATGGGACATAATAGGAGCCACGATAATATCTGCAGTCCAAGAATTCTTTCGTAATGGTCGGTTGCTCAAAGATCTCAACTGTACCATCATCGCACTTATTCCAAAAATTCATGAGGCAAGCAGGCTGAGTGATTTCAGACCTATTAGTTGCTGTAATTTGATATACAAGGTCATATCTAAAGTAATCGCCAACAGAATGAAGCCTGTTCTTCTGGAATGCATCAGTCCAAACCAAGCGGCGTTCTTGAAAGGTCAAAGTTTGGGAGAAAATGTACTTCTGGCCTCGGAGCTAGTAAGGGACTACCAAAAGACAAGTTGTCCAAAGAGCTGTATGGTGAAGGTCGACATCCGGAAAGCCTTTGATACTGTCTGTTGGGATTTTGTGTTAAAGGTTCTTGAAGCTCAGGTTTTTCCTCCTCTGTTCTGTTCTTGGATTCGAGAATGTATTTCTTCGCCAAGGTACTCTATAGCAATTAATGGAGAATTGGCAGGGTTTTTCTCAGCAGCAAAAGGTTTACGTCAAGGTGACTCCATCTCACCTTACCTCTTCATCATGGTCATGGAAGTCTTATCGAGGCTTCTTGAAGCTGCAGCCGCTGCAGGCACATTCAGGTTGCACCCTCGATGTTCCTCACCCCTGGTAACCCACCTTCTGTTTGCAGATGACCTATTAGTATTCACGGATGGTGCTCGGCACTCTTTGACGGGGATTGCTGGTGTTATGCGCCACTTCAGGGCACTTAGTGGTCTAGACATGAATCCTGCTAAGTCCGAAATCTTCTTTGGGGGCTACTCGGAGATTCAAGTCGATGTTTTAAGTGCTTTGACAGGCATTAAAGTGGGGTCGTTTCCCACTCGGTATCTAGGACTGCCACTCAACCCCGCGAGGATCTCCTTTGCAACTCTGCAGCCTTTCTTGGAGAGGATAACATCGAAGCTGCATACGTGGACTATCAAAAGCTTATCCTTCTCCGGTAAGATCAGACTCATTTGTTCTGTGATCTACGGTATGGTGAATTTCTGGAGCTCTGTCTTCGCCCTACCCAAAAAGTTCTACGAGAAGGTGGATTCCCTTTGTGCTGGTTTCCTCTGGAAAAATAAGACTGAGTCTGCACGGGGTACGAGAGTGGCGTGGGATGATGTCTGTAAACCAAAGGCGGAAGGAGGGTTAGGCATCAGGAGATTGCAGGACTTCCAGGTCGTGTTCCAGTTGAAACTGTTGTGGAACTTCTTTGCAAAGGCGGGCTCGCTGTGGGTTGCTTGGTTGCATTGCAACGTCTTCCACCGGAAAAGTTTCTGGATCATGGAAGACTCTCAAAGACTCCCTAGAGCGGTAAGGGACATGCTAAAACACAGACACTTTCTCAAGGATCTCATGCGTTGTGAACTCGGTAATGGACGAACGGCATCTTTCTGGCATGACACTTGGTGTGCACATGGCCCGTTAGTTGATTTCATTGGGAGGAATGGACCCCGACAGCTCAGAATACAGCTGAGTGCAAGAGTTGTCGTTGCGGTTCAGAATGGAGATTGGAGGTTACCTGCTGCTAGATCAGTCTCCCAGCAAGATTTTATGGCCACTCTTACGACCATCTCTCCTCCTGAGGATGACAAAGGGGATGATGTCTATCTCTGGAAACGATCGGCCAACACATACGCAACCACATTCTCTTCTAAGGCAACTTGGGAATTACTTCGATCTTCCTCTGCGCAAGTGCCTTGGTGTAAGACGGTCTGGTTCAAAGCAGCGGTTCCGAGATATTCGTTTATCACATGGCTGGCTTTTCAACGCAGGCTACCCACTAGAGACAGACTACTAGCTTGGGGGATGAATATACCTCCGGA
>NC_025697.1:5479188-5549687 GCF_000633955.1 Camelina sativa | reverse complement strand
GTCCGAAATCTTCTTTGGGGGCTACTCGGAGATTCAAGTCGATGTTTTAAGTGCTTTGACAGGCATTAAAGTGGGGTCGTTTCCCACTCGGTATCTAGGACTGCCACTCAACCCCGCGAGGATCTCCTTTGCAACTCTGCAGCCTTTCTTGGAGAGGATAACATCGAAGCTGCATACGTGGACTATCAAAAGCTTATCCTTCTCCGGTAAGATCAGACTCATTTGTTCTGTGATCTACGGTATGGTGAATTTCTGGAGCTCTGTCTTCGCCCTACCCAAAAAGTTCTACGAGAAGGTGGATTCCCTTTGTGCTGGTTTCCTCTAGAAAAATAAGACTGAGTCTGCACGGGGTACGAGAGTGGCGTGGGATGATGTCTGTAAACCAAAGGCGGAAGGAGGGTTAGGCATCAGGAGATTGCAGGACTTCCAGGTCGTGTTCCAGTTGAAACTGTTGTGGAACTTCTTTGCAAAGGCGGGCTCGCTGTGGGTTGCTTGGTTGCATTGCAACGTCTTCCACCGGAAAAGTTTCTGGATCATGGAAGACTCTCAAAGACTCCCTAGAACGGTAAGGGACATGCTAAAACACAGACACTTTCTCAAGGATCTCATGCGTTGTGAACTCGGTAATGGACGAACGGCATCTTTCTGGCATGACACTTGGTGTGCACATGGCCCGTTAGTTGATTTCATTGGGAGGAATGGACCCCGACAGCTCAGAATACAGCTGAGTGCAAGAGTTGTCGTTGCGGTTCAGAATGGAGATTGGAGGTTACCTGCTGCTAGATCAGTCTCCCAGCAAGATTTTATGGCCACTCTTACGACCATCTCTCCTCCTGAGGATGACAAAGGGGATGATGTCTATCTCTGGAAACGATCGGCCAACACATACGCAACCACATTCTCTTCTCAGGCAACTTGGGAGTTACTTCGATCTTCCTCTGCGCAAGTGCCTTGGTGTAAGACGGTCTGGTTCAAAGCAGCGGTTCCGAGATATTCGTTTATCACATGGCTGGCTTTTCAACGCAGGCTACCCACTAGAGACAGACTACTAGCTTGGGGGATGAATATACCTCCGGATTGTGTCCTCTGTTCGTCTGGGATAGAAAGTCATGAACATCTGTTTTTCTCTTGTGCGTATTCTAAGGAGGTTTGGGAGGCTTTTGCTTCATGGATTTCGCCCTCCCCACCTACTGATCTAACTGCAGTCTCCACCTGGATCTCTCAAACTCGGCAACCTCCTCAAGCCCAGCTGTCTATTCTCCTCAAGCTTGTCCTGCAAGTCGCTTGTTACCTTCTGTGGCGGGAACGCAATGCCAGAGTCTTCACCAATGTCGCCACCCCTTCCGCAACGCTTCAAGCCAAGGTGGATCGAACTATTCCCAACCGCCTTATCTCGCTGCCAGGATCGACTGACTCCCCAAATTCCCTTCTAGCTCTTTATTTCCATTGTATTAGCTTTTCTTTCTAGCTTCTTATTTTCTTTTGTACAGAAAAACAGAAAATTTGGTATAAAATTTAACCTTTTATAAAAAAAAAAAAAAAAAAAAAAAAAAAAAANTCTTTTTCTTTTTGTTGATATCTGTCTATTTGATTCAATAAAGTCAGGAAAACGCGAGGAAATTAAGGAGAAACTCTCAATGAAATTCTAGCAATTAAGAATTGTACTTACAAATTATGATAAAAATTTTGCGCAAGAAAATTAAAATACATACACAAAGACTCTTCACTGTGAGTCATTTACTCGGAAAAAAAAAAACATACACAAAGACCGCAAAGAGACTCTCTCCAGTCTACACAGACTCAGAGAGTCCAATATAAAATAATAAAAGACGATATATTTAGATGTCACTTGTGAGTCGTTATGAAGACTAGAAATTGCAAACGAAGTTTCAATATCATATTATATAAACAATGAACTCGTTTCAAATATGTACCGGTTTGGTAACCATATATATTTTGGAATAAGAATAGTTTCGTTAACGCAGCAAAGTTAATAGATAATCAGAAAAGACCACGAAATTGAACAGCAAGAGACTTTAAACTCACCTGCGACAGAGTCTCGTATCTTCTTCTCTCCAGATAGATCCACTCAATTACAATGGATTCATTTTCTATTGGAAATTTTTGTGAAACTAAACCAAAAACCAAAACAATAATATAAAGATCAATAAGAGACAATAGCACAGGCAGTACGATCCAGTGGTATCACTGATGTTATTAAATGGTTGTCGTGTAACCTCCAATCGTAGTCTTATCCTACCCAACGGTACCATGTGTTTTTTTCTTCAACCAAACCAAACATTGTTAATTCATCTTAAATTAATACAACTGCCGGAAACGGTAAAACCAAATTTATTCTCTTGTAATCTCTTCCGTTCTTAATTTTTTTTTTTAAATCTTTATATAAGAGAATCCTAAAATGTTAATTTATTTTTATATATTAATAATTTATTAATTTAATTATATTCGGTTTGTTTGAAAATTGAAACATTAGTATTTGATAGATTTCTGAGGAATATTTTTAATTTATATAAACCTCTTAAGCAAATTTTATATAATGGCAGCATTTATGCGTTGCTTCTAGTTGCTCTGAAATTTCTGAACGGATCCAAGACAAAACACAACGGTTTGAGGTTGACCTTCCAACTAAGACTTCGATTTAGTGGAACTATGTGGTCCTTGGAGGGATATTGCCCAGAAATTTTCTCGAATTTTCTGAAATTTTCTGGAATATGAAAACGATATTCCAAGTAAAACCTTAGCTTTAACGTCGTTTCCTAATTTAAAGCAAAACGTCAAAACGCAATTTTGATTTAAAGAAAAAAAAACGTCCAAGTCGTCTCCATCTTCATCTGACTTTTAAAAATGCACACCAAGTGGGATTTTTTGGTGTGTCCTTCCTTCCAAAACACACGTATCTTTCATAAATGTCAAATTAGAGTAAATGTAACATCTTATACATGCATCCGTACGCAGAAATGAAGAGGCCATGGTTAAAAAGAGTTATCCATGAGATATGTATTTGTGGTACTGAGCCATCATGTTCACATAATAACGTCAAAAGAGTTTATGAAAGTCGTTCAAGGCTCAACAACAGTATAATTGTGTCCGTCCCTCCCATTTTTCCTGCTTTCGTAATACAAACATCTAGGCATATCGTTTAAAACCAACCAGATATATTCAGACCAGTGTATCTTCGGATTAACAAACACTGTAACACCGAGTGGGACTTTTGATCAAACCATAAATCAAACCATAAGCTGAAACCCCGTAAAAACAGAATCCCAAATTGAAGGAACAATAAGCCACTGCTCAAGTAACGAGAGTTTTGCTTGCAAAATCTTTAATTAATCTAAAGTTTGAACTAAATCGAAATAAAACAAAAAGAGGTTACCTTCTTTCTCAACATCAACAGACTTTTACCTGCTCATAAATTCCACAAATCTTTATTTTCCCTGCCTCACCAAAAGGAGGCTCTCTCCATGATCAAGTAGTCTTCCTCATCCACAAGTAGATTACAATTTTCGTGTTCAAAACCATGTCTTTCTTTAACCCTGGAATCTACCCAGAAACGATTCACCAGAGTTGAAACCAAACATCTCTCTCTGGTCAAGATAGCTTCCAAGAAGTTGAGGTAGCTTTAGACTCTCTTCTGCGTGTTCTATCTACCACTCTCAAAGGCAAACTGTTTCATACTACGTTACCATACTTTTGCTGTATATAATCTCTAATCTGGGTAAAAAAGAAGTCTAGGAAATAAAAATTTATTACATGTGCTGCTAAAAGATGCTACATGTTTGTATCTGATGGACACCAACTTCATCGCCCTCCAGCGTTTTCAACCAACTTGTTCGTGGAAGATCGATCAGACAACTGTTTCATCTACAGTTGGCTTGGCACGATATTGACGGCCATTCTTTTGGAAATTGGTGGAGCTCTCTAATTCTCCTATTTCAGTAACCCCACTCTCTAATTCTCCTATTTCAGTAACCCCATCTTCTTTTGCACTTGGTCTCTCATCTTCTGCCACCTCACCAGCTACAATAGGCTTCGTCTCACTACAGTTATTACCATCTTCTCTGACGTCCTTGGTCTTCTTCTGTGGAAGAAAGGACACCTTGAATGATTCTGAATCTGAAGTTTCTAATCCTTCTACAGCCTTGGGACTGTCCATGTACTCTCCTGTTGGGGACTTATCATTCAATTCACAAGATGGATCAAAGGTGTAACGGGTATACTTGGAAGGATTTAGCAGGTAATCCGGTACCCTAGCACAATTTTTACTTTGATGAGACATGCTTTTCGAGGAGGTAGTAGAAGTATCTTCAGGCTTCTTTAATGTTTCTTCAGATACAACATCAAACCTGACTCGCTTGCCTGTCTTTCCTTCTGAATCTGAAGTATCCTCCTTCCTTTTAAGTATAGGTTTTGGTGGCACAGCTTTAGATGATTCTCCTCCTGAGTGAGGCTCTTTGCTTTCCGAGGGTTGTTTGGCAACAAAAGCTTTAAGTTTATTGGCCTCGATTTCGTCTTCCTTGAGCCTAATTTGTGCAGCAACATAGTTAGCACGTGGGTCCCGAGTCCAGCCAATTCCACTCCCGTTTCTCAACTTTTGTGCCGAAAGAGAATCTTTCATAGACAAACCTTCAACGTCATTCTCTTTCCCTAGTGCCACTTTATCATACTCATCTTCTTCTGCCTGCGGAAAGAAGCATAATTCATAGAAGCACACCTCAGTATCAATGAAAGCGACAACTACTCCCTACAAACAGCCTTAATATTTAAAGAATCAAATTCCAGAATCTCAAAGATGGCTATATAGGTTGAAAATTCACGTACAAATACTCAATGCTCTTAAGTTTTTCAAACTCAGAATTCTCATATGAATCTACCAAATCCACGAGAGAAGGACCAACAACAAACAATGTTCCCCTAAATTTTAACTAGCGAAGCAATGAGAAACAATGGTGAAGAGACCAAAATTGATATTACCTCATCGTCGAGAGTGCGGTCAAGGCCCATGGAGGCTCTGATACTCCAGTCACCATCAAAATCCTCGCCGCCATCAATATCTTTGAGATCATCCTCTAGAGGCTTTCGAGCAGTGTTAGAGGAGATCCTCTGCTGTCTCAGAATCTCGTCGAACGATGACGCACAAGGAATCTCATCCCTATCGTACGAATCTCGATTCCACTCCCGTTTCTCAACTTCTGTGCCGGAGACACTCCACACCGACCCGGATTGCTGCTGCCGCGACGCCGGAGCAGAAGATGTAGAAAACTTGGAAGAAGAAGGTCGAGAGAAGGCGAGAGATCCGAAGCTCTTCGCAACGCGAGATTGGAAATCCTCGTCGGCTGATCCAGAAGACGACGCCATTGGGAAGGGAGCAAATTAGAAATTGGAAAAAAACACACACACACACACAATATCGATTGGGCGAGAGTAATGGAAGAAGAAGGAAGGAAGGAAAGCACACCGCCTTCCGTGTGATACTTTTTAAATAAAAGGAAATTTAAATGGCCATTTTTATTAATTGGGCCTGGTGTAAATAAATTTCCTACAAGTTGGCCCATTATCGGCCTAGTTCAGTCACTGAATTATTTAGACACTATTATAGATCATGTTATTTTTATTTTAAGGTCTATAATATCTATACTAAGGAAATGAAAGAGGCGACAGGCTAAAAAGGAAAAGAGAGATCTAAAAGTGATACTATTGTAGATCCATAGCATATAGATATGAAATCATATGAGAGAGAAAACATACGAATATAGTATATGATAAGAAGAGAGACCAGATTAATATACATCAGAACAAAGTAGACAACACATGAACATATTGGAGTTTTACCGGATATTTTAAAAAACAAGAATTATAACTACAGTTAGAACAAAATCTTAAAACATAGATGGTAGATATAACACGATCTTGGTTAGAGAATATAAATGAGTAGACAACACATGAACATATTGGAGTTTTACCGGATATTTTAAAAAACAAGAATTATAACTACAGTTAGAACAAAATCTTAAAACATAGATGGTAGATATAACACGATCTTGGTTAGAGAATATAAATGAGTAGACAACACATGAACATATTGGAGTTTTACCGGATATTTTAAAAAACAAGAATTATAACTACAGTTAGAACAAAATCTTAAAACATAGATGGTAGATATAACACGATCTTGGTTAGAGAATATAAATGAGTAGACAACACATGAACATATTGGAGTTTTACCGGATATTTTAAAAAACAAGAATTATAACTACAGTTAGAACAAAATCTTAAAACATAGATGGTAGATATAACACGATCTTGGTTAGAGAATATAAATGAGTAAATGAATGAATAAACAAATCTTGTACTACTAGCTGGACAAGAGTCAAGAGAGATGATGATATAATATACATTTTTAAACTAAAACAATGGGGGGATTTTGAAATCCAACAATATTTAATTATCATATGCGACTGTAAAGTTTGAAAAATAAAAAATAAAAGTAATAAGATCATCGTGTCCATTTTTTTTCTTCAAAATTTCACTTTTCTTTTTGCTTTTTACAATTTTTTGTTTTTGTTTCCACACACTAATAATAATAAAGAGGTTTAAATTTCATATAAAAATGTAAAAAAAAAAAAGAAGGAATCATTTATACCCCACTGACCTCTCTGTCTCTCCGGAACAAAAGGTAATGGAGAAGCAACCAGATAACGGGTCCCACACTCTATTCAAACCCCCCACTCAAGAGAGTCTCACGGACGCTACGCGCGCCTCTTCATTTCACTTTGAGAAAAAGGCTCGACTTTCGGTTTCTCGGTTTGGTTTCGGTTCGATTTTTTTTTGTTTATGGTTTTTTTTGGTTTTATAAAAATTGAACTATAAAGAAATCATATGTAGTTCGATTTAGTTACGGTTTGATTTTTTTGGTTTATGGTTTTTTCTGTTTTATCAAAATAAAACCATTTAAAAATTATATGTATCACTATTTGGTTCCGGTTTTTTGGTTTTTAACCAGACTAAACCTAAACCAAATACTTAAATAAAATAAAAATCAAACAAGTTTTTAGATTTAATCATAACCAAACCAAATCATTTATTTCAGTTTGGTTTTTTAGATTTCGGTTTTTTTGCCCAGCCCCTAGTTCTCAATCTAACACGCGCAAAGAATGAGCGTGGAGAAAAGTCTTAAGTCCTTTTGTTTCTCTCAGATGACCACCACCACTGTTACAGAGAGAAAGCATAGCACAGTCTCAGTCTCCCTCTCCTCTCTTTATAATTTTTTTACACACTCTGCAAAACGGCGTCGTATCTTACCAACCTTCACGATCAGCGGCGGTAATCAAAACGGCACAGTTTTCGCCGTCTTTTTGTGGTTAAATTTTTTACTAACAGAGACGGTGAAGTTTTTTTTTTCTTTCTCTTTTCTTTTTTTTTCTCTTCTCCCGAGACACTTCACCTAAAAATCACAATCCCCCCTCTTTACTGTTTTCTCGATTTCGCGAGGAGAAAACAAAAAAAAACCAAACTCGAAATTTACACAAACACAAGGCTCGAGACTTTTTGTAAGATCATCGGGGTTTGTTTGGTTTCTTTGATATTTCGGGAAAGCTTTTGGAAGTAGAGGATCTCACGTTTTTTTTTTGTTTCTTCGTTTTATGGCCTCTGTGTGAGTAAAAAAAAAAAAGTGATGGTCTTTAGCTTTTAGGTTTTTGGTTTTTGTGTTTGTTTGTTTTTGTTTGTGGGATGTTAATTGCTGTTTGTTGTCGAAGAAGAGGAAGTTAGAATTTGCTCAAAATGCATTTCACCAAGCTTGATGACTCTCCCATGTTCCGCAAACAGGTTTTTTTTTTTTTTTTTTTTTTGTCAAACAGGTTTGTTTCTTCTACATATCTTTCTTTGTTCCTGTCTTTGTTTGTTGTCCTCATCTGTTCAGTCTTTTAGTGTGCTAGCTAGGTTCAATTTGTGTCATACTAGGTTATGAACAGATACAATTTTTTTGGATGTTTTATGTCTGGAATTTTGTAGTATTCACCGACATTTATACCCCCAAATTTTGTGTTGGAAGGTTCAATTTATTTGTGTCACTGAGAAATTGGTTTGGCAAAATTATTTGACTGGCCTGCCTATATTCGCGCTCTGCCTTGTTTTGCTGGTGAATTGTGAATTGACTTATGATCCACTTCACATGTTTGTGTCTCTGACTCTGGCAGGGCTGATACACTTAACACTTGTATCCCACTTAGTTAGTATTCTCATGCTCACTTTTTAGTCCGACATTTGCTATATATATACTCCAATGGACACAAGAGAAGGAGCAGAAGTGTTTTTGCAGCTTAAATGTAAAGGAAGTTCCTTTAGTGTAGTTACAATTCTCTGTGCCTAAATCACTATGTTTTTTTGGGTTGTCCATAGTTGCGGACCTGCGGTTTCTTTGACAAAGGGTTGTTTCTCGATGTTCGCGTTATGTACTTTGCCTTCCAGCTGTGTGTTTTTACATTAATATATTTTTCTGAAACAGTTACAAAGCATGGAGGAGAGTGCGGAAATATTGCGGGAAAGAAGTCTCAAGTTCTACAAAGGATGCCGGAAATACACGTATGCTCCAAATTTAGAATTATAGCTCTACATTTCTTCCGGCTTGAAGAAACATGAGAACATATCTTTTAACAGAGATAGATTATCCTTTTTTCTTGTTACAGTGAAGGGCTAGGCGAGGCATATGATGGGGACATTGCTTTCGCAAGTGCCCTTGAAACATTTGGTGGAGGCCATAATGATCCAATAAGTGTGGCTTTTGGAGGTACATGACTGATCTCACATAGCCTATAGAAACTCGCAGTAGCATATCGTCTCTTTATCCCCATTCTTTTTGCGCCTACTTGTCATCTGAGATTTTGAAGCACATATTTATGGTGGCTTAAATTGAACAGAGTGAAATTGTTGTTCCTGTTTTTGCTCTCTCCGCTCTCTCTTTGCTAGGATTGTTAGATTCACAGGTTATGGTGGGAATATCTCAGTTAAGAATTGGAAAAAAACTAGTTTCATCAACAGGTGCTGATAAACTCTAACTTGATGTGCCAGGACCTGTAATGACAAAATTTACAATTGCGCTGAGGGAAATTGGGACTTATAAGGAAGTTCTTCGATCACAGGTATGTTAGTTTGTTACTGTTGACGCTCTCTCCATTTCTCCTTATCCTCAGCCTTCTTTCTGTTAATACCTCTGTGGTATCAACGTATGATAGTTTTGTTTTCCTTCAAGCTAAAGTTGCCGCTATATTGATTTATTCACCTTAAGATATTGTTAGATTTAGATCAGATCAAGTCTTTTCAATTCAGGTTTCAGTTTTGATGAGTTCTCATTGTCAGGTGGAACATATACTGAATGACAGATTACTTCAATTTGCCAATATGGACTTGCATGAGGTTAAGGTACAAGATGTTTACTTTCTTCTTGGCTAAATCTCTCTTTTTTTTAGTTAAATGGCCATTAGTACCAACTAAAATATCTATGAAACAATGAAGGACATACATCCTGGATTATGTTTAATTTTTCTTGTTTGGCTTTGGGATTTCAGCACTCCGGTAGTCAACCTTCCCCAAACAAAATATATTTTAAAATAGTTTTTGAGGTTACTATTGTAGAGAAGGTCCAGTGAATTCGAAAGATATAATTAAGTTTCTTGAGTCTGCCTTTACATTTTGCTAGTCTAGATATATCTTTCTTCTATTTGTTCAAGTAAGATAGCTTGGCAAGGTTATATTTGGATATGGATCATGAGAGATCATTTTTGTCACAGGAAGCTCGGAAGCGCTTTGACAAGGCTAGCATTACCTACGATCAGGTATCCCTTTGTCAAGGGTTTTTCGTTTTTTTCCCTCCCACTCTGCTAATATGGTTTGCACTACAAAACAAAAGTTTGGAAAGACCAGAAATTCTCATCCCATTTTTTTTCTAGACTAGATGTAATATCTGTTTGAAAAGTTTCAACCAAAAAAATGGGTTGAGCTCAATAATTATTTCTGAAGCATTCCTCGTTAATGGAGGAAGGCTAGGCTAGGATAATGGAGGGAGGGATTTTATTTGTGTTGCTTTTGTAGGCTGTGTATAAATTTACAAAACCTAGCTAGTTCTCATTCGTCTTACTTTTCTGAGCACTAACTGTTACTAAGTATTAAATTTGTAGCTTGGAAGTATAATGATATCTGTTTCGTAACAATTGGGTCCATGCTTATCTGGAGATTAACTAATTTAACTTCCTATTGTGCTTTAGGCCCGTGAGAAGTTTTTATCTTTGAGGAAAGGTACAAAAAGTGACGTTGCTGCTGCTTTAGAACAGGTATGGTGCATACTTTTGAGTACCATGTATAGTTTGTTTCCCTATGTTATAACTAACATATTTTGACACTAACAGGAACTTCACACTTCGAGGTCTATGTTTGAGCAAGCTCGGTTCAACCTTGTAAATTTCCTTCGTTTGATTTTGATTTTAATTTGCAAGTCATATACGTACTGTCACATCCATGTTATTGTTGAAGTAACCATATTTTTATTGGCTTCCCTAATTAATGATCAGGTGACTGCTCTTTCAAATGTTGAAGCTAAGAAAAGGTTTGAATTTTTGGAAGCTGTCAGCGGAACGATGGATGCACATCTTCGGTATTTTAAACAGGTAAGTTTGTTATGCTTCTTCAGAATTGTAATATAGTTTAAAGGTTTGTGTCAAAATCTGAATGTGGGTGCTTTCAGGGTTACGAATTACTGCATCAGATGGAACCATATATCAATCAGGTTGGTCTAAATTTGATTTTTATTTTCTTCAAGTAATAGATCCCTGAACATTTGGAGTTTATAATTATCTTTTAAGACTATGTATGAGTCTTCACATATGTATTGAGAACGCTGAGATAGTTTCACCTTAATTCTTTTTTTTGCAGGTCTTGACCTATGCACAACAATCCAGAGAAAGATCAAATTATGAACAAGCAGCACTTAATGAAAAGATGCAGGAGTACAAAAGACAGGTTGATCGAGAGAGCAGGTGGGGTTCAAATGGTTCTAATGGATCACCGAATGGAGATGGCATACAGGCGATAGGTCGAAGCTCTCACAAAATGATAGATGCCGTTATGCAATCTGCTGCAAGGGGGAAGGTATCAATGTCTTTTACACATGAATGCCACATCTTCCATAGAGTACTATTAACATTTCTTGGTGCTTTCAGGTGCAAACAATAAGGCAAGGTTATCTCTCTAAACGATCTTCAAATCTGAGAGGAGACTGGAAAAGACGGTTTTTTGTTCTTGACAGCCGGGGAATGCTGTATTATTACCGAAAACAGTGTAGCAAACCATCTGTGAGTTTTGTATTTATATTTATCTTTCATTATTTTTTGAAAAAAAGAAGCAGAATTATGCAAACGGTCTGTTGTTTGACTCATTTCTTTGCACACTCTGACTTGGATGATTTGATGTTTAGGGGTCTGGCAGCCAGCTTTCTGGACAGAGAAATAGCTCCGAGCTTGGGTCTGGACTTCTTAGTAGGTGGCTTTCTTCGAATAGTCATGGACATGGTGGTGTCCATGATGAGAAGTCTGTAGCTCGTCATACAGTGAACTTACTCACCTCAACGATTAAAGTCGACGCTGATCAATCAGATCTGAGGTTTTGCTTTAGGATCATTTCACCTACAAAAAACTACACGTTGCAGGTTTGACTCAAGAGTGTTTGTTACTGCCTTAAACCTTTTATTGTTTACATGTTTGCCTATCTTTTTATAGTTTTCACTCAGTGTTTACTTATGTTTGTCAGTGCAGGCTGAGAGTGCACTCGATCAAATGGATTGGATAGAAAAGATTACAGGGGTTATTGCATCGCTACTTAGTTCTCAGGTCCCTGAACAGGTAAGTATTATCATTATTTTTTGCCTGACCAGGCTCATAGTAAATCTCAATGCAATTTAGGTGATTGTCCTTAAACTACATTTCAGCGTCTTCCTGGTAGTCCCATGGGAAGTGGTCACCATCGATCTGCTAGTGAAAGTAGCTCATATGAAAGTTCTGAATATGATCATCCTACTACTGATGAATTTGCATGTGAGAGGAGCTTTTTAGGGTACCATGAAAGGCCATCAAGAAATTTTCAGCCGCAACGGTCTATTAGAAAGGGTGAGAAGCCCATTGATGCGTTACGAAAGGTCTGTGGGAATGAGAAATGTGCGGATTGTGGAGCTCCTGAACCAGACTGGGCGTCTTTAAATCTTGGGGTTCTTGTCTGTATTGAATGCTCTGGTGTTCATCGTAATCTTGGTGTGCATATATCTAAGGTAAATCACCAAAACTCTTAATTGCTTGCAATATAACAACCAACTCATGGAAGAACGCAAAGAAGTCCATTAGAATTTTAAAGTGACACTAGCCGTTATGTTCATTAGCAATATAGCATGTGACAGAATTTGAACTTTGCATGACTCGACCTTCAATTTGACATAAGGTTATTGGCCATTGCTACAGGTTAGGTCACTCACTCTCGACGTGAAAGTATGGGAGCCATCTGTTATAAGTTTGTTCCAAGCTCTTGGAAATACTTTTGCAAACACAGTTTGGGAGGAATTACTTCATTCAAGGAGTACCTTTCATGTTGACCCAGGCTTAACGGGGTAAAAACTCCATTTTTGCTTTCTTATTAAGAGTGATGGTAACTTTGATCACCTAGACATTACAATTTTAAATTTACTTCATCAAATATGCGCAGGTCGGATAAATCCAGGGTGATGGTCACTGGAAAACCCAGCTATGCTGATATGATCTCTATCAAGGAGAAGTATATACAAGCTAAGGTTTTTAAACTTCTACCCTTTATTTTGATTCCTTATGTAGGACATAACTGAAGCTATTTTATAAAGCGAGTGCATATATCATGGTGTTCTCTCTGTGCTTTGTCATAGGCAATGTTCAGAACAGCTCATTCAAACTCCTTTTTTTTGTTTTTTGTATTTCACAGTATGCTGAGAAGCTATTTGTTCGGAGATCGAGAGACTGTGCTTTCCCGCAATCAATTGCACAACAAATGTGGGACGCAGTGTGTGGCAATGATAAAAAGGCTGTTTATAGGCTAATTGTCAATGGTGACGCGGATGTGAATTTTGTGTATGACCAATCATCTTCCAGCTCTTCGTTAACACTTTCAAGAGTAATATTAGTACCAGAAAGGCCGAAGCGTGAAGATGTTCTACTCAGATTAAGGAATGAGTTACTGGATAGAACCTCTGGTAGTTCTTCAAATATTTCTCCAGAGGGAAGCGGATGTTCATCTCTGCTTCACTGTGCTTGTGAGAAGGCAGACATTGGGATGGTAGAGCTTTTGTTGCAATATGGTGCAAATGTAAACGCCACAGATTCAAGTGGTCAAACGCCGCTGCACTGTTGTATTATCAAAGGCAAAGCAGTAATAGCAAGATTGCTACTCACTAGGTGAGTTGGTTCTTCTTCCCAAACATTTTCTCTGCCTAATTCCTTTGGTAATATGTCTTTACAACAAACTGGGTGAAATTTACAGGGGAGCAGACCCGGAAGCAATGAACGTAGAAGGCAAAACCGCTCTTGATATTGCTGCAGAGTCCAAATTTACTGATCCAGAAGTCCTTGCTCTCCTTTCGGACACAAACGGATACAATCACAGACAGTGCTGATAAGAATATACAGAGACTCATGGGCATAGAACTTACGGAGCTATGTTTCATCGCTTGCTTTTCACGGTTTCAAGATCCAGTCACAACTAAAAAGAACGGCTACAAGCTAAGACCCCAATTAAAGTTATGTATTAAAATGTTTTTTGTGATAGATGGACATAGGCTGCATATTGGGAAAAATGATAGTGTATTGTGTTGTGTGTATGTGGGACTATATAGCATCCTAAGTTTGTTATGTCATGGCGTTGTAAACTTGTAAGCAAAGTACTTGCGGTTTTGTTCACTTCTGGAGGAGGTGATAAGTTGATAACCATAAAATTATTCATTAGCTATTTTAATTTGAATGGTTTGATTTTGGTTTTTGAATCTCTCTTGTCCATACAAACAAAACTAAAGATAATGACGCGTTAATGCCAATAACGCCAATTTTGGGCATAGGTCAACTTATTCCCATTGTATTCACACTTTTGAGTCTTTTGATAATAGTGAATTAACCCTAGTTAAGCTTTTTCACCCAAAGATAACAATATAAAAACGTGGTTCAGATAGGAAAACAAGACCTAACTTTGAATAAAAAGTACTCTCTCTCTCTCCCGCATAAAATAATTTTGATACAAAGGGGGAAAAAAGAAGAAAGACTGGGAAGAGAAAGCAATTATTCTCAGACCACTTTTGTGTAAATCACACACGCTAAGACAAAAGTAGCACAAATTCTCGAGCCTCTCATCCATCCAACGGCCAAGATCTCACTTACCCTCGTAATCAATCAACGGGTGAGATCTTTTTTAATGGGTTTCAGCTCTCTCTCCCTCGAGGCACGGACCTCGATGTCTTGCTTTCGGCCACTCATGAAAGCAAACGAGAAGCAGATGCTACCCTTTCATCCGTCTACGTGGCCCATGGGACCCATCCTAACCACGACCACCTGACAATGTGGGTCCCACTGTAAGGCGGGAACCCTTTTTTTTTTTGCAGTTAGTAACGGATTCGGTCATGCTTTTTGTGATGAGAGAGAGAGAGAGGAAAGAGGGTCGCAGTCTAGCAGATACTGTGTATTGAAAAGAGAGTTGTAGAGAGAGAGAGAGAGAGAGTGTTGTGTCATGTGTGTGTTTGGTTAACTGGGATTAATTCAGCTTGAAACAGTTTGGGGATAGTTTTGTTTTTATTTTTGTTTCAGATATAGTAAAATTNACTGAAACTGTTTCGGGGATAGTTTTGTTTTGTTTTTTTTTTTGGGTTCTGAACTGAGTTTTGGAGGGTTTATTTTCAGACATACTATACCAAAGTTTGATACTTTTGTGTCTCCCCCTTATCAAGAAAAATTATGGGTGTTTTTTTATTTATAATTAAGCTTTCTTAGAAGGCAAAAAGAGAGAACTTTAAGATAAAGAATCTGTGAGTGAGCCAATGATATATTCTCTAATTCATCTTCTGTGTGAAGATTTTGAGTTTTGATTCCATTTTTTTGTCTTGTTGGTTTCTCATTGGTTTTCTCGAGAATATATGTGGTTTTGGAAGAAGAGAGGATAGGAGAGGTTCACTTCAGTACTGTAGAATAAATAAAGTACTTAAAAAACCTTTTCCGGGTTTTTATGTAAAAGCTTTGAACAGCTTCTTTCACCTTTCTGGGTTTTCTCAGATTTGTTGTCTAATCTTGGAAAAAAGCTTTTATTCCTCAGCAATGGAGCAGAGAAGAAGAAGAAGAGGAAGAAACGGATATAGCAACACTATCACTCTGCTCTTACTCTTCTTCTTTTTAGTCTTCAATTCAAGAACGACCACAAGCACAAACTGTCGCCGAAGAACTGTGAAACACTTATCCACAACTTCAGCTTCGTCTACACTACTCGAATCAAGAATCACTTCCAAGGTCATAGTTATTAGCATCATCTCAGGGATTTTAACCGGTTTGCTTTCAGCCTTGGTCTTAGCTTTCTTGGTCCGTTGCATTGTCAAATACATGAGACAGACCCCTATTCTCAAAGGTCCTGTGGTTTTTTCCCCTAAAATCACACCTAAGTCTCTTCACGCTGCTCTTGGTAATGGTATTCAGTTACTTGGTTCTGACCCTAATGGTAAATACTACAAGATGGTGCTTGATAATGGTCTAGTGGTTGCTGTCAAGAGACTAGGCTCTCTTGAAGGAGTTGGTTCACCAGAAACTAGTGGTAGCAAGTCGGTTAAGAGACGGTTGCAGAAGGAACTTGAGCTTCTTGCTGGGTTAAGACACAGGAACCTGATGAGTTTAAGAGCTTATGTTCGCGATTCTGATGAGTTCTCTCTCGTTTATGATTACATGCCGAATGGTAGTCTTGAGGATGTGATGAATAAGGTTAGAGCTAAGGAGGTAGAGCTTGGATGGGAGATTAGGCTTAGAGTTGCAGTTGGGATTGTGAAAGGGCTTCAGTATCTTCATTTCAGTTGTGAGACACAGATACTTCATTATAACTTGAAACCTACAAATGTGATGTTGGATTCTGAGTTTGAGCCTCGGCTTGCTGATTGCGGATTGGCCAAGATCATGCCTAGTTCACACACATCAGTATCTTGCTACTCTGCTCCTGAGTCTTCTCAAAGTAACAGGTGCTTCAAATATCAACACCACTGCCTTTTGAGTTAACTGCTAATTCTTCTCTTTTACTAACACGGTGATGCAAATACTTGTGACAGATACACAGACAAAAGCGACATATTCAGCTTTGGGATGATACTGGGAGTTCTTTTGACTGGAAGAGACCCGACCCATCCTTTCTGTGAAGAGGCTGCAAGTGGAGGCACCTTAGGACAGTGGCTTAAACATTTGCAGCAATCCGGGGAAGCACGAGAAGCGTTAGATAAGAGTATTCTTGGAGAGGAAGTGGAAGAAGATGAAATGTTAATGGCTTTAAGAATCACCATTGTCTGCCTTTCTGACTTTCCGGCAGACAGGCCTTCAAGTGATGAGCTTGTTCACATGCTTACACAACTGCACAGCTTTTAGCCTAATGTTCTTGTACCATCATATCTGTCACACCGATCTGAACATCTGCAGTTACATCTATATATTTCTTTTTCTTTATCCTTGTGAGTTACTGGTTAACTTTGATAACGTAAAATGGTCCAAACAATTGGTCTTACAAGAAATGAAAGATAGCCAGTAGTTCCCGTGCCTAAACATAAAACTACAAGCAGTTCTTGACGAACGTACATACTACACTCGGAAGAAATACAAAGAACAACGCACACCAAACAATGAGCTTGTCAAGTCAGTTTTCTACTTGCATTGTCCTAACAGGTGAACCGTTTCCAAGTCTGGGTTGTATCATTAACTCTGAGAGGTCACCGCTCTCGAAGAAGGATTTGTGAAGGGCCTGAACACATCCTTCAGCTTCAGCATCGTTTACTATAAAGGAAATGTTTACCTACAAGATTTCAAAACAAACAAAACATTTGTTAGGTGAGGACGTAAAGAGAGCTCGGTTATAAGCAGTGTTACCTTGGATGCTCCTTGTGATATCATTTGGACATTAACACCTTTGGTATATAGAACATGAAACGCCTGCCCAAAGTTAGAAACAATTACGTAAGAAGCAAAAGAAATATCTTTCTTTGTTCGAATCTTAAAGTAATCTTATTAGGAGGCAAGAGCTAACCCTCTCTAAGATCAGGGAGGAATGTTGAACATTCCCGATTAGAGAGATGATTGCCCTTCCTTTTAGAAGATTCACAACTGCAATTTTCTCCAGTTCTTCAACTACATGATCAAGCTCCTGTTACAAGGATAAAGAAAAAAGGCCTTATAAGCATGCATATATGAATTGGAAATTAAAGTGTGGGATTCTACTAGAACTTGCCTGTTGAATCAGTTCCCTGCTCCAAAGTTTTGAAGGGTCCAGTGTCAGAGATATACTGACTTCACTAGTGGCTACAACATCAACGGAAATGCCAAGATCCTCAAATATCGAAAATACCTGGATGAAAGAGTAAGGAGCCACAAAGGCTATGTTGATTATCAACAGAACCAAAATAACTGAGCAGAACACCGTTCCGACCTTGCGCTAATATATGAAATCTTAAGAATGAACTTCCGAAATATTAAGATGTACAAAATTTTACCTTCGCAAGGAAGCCAACCTGACCAAGCATTCGCGTGCTTGCTATATCCAACATGGTCACATTTCGTTTCAGAACAATGCTTGTTAAAATAGTCTGTCACAAAAAGAAGTATAAGGTTTTCTATAAAGGTTCTCCCATGAGCTGCATAAAAAGAACACAAATTAGGAGACTCTATACCTTAGTCATGTCTCTTGTTTTAGTGATGATTGTTCCAGGAGCTTTAGGGTTATAAGAATTCTTAACCCTTACAGGAATCTCACCCTCTCTTGCTGGTCTCATTGACTGTGGGTGCAAGACCTGCAGCAACAATTTTATTCCTTTACATGAGCATTGCCATTAATATTATGTGATAGTTCTAATAACTGGACTTCAGTATTATTGCATACAAGTAGAGTAGGACCTGTGCACCAAAATAAGCTAGCTCGGCTGCTTCATCAAATGTCAGATATGGTACTGGTGTAGCTCGTTTATAAATAGTAGGGTCACATGTTAAAACACCATCAACATCTTTCCACACCTACTCAACGGAAAAAAAATCCAAACTGAACAGAGATGTCCACAACGTTTAAAAAGAAAACATGAAATTTTGAGGCTGCAAAAGAACCTGAATCTCTTTCAAACCCAATGCTTTACCAATTGTGGTTGCCGTCAAATCACTGCCACCCCTACCCAATGTAGTAACCGCACCAGTTTTCCAACCCTGTTATTGTATGAATAAAATGAGGCAAGCCACGAAAAAACATGAATGAAAATCCTGATTATCAGTAGACTGTAAGCTGTTAGAAATACCTTCCCAAGGAAACCCGTTACAATAGGAACAGCAGGATCATGCATCCAATCTTCAAATAATCTCTTGGCAACGGCTGGATAAGTTGCTTCCAGTATATCCCCGTTTGTGAAATCATCCGTTGTAATAAACCCAATTTCAAAAGCATCATACTGCAATGTAATCACCCATAAATCTACTTAGCTTTGTTAGCAAACCGGGCATCAGTGAACATCGCAACAAGATGTCAACTAGAGTCGCCATAGTGCATGTGCAAGAAAGCTCAAACCAAGGCAAGTGTAGCAAACAAAAGATAAACTACACAAATATCTGTTCTTTGACAACCAAAACCAAACTAATACAAAAATTTCCTGACCAGTTCAAAGAGCATACACTTTCAACATGGTTATATTATTTTCTAAATCGAAACTGAACCCAAACTGAAAGATGGATTGAATACTTAAGAGCTTAATCTACCAAGATATCAATTTAACTAAATTAGTCAACCAAATGAGATAATTTAAGAAAATTTAACTAGTACTAGAATATGATGATGGACATACTTGGCGTGCCTTGACACCGAGTTTATTAAGATAGGCAGCGAAAATCCTCGTAGACAAGCACTCTCCAAAAGAGACTAGGTAGTCTCTGGTTCGAAGTGTCAACTCCTTCATCATGGCTATGCCCTTCAGGAGTTGCTCCAGTTCTTCCAAATATGCTGCAAAATGTATCCAAAATTTAAAAACAGCAATGCATATAAATTCTTGAATATTACCAAATTCATCATCAATCAAACATTTATGAGCCTACTCAAAATAAGCAAGAATGAAGCTACAAGTGTTGGAAGGTCTATGCTTACACAAGATATCAGAAGGATCGATGTTGAGCTCTTTCACTGTCCTGAAACAACAAAAAACAATAAACACATATTCTTGATCAGAACCAAAACCAACAGCAAGCAAGAAAAGAAGACTTAAGGTTACCAAATTAATCATATTTCCAAACAAAACCAAAACCTGAGATGCAATTCCTTTATAATGCTCAACTCCTCAATCTCAGATGCATTAGAAACACCACAACACACAGCCTTCTCTCCCGCCTTTACTAGCAACAAAACAAAACGAGAAATTCAAATCAAAAGTTCAAACCTTTGAATAGAAAACAGAGAAAAAGGGAGAGAGCATTTCAGCATTACAAGCAAGAGATTGTTTGTAG
Source organism: Camelina sativa (assembly GCF_000633955.1). Taxonomy (NCBI): domain Eukaryota; kingdom Viridiplantae; phylum Streptophyta; class Magnoliopsida; order Brassicales; family Brassicaceae; genus Camelina; species Camelina sativa. The sequence continues at coordinate 5,529,915 of NC_025697.1, read as the reverse complement.
TTTTCCCCATTGCAGAGAGAACAATGACGGGACTTTCTTCCGGAAAAGTCAAAATCAAATCCGCAACTTCCCTCATTCTCTCCGCTGTCGCCACCGACGATCCACCAAACTTCATCACGCAGGTGAATCCCTTCTCCTCTACCTCTGTCAACGCGTCTGTCTTCTTCTCATCCAATACAGCTCGTATACTGTTTCTGCAGCCTGAACCTGACACCCTTGTAACCGAGGAGCCATCCCCAATGGGTAATAAAGACAATTTCTTTGATCCCTTCAGCGCAGAGAAATCGACACGATTCGGAGAAATCGGTAGCGTCGGCGAGTTCCGGTGGCGGGTAAGCGGCAATCTTGTGAAAGGTGCATTGCTATGACAACACCGAACCCTAGTAGCCGCCATTGGAGGAACAAGAAGAAGAAGGCCGAGCGAAATGAATATTTTTTTGGTAGGTTTTTAAAACAACAAGAGGAGAGATATCTTACGGCTCAACCTCGAGTCATTGACGAGAGACGTCAAAGATGGAAACTTGATTGAACCCTCTCCTTCAGTTAGTTTCTGTATCAAAACGTTGTCGTTTCTCACCAATCAACCATTCATGTAAAAAGAAAAGGTCGAGTTTTTATTTTTGCTTCTCTTTCGTTTGTTCTCGTAAAGCTGTAAACTTTTTTGTGTTGAATTGTTCCATCAACGATGACGATACTCACTGTACAGTCTTCGTACATCCCATCTCGAGTTCCGGTTATAAAGAACTCAAATTTCGATCAGATTCCGTCGTGGGTATCTCTGAAATCGAGCACTTATTCTTCTTCTTCGTCTGTTAAAATCGAGCATAAGCAAGGACAAGTGGAGAATCTTCATTTGGTTTCGTTGTCGAAGAATGGGAAACTCAACGAAGCATTTGAGTTTTTCCAAGAATTGGATAAGGCTGGCGTCTCCGTTAGTCCGTACTCGTACCAATGTCTCTTTGAGGCTTGCAGAAATTTAAGGTCTTTATCTCATGGGAGACTCTTACACGATCGCATGCGGGTGGCTTTCGAGAATCCTTCTGTGTTTCTTCAGAACTGTGTGTTACAAATGTACTGTGAGTGCGGGAGCTTGGAAGATGCAGATAAGCTGTTCGATGAAATGCCTGAGTTAAACGCAGCGTCGAGAGTTACGATGATAACTGCTTACGCCGGACAAGGTTTTCTAGATAAAGCTGTTGGTTTGTTCTCAGGAATGCTAGCGTCAGGGGAAATGCCTCCTTCTTCTATGTATACTACACTCTTGAAATCGTTGGTAAATCCTAGGTCTTTAAACGTTGGTAGACAGATTCATGCTCATGTTATGCGTACTGGGTTATGTAGCAGCAACGCATCTATAGAGATTGGGATCTTGAATATGTACGTGAAATGTGGTTGGTTAGTGGGTGCTAAGCGAGTGTTCGATCAGATGGCTGTGAAGAAACCAGTGGCTTGGACGGGATTGATGGTAGGTTATACTCAAGCTGGAAGAGCAAGAGATGCTTTGAAACTATTTGTGGATTTGGTAACCGAAGGTGTTGAGTGGGACAGTTTTGTGTTTTCAGTTGTTCTTAAAGCATGTGCTTCTCTTGAAGAGCTTAATCTTGGCCAGCAAATTCATGCCTGTGTCGCTAAGCTTGGACTGGAATCTGAAGTCTCGGTTGGAACTCCACTCGTTGATTTTTACATCAAATGTTCCAGCTTCGAGTCTGCTTGCTGCGCATTCCAAGAAATCAGTGAGCCAAATGATGTTACCTGGAGCGCAATCATTTCTGGATACTGCCAAATGAGTCAGTTTGAGGAGGCTGTTAAAACATTCAAGTCTTTGAGAAGTAAAAATGCGGCGGTTCTAAATTCCTTCACATATACTAGCATATTCCAAGCATGTTCAGTACTCGCAGATTGCAACATTGGTGGCCAAGTCCATGCAGATGCTATAAAAAGAAGTCTGATTGGATCTCAGTATGGAGAAAGCGCTCTTATCACGATGTATTCAAAATGTGGATGCTTAGATGATGCACATGAAGTCTTTGAGTCAATGGACAATCCCGACATTGTTGCTTGGACGGCTTTTCTATCAGGTCATGCTTACTATGGAAATGCCTCCGAAGCTCTGAGATTGTTTGAGAAAATGCTGAGTTGTGGTATGAAGCCAAACTCAGTTACATTTATTGCGGTTTTAACCGCCTGCAGCCATGCAGGCCTTGTTGAACAGGGAAAGCATTACTTAGACACGATGCTTCGGAAATATAATGTGGCTCCGACTATCGACCATTATGATTGTATGATCGACATTTATGCCCGCGCAGGCCTATTAGACGAAGCTCTCAAATTTATGAAGAATATGCCTTTTGAACCTGATGCAATGAGCTGGAAATGCTTTCTAAGTGGCTGTTGGACTCACAAGAATCTTGAACTGGGCAAGATTGCTGGTGAGGAACTGCGCCAACTTGATCCAGAAGATACAGCTGGATATGTGTTACCGTTTAATCTGTTTACCTGGGCTGGAAAGTGGGAAGAAGCTGCTGAAATGATGAAACTAATGAATGAGAGGATGTTAAAGAAGGAACTGAGCTGCAGCTGGATCCAAGATAAGGGTAAGATTCATCGATTTATAGTGGGTGATAAACACCATCCACAAACTCGGGAGATCTATGAGAAGCTTAAGGAGTTTGACGGTTTCATGGAAGGTGATGTGTTTCAGTGTAGTATGACAGAGAGAAGAGAACAGCTTCTTGATCATAGTGAGAGACTTGCCATCGCATTTGGGCTGATATCGGTGATTGGTAATGCCTGTGCACCGATTAAGGTGTTCAAGAATCTTCGGGCATGCCCAGATTGTCATGAGTTTGCAAAGCATGTATCTTTGGTTACAGGACATGAAATCGTCATCCGAGATTCCAGAAGGTTTCACCACTTCAAGGAAGGAAAGTGTTCTTGTAACGATTACTGGTGACTGATGGTATTTAGTGTCTGTATCAGTAGATACTTTACTTTGGATACTAATCCAACAAGAATGAGTGGCAAGAGCGTGAAAACGTGGATATATTATATGTCAAAAAGTAGTGCGTGTAATACAATTCTTATGTTTGCAAAACTGGATTAACATTTTCCTGACTGCAAAGTACGCAAGCCACACAGAAGAAAGCATGTATGATATACAGTACTGTTAAAGCTGAGGTAACATGACTGCTCTGGGATCCCGAGGTGCCCAAGGTCACTACTTACTGGCTGGACCTGGAGGCTTCCCACAGTCTACGTTCTATCCGCAGCTTTCTTAGCTCTGTTAGTCCTTGCTCAACTGAAAATTAGAACCAACCAATTAGTAATTGTCGTATGGATACTCCTCTCCTGGCTAAAAGGAACTTGGTAAGTTAGGTTGTACCTTCAATGGCGTCATGTGAAGATGGGGAGTGTGCGCTCCTGCCGATCCAGAATCTAAGATGTTCTCTCGCAATGTCCACTTCTATGCCAAGGGATTCTGCTCTTCTCCAGAAGTACGTGAGCCAAGCCTGTCAAAAGTTCCAAAGGATTCATGTTAAGAATGGAGAAAGGCCATGATTGAGCTGACGAAAATATCTCCAATAGATACATAGAAGAACATAATTCAATACAAAAGGGGCGAGATCAGATGAAGGAATATCCCATGAGAGAAAAGCAGAGCAAAGGCTTGTAGTTATGTAGCAGAGAAAAGGCTTGTAGTTATGTACCTCCTTGAAGAGAACATCCTCCGACTCTTCTGGACTCAATTCTGCAAAGGGCCACAGGCCAAGTTCAGAATTATCCTCAAGAATAAGAACTGTTTGTACTCTTTGTTTAAGTAGTATATGAAATGTTAACATAGAAAACTGAAACTCAAGTTATGCTTTTAACGGTCATATAGTATCAAGAATTTTTCATTGTAACTTTGTGGATTATGCTTTACACCATATATTGAATTTCATAACACCGAGATGTTGACCTAGAAATGCAGCGATATAAGCTTAATAAACTTACCAAGTGTCTCCATGATCTTAGGACCACCCGGTGATTTTAACTCTGAAATAAGACGAGCATCAGTTGCAGAGAAGCATAGCCATTTAAAATGCGACACAAAGGAAATAGAGTAGAACATATACACTATTATCTTAACAATCTTAATGGTGTAATTAGAAGCCTTTTACAGCTAATGCAAGGAATTATTGGCGTCAAGAAGAACCTCACCGATATCAGACAGTCGAGCACTATTGACCAACCTTAGCTGGGCTAATGTAAAAGTAATGGCAACTTCAACCTTCAGAAGAACATACATAGCCCATGAGAAAGATGAAAGAGGGGCGCATGAACCAAAGCGAGATATAATGAGAATAAACCTTTAAAGAAGTTAGTTCCTTTAAACCCATTTCCACAGAGAGCATACTTTCAATATTTCCCTCTCCTGTTAGATCATTTAAATCTTGAACGAGCTGGCTTCTCTTCTCGTTCTCCTCAGAATCTGGTCCGATATTTTCATAGCCAACAGATAAATATACGAAATGAGAAATGACAATCAAAATTATAGAATGCTATCACAATAGATATCTTAGAAACATGAGTGGGTGATTGCTTGCCTTTTTCCCAACTTTCTTCTTTAGCCTTCTGCCCAGCTGACAGCACAATTTCAAAAGGAAGAGGTGCCAGAGATGACCAGTATTCGTACTTTGATGTAGCAATATCCGAACATATGCCTGAAATGCAAACATGCACAGATGTCAAGAAGCAAAGATTCATGATGGCATAAAAGTTCTAGTTATGCCACTAAGCAGATAAGTTTGTTACCCCTTACCATATCTGGCAGCTAAACCCCAATACCGAGCAAGCCAGCATCGCTTAAGAACAACTTCCTCCTAAAATTGTACAAGGGTACTGTCTTACATAAACTCTATCATAAGCTTATATGTAAAAACAAGAACACACAAACCATCTCTTTTTGGGTCAATATCATTCTATGTGTCATCGTCCTTAGAGCGTTTACTTCAGATTCTGCTCCTTGAAGTTGTGCTACTATAGCAGCGGTCTCAAGTTTTGCATTCTGAATCAAAGTGAAACAGAAAAAATAAGATTTCTTCACTTTGTCTTATTAGCACCTCATAGTACATGTGACACATGGACAGACAATAGGGCCTACCTCTACTTGAGACCGAAGAGCAGTAGTCTCTTTATTAGTCCCTTCTCTATTCTGCCTTGCCTCTTTAAGGGCCGCCTGTCATAGAGTGAGAATTGGTGAATGTAAAAAGCCAGAACAACATCTTTATATTTGGAAACAAAATCACCACGTAATACTAAAACTTGAGGTAGCCTCAGACTTTGAAATACCTCTCTTTGACGCAAAGCAGCTTCTTTTCTGCAGCGTGAAAACAAAACACATTCATGTAAGCATTTCAAATTTTCAACCCAGTAGGAAAAAACGAAAACCTAGCAACAAATTATATTGATATCGATTACCGGCTCAGAAGTTTAGCTTCCAAGGATACACCTTCCCCCAAAGAAGTCACCTAAAGTTTGACTCAAGGTGAGAATAGTATTTTTTAAATTCAAAAAGTTATGTATACAGGCAAGTTTATCACTGGTCCCAATTACCTGTTTTTCAAGCTCTCTCACCCTAGCTTCTGCTTCATGGCATCTCTCATCCTCAAGCCTAAGCTGTTCATATGCTCAAATAATCAAATTACTCTGGGATAGATGGAAACCTAAAAGAAAAGACTTTCTTGAGAAGAAACACACAGAAAAAGGAATCAGCATATACTTCATCACGAAGGGCGGATGCTTCATGCTGATCTTTCGAATCTTTTCCATTAAGATGACCAATATCAGCTAAAACCCTGCAATGACAAACAGTTCCAAGTCATGAATACAACAAACTAAACTAGTTGTAATACCAAAATATACTTTATGAACTCTATTCTCACCTCTTTTCACTCTGCTGATTTTTAGGAGTTACAACTGGTATAGTTTGATTCCTTTGAGACATTTTACTCGGCGGGACAGGCGGTTGCGATGCGCGAACAGATACGGCTGGAGAGTTCCTAGATAACTGTGAAATTCACAATCACCACACAGTTTCTCCCATTAGAACATCCCTTAAATAGTTTTCCCTTACTACTACATTCCCAAGTTTAACAATCAAATCAAAATCCCACATTTTTCCAAAATTAGAAACTACGAACCAATCTCCTTAAATCTCTACGATTGAAAAGCAAACAAATTTGGTAAATTGGGTGGATTTGGTTTCTACTAAAGCCAAAAAGGATTGAACTTTACCGCAGGGGAGGAAGATCTAGCAATCTTGGGAGGAGGAACAACAGCGGAAGCAGCAGGTTTAGGTTTAGCAATTGTGGAAGAAGCATTCCTAGTGAAGGAAAGAGGAGGAGGAGGAGCACCATATCGGAAACCTAAATCATCACCACCGACTTCATCATCATCATCGTCGTCGTCATCGTTGTTGGTCTGTGAAGCCATGACCTTAGCAAGCCTCTGAGCAGCAGCTTTAGCAGCGACGTTTTGAGCTCGTTTGACGTTTGACATAGTAGTGACGGAAGAAGATCGAGCATGGTGATGACGCGCCGGAGAAGAAGGAGCTACGGCGGCATTGGTGGTACCTGACTCACCGCTCCATTGACGGAAGTAGCTAGGGCTTTCGGTTCGTGCTCGTTCCATTGTAATGAGAGAGAGAGAGCTAGATAGATGCAAGACCTAGATCTTCTTCTTCTTGGTGATGGTGTGATTATGGAGTCAGACAAAAGACATCTTTGTTTTTTTTTTTTTTGTTACAAGAAGAAGAGAGTTGAGTAAGTCTACTTTAGTTACTTTACCAAGAAGGGTAAGACCAAAACAAATTAGTAGTATTAGAATGATTATAAATTTACAAAAATACAACACCTTCATACATTTGTTGTAACTCTCAATCAACGATCTAATGTGAATCTGTCAATGATTTATGTGTATATTATTCTTCGCCGACAATTTGGTCACCCAAGTTCGAAATAGTATAGTTCTTTCGTCGGTTTTTTAAAATCTAATTCTAGTTATTCACTTATTTGTTACTTATTAGTGTGGGATCTTTATAAACCTCCAATAAATATGATTTTGGAGAACATTGATCACACAATGTGATTTCCTTTTGAAGAACTAAACTAGTGGTTTTGTTTTGTATATAACCTTATGGATTGTTAGAGACTATAGTGAGTGTCATGTTTGTTAAAAACATATCATTGTTCGTTATGGTAACGGGCCGATAATTTGATAGCGCATATCTAATCCAATTTGACATTGAGTTTGTTTAATGATAGGCTCAGGCCCATTTTCTCAGATCTTTATTAAACAGTAGATTAGAACACAAAGCAGCAACGTATATCAAGTTATCAACTATGTCAAAAGACTGTCACCACGCAGTTAGTAAGCTTAATACAACTATAGCATGAAAAAACAATGTATATAAATATTTAATACATTTTCATGCGTTAACGTTCCTCGCAACCCCAGAAGATACAACAGTAAAAAAAAACATCAATCGGGGTATGCATATTCCTACCGAATTATATAACTATTTCGTTCTTGCTCATTGGACAGATAAATCGCACCAAGAAAAAGCCTTCAGGGAAAATAAATAATCGAAACCACCCGCCAAAAAANAAAAAAAAAAAAAAAAAAAACAAGAAAAGGGGAAAAAACAATTGAAGAACGTGGGATGTTGAGTTAAAAAAAAAAAAAAAAAAAGAGAAGAAGAAATGTGGTGGGTAGTTATTTTTATTGAGAAATATTTGGTGTTATATAAAAAAATAATAAATAAAATAGATAGTATATATATAGTTAAGAAATAGTCCTACCATAATGGAGGACCATGAGATGGTCAGAGGTAGATGAGTTTGGAAGCAAAGTAATGTTTTGTGATGAAAGAGATAAATTGCCTCTGCTTCCTCTCCATATTGCATCTCTCACGTGTTGTAGTGTCAACACTGGCTCCAGTTCTTGCCCTCTGCATCTTATCTCTACCTGCTTTTCATTATCATCATTCCATTTCACAAATAAAAACCATTATTAGTCCCACATGTAGATACTAGTACGTACATTATTAACATGTTAATCACACTCAAAACAAGCTAATATACATGATGGCCCAAACAAAAAAAAAGTAAAAACAGACTAAGTATCAAATGTGATAATAATGGAATAATGAGATCATTGCATCGTAGGGGTGACGGAGTGGAAAAAAAACACGTGTCATGGTGGCTACGCAATGCCGTAATTATGTCATCTCTACTTTACTTCTAAGAGATTCCTGATTTTCTAAACACTATGCTTTTTAAAGAACGAGCAACACCAACAACAATGACACCACCACTTATTTCACATATTATAAGCTAAAGAAAAAAACTACACAACACATATTCACATAATAATTTATACAAACTACTTGATCATATATTTGAAATGGTACCCACGATGTCTTAATCTTAATCATTTCGTGGCCCACCATTTTTTTCTACCCGTAATCTATTTTCCAATATGGACTTTTTATGTTCTGTCGTAATTTCTGAGTATTCAACTTATGGTATTAAAAAAAAAAGGTTAGATAATAATATGTCGTAATTTCAGACTATTCTCCTACTATTATTTATCTTATACCTATAGTTTAACTTTAACTCTTACACAGTCTTACTATATTTGCTTGTCTTAAAACGAAAAATATCTACTTTCCAACAAGAAAAGGTAGTTGCAGAAAAATTGAACAATAAATGTAAAGATAACTAAAGTTGATTTCTAAACGGAGGAAACTCAATGGAGACACTACCCCATGAAAACTTCACCATCATCTCATGCACGTCTTCTCTTTACGTTTTGCTGACTAAGGTTTGCGACCCAAAAAGCATTTTAGCTCACATTCTTTCCTTTTTTTAGTGGGACTATGTATATAAATATAAAAAATATATATTATAATGTAGTTGCTGCTGTTAGATACGATGTATTAATTATCTAAAGACATACCAAATGAAATATTCTCTACGGTTGTTATACATTATTCTTATACTTTAGTTAGCATTATACAAAATTAGCATATGAAAGTGGTGTTCTATCTCACATATCAACATCTTAATATTTTGTATTTAATTATCAACTGACCCACAGAAATATATAATGAATTGATGTAAAATTGAATATAAAATAGGGACCATAGCAGTCGTAGTCGGATATGCATAGATATTAAAATGGTTTGCATGCATCGCATCACTAACTTAAAAGGGTATCATGTACATTGCTCCCTTATCTGGCCTTTAGTGCCATTTTGTTCCTTTTTAAAAATGCAATTTTCTTTCAGCAAATTGCAATGATTCTGTTGTTGAAGGCGACTTCATGCATTGCTTTTTCCCGACGTAAAATACATTATTTATTCATTAAATAAAACATAGATGTCATATATGCTTACATATATAAGTTGCATCTTAATTATGTTAAAAATATTTACTAGCAAGCCTACCCAAAGACATTGGACTCGATCGGTATATTTGCAACATATGATACCTAGATTTTGAAAGTCGCGTGCTTATATATATAATATATAAAATAAAATAGATGAATTTTGTAAAAAAATAATTTTTGGTTCATAATTTTTTTTTTGACATAATTTACTTTATTATTCTCTTCGACATATTTTTTATGCACTCTAGTATAAGAATTTCTGACGGAACAACTTCATACATTGGGCCAATCAAATTTAAGAAATGGAGGTCCCAAATACTGTTTATATTGGTGGGGCCAAGACCATTTCTGATTTGCCAAACCATGAGGTGCGGCACCTCTGCTAGCCTAGCTAGCAAGGATTCACCAATGATTTATAAGAGCAGATAGTTGAGATTACAAAGCTTTAAAAAAAAAACAGTTGTGTGGTTAAGTTTGATTTGACCCTTATAAATGTTGGTTAGGTGATCTACTGATAAAAACTTTTAAACACATTTCAATATACGTGACGAATTGGTTGTAAAAAATATTCGAGAAAAAATAAATTATGCATTAGACGAAGACGACGTCTATGGACCGAATGCATGCATGCCATTATATTGAACAAAATCCACACACGTAGAAAATGGTTGGAACGTTACATGATCCAACTTTTACTTTTACGATCGAGGATCAGAGAGTTTTCAATATGAATGTATTGTTCAGAAAATATAGTGGAGAAGTTAATGAAAAGAAAGTCTTGCTGATTAAGACATGATGTGTGATTCCAAACAAAAGGAAAACATCTAAATATTGGATAGATAGATGTGGATGGATGATGGAAAAATTTAAGAAAGTGCAGCACTTAAAAGAGGATATGAGTATGGTTGATGGGGAAAGGCTTTTCAAGCACCGAATTCATTAAGGGTTTGTGAAGGAAAGGGTCCTACACGAGACACTAACAAACAATTAACCATACCAAGACGAGAGAAAGAAATTGCTGATGTTGATGATGAGCCACTTCTAACATAAGCATGACGGTTTCGCTAAACCTAAGTTTATTATATGCTAAGTGTCCATTGAAGAAAGAAAACAATAATAATAGATGTGATCAGCACCTATTTTATTCAAATTAATTTATATATAGGTCTCCTGCTAAATAACAGTTCTAGAATATTAAAAGCCCATATAATGTTTTTCTTATTGGGATTTCTCTATGTGCAAGAGTACTAGAACTACAATCTACAAATTCATGCAATGAAATCGTAATCAGAAAAAAAAAAGTGCTAATTATTTTTTAAAAACCATGAGATCGTTTTTGGAATACTTATATTTTTTTACTTTGACACAAAAAGGTACTAATTATTTATAAAACTAGATAAAATAATATATATGGTGAATTACATGAAAAATATATATATAAAAAAGTAATTATACAAAACAAAAATATAGCAACGAGTTTTAAAGGTTCATTACCAGCAAAGGGCTGAAATAATTTTGAGAGTATATATTAAATTACATTTTAAAAACCAAAAACTGATTGTCATTTGAGAATTTATTTATTTATTTTATGGAACGAAGCACGAGTTGGTTGAAAGAAAAACGAACGAGTTGACAAAACAATTCATGGGGCGCAAAAGAAATTTGAAATTTTATGGAATACTTTTAGCTTTTAAAACCTTTTGTTTCTACTTTTCTTACGTCTAAAAAGTCAAAGGAAACTTAAAAAGAGGGAGAAAGACAAAAATGGAAGAACAATGCCTCCACGAAGTCAGATTATGGCTGCCTAATCATTACATTCATATTTATTATTCACTCTTGATATACCTATGCCCTACCCAAATCTATTATACACACACATTCACATCATTATATGTAATTATGGAGTACATTTCACACACATTTAAATATATATATATTGTGTGTGTGAGAATGAACATAATTGCAACTTTAATTAATGATCATCTAATAAAGAACAGTCCATGATACATTGTGAACTTGTGAACGTAACCCTATTTTGTTTACGGGTTTCATAAATTTTTTTAATTTTTTTTTTCTATATTACCATTAAAAACCAACCTTCAAGAATCAAGACATTTCAACTACTAAATTACTAATAGTCTTTAAAGCTATTTATTGATAATCTGATTAGGCTATCATTTTGCATTTCTCTCTATCCGCGCTAATATGCTATTTAATGATCAAATTAGAGATAACATATATATGTGCTGTATAAGCTAATTTTTTTTATATGAACTATTAAATGAATAATACAAAATACTGTATCAAATATATATATATATATATATATATATATATCTTATTATGTAGATTTTGTATAGATTTAGGAAGAGATATGAGGCTGTTGTCCCAAAAAAAAAAGGAGATATGATGGAAAGAAATAAACAGCTTAATCAATGAAACCCCTAGCTATCATTTATCAAGATACGGATATATCACATATGTTTGTATATAGAGAGAGAGAGAGAGTACAAAGATACGGATACCCACAAAGAACTTTTATATTGATCTTATCTGTCATACTTCATGGCATGGCTTAATGCAACAAGACAACAAAACTTAGTCATTTGACTAAATTTTAAACATTTAGTTGACCTAAATACTATAGTTAAATTTATCTGCATCTCAAAATAATTAATTTTAATAGACCTCTAAGCTTCTAAGGAAAACATGCTTACAAGTTACAACCAAACATAATTTTATACTCCAATCGAATATCATCTCAATTAAATTTGTCTCTTTGATTAATCTTTGATATTTTTATATTATTTCTTGTGTGTAAATGAGTATATATATATATATATATTGGTACGTATTTCTAAGAAATTTCTATGCGTTATTTTATATATGTGTATTATATAAATGCATGGAAGCAAGGAAACGCAAGTTCTTCAAAAAATGTAAACACACGTATACATAAGGTTAGATTTTTTAAATGCGTATCTAAAAGTCTCATGCAATTTTCGTACGACGTCTTAAAGATTCATGTGGCTTGCATCGTTTTGTAATTATCAAAAGAATACCATTAGTGACGTTCCATGCACGTTATAATTACTGAAAATAATGAATGATCCCTTATCATAGAAAAGAAGTCTCGTTTTTGTTTTCGTAATTATTCTTTGTGTAAAAAAACCTAATAATTAATTCAGGGATCATAAAGTCTTATAGCGTATTATGGGCAAGCGAGCGCATAAATGCACATATATCAAATGATTAAAATTTGCACGAGAAGCATCGTACGTAATTCTAGGGATTGAATTCTATTTCTTTCATCAAAAAACAAATGGAAAAGACACTTTTTGTTTCATGAATTCGACCCGTAAGATGTTAAATAAGTCAGCATGCATATGATATGAAGTTACTTTATTGTATCCATCGTTTGAGATAATAACTAGCTCTCTAGAAGAAGCGTGCGATGTAGCTACAGTAACAGTTGTATGTGTATATATTACTATATATAGATATATATGTCATGTTCATGATGTACGTATGTTACATGCATATATACAATTCGTTTCAATAAACTAAGGTCTTTTATTGATGCGGTATGACGTCATAATCAGTATCTCTCCAAACTTGTTGAATATGGTTTGGTTATGCGAGTCTTAATTAGTTGTTCTTGATTTTCGGTGAGGTAGCTAAAATTAAAAAAAAAAATATTATTTGGTTATACAATCTCCTAAATCAGATATATATATATATATATATATATATCTTCAACGTACTTTTGCAATTTAAAACGCAAACACACATAATTGCTAGAAATCGGATATAAATCAATGTGGGTGTATATATAAATTGGTAGGTGGATTGCCATATAACTATATAATATGCATAAAAGAAATAAACTAAAAGGTGCACTCATCACTAATGAAAATTTGATCATACTAGCTAGACACTTATTAATGTCTCGACCGTTAATTACCCCTAAACTACAAAAAAGGAGCAAGTAAGACAAAGTGGAAGAAAGGTTGAAAATCAATTTATGGATAATAGGCATATAAAACAAAGAAAGAACAAAACGGCTTATACCTAGCAACGACATCTACTTGTGACCTAATTAACATGGAGACACTTTTGTGGCAATTTAGTTCCCATGTTGCTGTCATGTTCCTCAGTACACCAACCCCCATGAATATACCCTCTCCACGTTTGCTTCTTTTCTATTACTAATATGTTTCTGTTTTATCGTACTATTTTTCATCATTTTTAATGCTTAAAAGGTATTTATGTAACATTTAAATTNTAACGTTTAAAAAATTTCTTTTTAAAGCTAAGGAGATTGTAGTTACGGCAAGCAACGTGTACATGGAATCTAGAACAATAATAAAGTTAAAGAAAGGGAAATTAAAAGAGATGGGATGAGACCTAAAAAAAAAACCTGGGATTCGTGCTCCAATCGCAACTTATTCACCAAATATTTCATCAACAGTCGAACAGTCATCTTCCCGTCCCTACCAAATCCGGAAACATCAAAATTAATTAGCAATAAGCTTTTGTTATAATTAACGTCGTTTTATGTCGTAGAGTAGTTCTTAATATTAATTAGCTAGCTGGTTGAATAAATAACGAGAATTGTATCCCAAAAAAAAAAAAAGTAACGAGAATTTTTAGAATCTAATATAAACGATAAGTACTTACTTGATTCTCAAATAGCTCTTTGGTATCTGAGGCAAGAATGGTTCTACTGTCCTAAAACGTTCACCAAAGAAAAATACAGAAACTTTAATGTTTTGAAAATATAATAATTTGAGAAGACCTTATATATGATGATTAAAAACAAGGATAGGAATCTTGAAAATCCAATTCCTGGACTTTACATAACATAGTCCTTATACAGTTGAAAATTAAGCACTTACTGGTTTTGAGAAGCTTGAAGGAGAAACCAAATGCCGGAATGGGGTCGTCTGGGAGGATCAATGACTCGAAAACTCGAGCTTGGACCAGCCACCACATCTCGATTATTTCCTAATAACTGCGGCTGAAAACTGGAGCGACCAAAGTACGGTCCCATCAATGGCATCATCAAAGAAGCAGATGATGCTGATGGATGTGTTAGGTTTTGTGGGACAAAAGGCGTTCTAAACGCAGCCGCCCAAGGACCAATCATCTCCTCAGGCCTGGTTGGGAACATTAATGGATTAATCATCATCCCTCCGGATTGATGCTGATGATGATGAAAGAGAGATGATAATGGAAGACCAACTTCTTCTCCTCTATTTGAACCGCCAGAGAAAAGGTTAAGCTCAAGAAAAGAGTCTCTCCTAGCCGTTGGATCGGTTTGATGTTGCTGCCGATGGTCAAGATCCGGTTTAACGTCATCCTCGTGGCCTATGCTTAGCCGGAGCCACCCTTGTTGTCTCATCTCATGATCTTCGGCTTCGCTGTTGCTGTTGTTGTTGTTGTTATTGTTATTATTATTATCATTATTGTTGTTATTGCTATTGTTGTCGTGGTCGTCATCCTTGGAGCTTAACCTAGAAGTAGTACTCCTCGGCTCTTCTTGATCGGCCATGAAACTACAATCTCTCCTACACACTTGGTGATGATTATTATCTTTTGCTTGATGATCGGATCCTAAGCGAATGTCTCTGTTGTTGTCGTCGTCCTCAGAGACGGCAGAGAAATGATGAGCTTTTTGTAATAACCTCATAAAAGCAAAACTGTTGGCAAACGCACATGGAAGAAGAAGCGTTGACGAGGAGGAAGAGGATTCAGCAGCAGAAACCATGGCAGAATCCGGTGACCGGAAAAGCCAAAGAAAGCCGGAGAGAAGCGAGACAAAGCGTTCTTGATGATCTCAACATCAGGGGAGACGGAGGAGGGAAGATAAAATTAGGGTTACTTAGATAGAGACAAGAGATCGAGAACTCGAGGCGTGGTCGGAGACAGGAGAAGTCATGGCGCTAGTTAGATAGAGCGAGAAAGAGAGGGAGAGAGAGAAAGAGCTAGAGTATATGTGTTTAAATGATAGGAGAGAACAAGGGGAGAGGGGATAGAATATATTTTGCAAATCTCACTTTCTATCAATTCTCTTTTGTTTGGAATCTTGTGGTGAAATGAAAAATTTTGCAGAGGAAAAAAAAGAGAGAGACTAAAAAACCAAGAGAGAGAGAGAAAGGTTTTTTTTTTTGGCAAACTAGAGAGAGAGAAAGGTCAATCTTGCAATTATACAAAGTAATGGGCACTACGCTATGCGAAAAGCTTTTTATGCGGTCAATCCGGTACATATATGTTTTCGTATATTATGTCATATACACACACACAAAACGTATTTACTTTTTTTTTTTTCGTCACCACATCCACATATACACGGCCTTAAACAAAAATAGGAAGATTCCAGATAATCTCAGGTTAATTATCGGGATTTCTGAATTATGAGATATCTATATAACGGCTAACTATGACTGAATTTTATAAATAAATAGACGGAATTTTATAAATAAATAAATAAAATCAATGTTACAAAATTTTATAAAAAAATATTTTTTGATGGTGGAAAAAAATAATTTACAAATATATACAGTAAAACCTCTATAAATTAATAATATTGGGACCAAGACATTTGATTAATTTATAGATAAATTAATAATTATTAATTTATAGGTATATTTATAATTGTTTAATTTTTTAAAAAATTATGAATTGAGACAATTTTTGCAAAATAAGATTATAATTTTGGATGTTGTAAATTTTATGATATTGGAATTAAATTTAAAATAATTAAAAAATATTATTGACAATAAACTACAAATATTATAGATAAATTCATTTATACACATGACATAAATATTCAAATTTATGAATAAGAATATCAATTATCGTATTTTAATAGTCTATCAAACTATCAAAATGTAAATGATGCATATTTAGAAATTAAAAACTTTAAATGTTTTAGCTGTTTTATGAAAGGTTATAGAATATTTTATATCATTATAGTTTGAAGATACAACATAATAATTATTTTATAGGTATGAGGTTTAATGGAAACATACTTTAATATATCAGCATATATATATATATATATATATATAAATTTACATGATTATTAATTTATGATATTATTGAGACCATATTTTACATGGAGATTTAAAAAAAAAATATTATCTTATTATCTTATTAAATATTGTTATTTTTTATACTGTCCCGACTTGGGACTAACAAAATTTATTAATTTATAGTATTTATTAATTTATAGAATATTAATGTATAGAAGTTTTACTGTATTCTGTTTGTGCGTTTATGGATGCGATAAAAAGACGGGATTGTCTGTGTAGTCTGTATACTCTAGTTTGGATTAACGTGATAAAACGTTAAACATGAAATGTTGAGCCGGTTTTTCATAATCTTTAGATAAGAGACAGTCTGTTAGAATATGTGAAATGTGTGACGACTTTGAAACTTTGAAACCATGTTGGCTTTTATAAATTCTGTTTTACGTAACAAACCGCGCAGGGCTAGCCAACAAATATATTAATTAGTCACTCCGAGGAGGGCCAAGAGTTTTGCCGTCTAGTTTTGGGAATACGTACGTATTAATTACGATTTACGATTTATCGTGACATATTGGTAATTAAGCTTAAAATCACTCTAACAATATCATTTAAAGATTCTAGAATTTCTAGAGATTTCTTTTCATTCGAATCGCTCCAAAGGGAGATTCCAAGAACAAGATAATACTGAATGTACTAATGTTTCATGTAAATCTTATAATCTTCACTGTTTTCCCCAATTTCTCACAAAGACCTACGAACTACAAACAACATATAGAACTTAAGCCACAATGATATAAAATCTAATAAAACTAGTAATGTTCCTGCGTCATCAAGCCAACAAAAGTTTTGAGGTGTTTCGCACATCTGTTCCAACGTAAATACGATTATTAATAATACACGAGAGGAACTACATTAGTATATTCCTCAATGTATCTTTTCATTACAACTAATATATTTTTCTAGCATCTGTCATGCGAGAAACAAAACCACACACAACATATATATTACATTTGAACACTCGATCCTGCAGCATATATATACTTGCTCAGTTGCTCGACACCATTAACTTCGAATTTTCTTTTTTTAGTTCAAAATTTTGTCTTATTTGACGTACGTGGTTCGGCAAGAGAAGATGAAGAAGGATGAGTTAAAAAAATATGCGATATACAGTATTAGTCTATTAGATGGTTATTTTGTGATTTAAAGATTATTTCATGGTCATTTTATCTTATTTCTAGTATATATTTAATGAGGAAAGTAGTCAATAAGTTGATCGAGTCAAATTATAATAAGCATGTTAAGTTTTTTTTTCCTTTTTAATTTTGTTTTCTTAAGTTCACCTTTTTTGTTTTTGCTAATGTGTGTTGTCTGTAAACAGATAAAGAACTTTCCCTTTTTAAATACAGTATGGTTTTGATAGTTCTGGCCTTCTGGGAATTAAACAAAAGCTGGGATTATCAGTAAAGGCAGAAAACGAGACGAGTGGAGTGCGAGGCATGATGACATTAGACCTGTCAAATTTCAATTATTTAGATATGAAGTGTTTAGTAATCCCAAGAATAAGAGTTAATTATTCCTAAATGAAAACTAGGAATATTTTAAGTCACTGGTTAAACAATGCTAGTAATAAAAAAGACGCTGAAGGGAGTTTGGCATGCACCGAAAATGATGATGTTTTTGGTTAAAAGCTCATTTCCCGAGATCATATACAGCAAAACATTCAGACTTATGATGCTTTGAGAGGCATTGTTTCTCATCGAATTGTACTTCTACTAAGAACCATGTGCTCCCCATCAATCTTAAGCTAGTACGTTTTCTAATAAAAATTAGAGAGAATAAGTTGATCCCAATCTGCTCGAAATTAACTCTTCTTGATAGTGCAACGTAACATTGTTGAACTATTGAAGCTATAATTTGCCAAGTGTTGGAGACACTCTCTTAAATCATGAGTCTCTAAACTATTGAAGCTAAGACAAAAGCAAACTGAAGAATTTCGACTCATTCTGAAGATCTTATGTACTTCAGGACATCTTATCATTTATTATTTTGTGGCTCTCTGGTAGGATAGCTCAAAATTTGAAGGCTAATACGAAGTGCAGACGTAGGAATTGTGGAGAAAGGTGCTGTATCATGTATCATCTCAAATATGTGTTAAAACCGGTCGACTAGCTAGCTAGGTTGGTTCTCGAATATCTAAAGCTTTGACTCTGGCTTACCAAAACGTGCAATTAATACTTAAACGGGTGCTCTCAAATTGGATAGCCGGATAAATGGATGATCTTAAACATTTGTTCGGTCCACTATGGTTTCTATCTCACTCACATTGGTTTTAAGTTTGTTTAACTATTAATTGATCAGAAGATTCAGAAGCATTAATCCTAGTTCGTTTATCTACTTTAACCTAGAACAAACACTCACTATTCTTAACCTAATTTTCTAGTCGATTTTTGTTTAAGAGTCATAACAGTATGGCATAAAGACTTAACAACAGTCTTTTCCACCTCAATCGATTTTGAATATTTTCATTGTTGCCAGTATGCACATTCCAGCATTCCTGATAAGAAACTTTTTTCTTCAAGTTACTCTTTAGATATCAACATTAGTGCATGGTCAATAAAGAACAGTGTATTACATCAAGAGGACAAATATATACATGCATAGAGAGGGAGAGAGTCAGCTTTTGGTGGAAAAGGGCAAGTGAAAAGGTTGAGAGGCGTGGCCTCTGG
Organism: Camelina sativa; assembly: GCF_000633955.1. NCBI lineage: Eukaryota > Viridiplantae > Streptophyta > Magnoliopsida > Brassicales > Brassicaceae > Camelina > Camelina sativa. The sequence continues at coordinate 5,510,723 of NC_025697.1, read as the reverse complement.
TGACATTGCATGGGGCATGAAATGACTTAGCCTTTGAATCAAACCACACAAAAGAAAGCTGTATCCCTTTTGTCTTTCAAAACAAAAAGTTATAAAATTTTATAATATCTTACTCTTGTTACTATTAAGGAACGATGCACCAGAAATAGAATTATGTAACATTGTTTGTGCTTGGGTGAGTACACAAACAATGACTCTTTCACTTTGGTATATATGGTTTGTTCATTTTGTTGTTGTCAACGTGACTAATGCCATTTAATCTTTCTAAATACATGGATGAGTTATTCGGCAGACTTTATATATGGGATTTTTATATATTCTAGTTGCCTTTAAAATAGGATATAATATATAAATAGCTATACATAGTAACAAAATTATTATGAATGGCGCCAATTAAGGGTAATGAAAAAATCTCAGATATACAGTACAACTAATTAAAAGAAAGATTGATTGGTCCTTTTCTTGTTTATTTCCAAGATAATTACTGAAAATAGAAATGACGAGAAGGGTTGGCTAGGTGATCGATCGTTTGTACTTTTAGGCACTAATAAATTGAGGTTGGAAGATGGTTTGTGTGTAATGATGTTTGTTTGCTATAATATGAGGTGCGGAGTTTATAGTTTAAATTAAATGACCCGAAATATATATAGATTTCTTGTCAAACTTGAGAAATTATACTTCGACATACAAACTGCATAATCTTTTTCTCTCAGGTGTACGTTTGTGTTTAAAACATGGTGTTCTATTTTGAAGCAATAATACATAGTACATATGATGTTCTAACAGAGGCTACATGTACAGAACAGCTAGCGATTTTTTTTTGTTTTGAATGAGGATTGAAAAAATAAATCTGGTCAACAACAACCAAATATGGAAGAATCTCTTCATTTCATGTTGAGAATTTCCCGGGCCCGGTGATCCATTTCTAGAGATGGAATTTCGATCTAGTGACGGAATCGTATAGTCCAAATCACAAAGTAGACTGGTTTTACCGCTAACATGTTGCTAAATAATCGAAACAAATGATCATCGCTTCACATATTTATTGGAGTGGACTTAGATTCATATCTGATAAGATAAAATTGGAATAGAAACTTGAAGATTGTATTGAAAGGAAAGCAAAAATGTGATTGCTTGCTTTTTGCTTGTATGGAATTCATTTTTGAGAACAAAAAAGAAGAAGATATATAGAATATAGTACAAGTAACAGTATCGCTTGATCATCATACTTCTTATGCGAATATTTGTTGTTTTGTGTATAAATTTGGACATGCATATTGGGAAGAAAGGTGCCTTTAGGCAGGCTTATTGGGACAAGTAAATTTTGAGGCATATAGTGAAGTTGAGTGGAAGAGTTATCATTCCAATGTTGTAAAAGAAACATAACTTTCTCTCTCTTTCTGCATTGCATGTCCCCTTTATTTACAACCACCTCTTTCCTCTTCACGTCTTAACGAATATTCTACTTTATAAAATTTAACTGCATAGATACACCGATACATGTGCATACATAGAATATTATCAACTCTCTCGTTCAATGGTCAAACCAAATTTCTGTATCAACTTACTTCTCTTTGATTCCAAGTATTTTTCATGTTTTCAAGTTGCGGCCCACGCGGGATTCTCATCTCTTTATATTTTCATTTAAAAACAAAAAAATAATACATAAACTCCACTAAACTAGGTATTCATTCTCTGACATTGATTAAAGTTGATCGCAATATTTTCTAGTTTAATTTCTCATGTTAGTATATTATACTAAATTACATACACAAAAATGCAAATAATGACATGCCTAGGTTAAGAATGAACTATTTTCGCCATGTAATAAAAAAGCAATACAGATGTCATATATAATTTGTTTTTGCTATTAATAGCATGAATTAAAATGGTTACACAGACTCAAATGGACTCAAAAGTTTATTGTAAAGCTCATACAAAACACAAATTCATACATATAACTTATATATGAAGAAGAGATAAAAAAAACAGAAAATAAAGCCGGATTGAACCATGAATTGTGACTTCCAAATAGATCTTGCAGCTAGGGCTGTTACCTGATGAGTGGCTCCTTTACCTAACCCTCCACTCCAACGGTCACTTATTGTTGAAAATGAGATTCATATAATAGCAACAATGCAACATTGATATAACACCTCTCTAATTATATATAGTACTATCATTTATTTTGTCAACAACATATATTTTTCATGTTTATATTTAGATGGTAACACATAATTGTACATAAATCAGTGCATTTGGTCCAGTTAATTATCATTATTCATGGTTTGCATATTATTGGATGCCGCCCAATTTGTTTTACATTAATGACTTACCATATGATAGTATGTCTTATATATACTGTCTTTTGTATATAATTAGTATATACTATACAGAGAGAATATTTGGAAGACATAAAAAGACAAGAAACGAAGTAAGACAGAAAACCATAAGCTAAAATTATAATTCGTCGGATGCTGACTTCGCATGGAGCCTATAACACAGAGAGTGTCCATCCAGAATTGCAATCATGACCATCTGCCACTTCCATCCTATATTTAAATGTGCTTCATTACTTGCTTTTCCAGTACACATTATTTTTATTTTATTTTTACTCCACGAAAATGTTAAGGATTATACACTATAATTTTGAAAATTTAAAATATGTCAGCCTTTGTTCGTGGTGGTAAATAATGGTTTCGGCTGAAACATGGGCTCACTTTTCCCGTTTATTAGCTCTCAGACACGAAATTATAAGTTGGGAATCACACGATTAAAAGGCCAGCTGGGTGATAAATTTTGGTGAAACCAGATACATAGCGTAAATTCCAATAGCAAGAGTTGAAGTGTAAATTTTGGCCCATTCACTACAGTCTACTCCATAAGGTGTAAGTGTAACCATTCAGAGTCAATACATGGAAAATAAAATAAAATATAACAGTAAGAAAAGAGATTGATGAGAAACAAATTAAGGATGCCTAACTCGTCTTATTGCTTACAAAAGAAACACTTACAGAATGTATATTATATGGTTTATTAACACGTTCAAATAGTCGTCCACCTAAATTGAGGCCATCATGTAATGCCGTCCTGTTTGGATTTCAAAAAAAAAAACTCATTTCGACTAGGCAACATGAAATCTCAATGCATCCCATGACAGCTAGTCAATACTATAATAACAAATTTATTTCCCCTGCAAGAAACTTCAACTGATTGCAAATTGTTTGTCAACGTGGACGGCCCATGGAATATTATAAAAAACAGCACGCAGTTTTAAGACCCAAAATCGAACGGCGGCCCATGAGAAAGCATTAATCAAAACGGCACACAGTTCAGATCTTCGCTGTCCATTATAGACACCAAAGCATATCCGCATCTTTTGGCACGTGTGAGATCGTAACACAAACGGGGCAATTTCCGCGAACATTAAAAAGATTTTCAGGTATTTTTTTTTTTTTTTTCATTCTCTCGAGTTTATAGGAATTTCGAATTACACAAATTATATTGCCGCTTTTTCTCAAACATTTTACGGTAATGGAATCTCAATTTTGGTAGTTTTAAGATTCCGTTTTTTTTTTTTTTCTTCATTTCAATTTCGTATTTTACAGTTTTTAGTTGAATTTTAGGGTTTCGGATTGAGTTTGGTGATTATGCTATCGTCTGATTCTTTCCTATTATGCTCTTTTATTCTAGTAATTTGAAATGCTAATTTCAAAACTTGTTGTTTATGTTCTGAGAGATCTGTAATAATTTTTGCATATGATCTGTTTTTGTATTAAAAAAAAAAAAAAAATCTTAGGTTTATCTCGTCTTTCTGGAGCATTTTGCTGCTATCATGAAGTTCTTGGAGTACACAAACCTTGACAGGTTACACTTCTTCTTTATATAAATTGGGTCAAAATGTAGTTATTATTGCTTTGTTTTTTTTTTGGTGTTGTGATGAACTATGAGTTTCAATTTTTTCTAAATGGATTTTAAACACCTTTACAATCCAGTTTGAATATGTTTATGGGTGATCTAAATCTCGGGGAAAGAACTATCAAAGGTTGTCTGGAAGCTTATTCATGTAAGCCACTTGTTTGTGTTCTTCTTACTCTCAGGGTCAATTTTTCTTCTGGGCTTTCAAGAAATATAATTTATTGTTCATTTTTTTTGGATAGGCAAACATGCAGGAACTGATAAAAGATTGTCTCTTAGTTTGGAGAATGAGGTAATTTGATACTCTATGAAGCTATTCTTCCATCTGAATTTAGCTGTTGCAAACTTGGACTTCAATCATTGGAATGTTGTTTTATTGTTTTCGGTTCATTTGAACTCAGATGCTCGATTATCTTGGGAAGTCTTCTGACACTGACTCCTCTTCACCCGTTGATCTCTTGTTAAGCAGGTCAAGGTAATAAAATCTTCTACTTACAGAGTTTTTTAAAACCATATTTTTATGATATAGATATGTCATATGTCTCATGAATATATTCTGTTGCTTATTCCAGTCGAAAAGCTTTGATCTACTTGGTTCTTACACTCTATCAGATGTATCCAGACTACGATTTCAGGTAATTTTTTTGTGTGTTGTAAACTTTTTTTGAAGAGGGGGGATTATGGGTAATGTCATTGTCAGCTTCTTGGGCGACATGGCAACCCGCTATATAATCCGCCCTTTAATATCTGTATGGGAGTGTTGTCATAAGGTTTGACGAACGGTTCATAGAACTGTAGGAGTTGAGAGTTCGATTCTCTCCATTTCCCAAAAATCTATAAACTAACCAGTTGTCTGTTGTGAAGTGTCTGATTGAACATGATAATAAAATACAGCTATGTTATATAACTCTTGTCACTATCGCATTGTTTCTCTATTTTTTTTTGGTTTCCAGCGCTGTCAAAGCACATCAGTTTTTTTCCGAGGAAAGCTGGGACACGTTTAAGCAGATTTTTAACAACTATATGTCTGAAGCTTCTAAGGTATTCAAGTGTTAAACTATCTTCTGTTTGATGGAAATTTTAAAAAGGCTTGTTTTTGCGAGGGAGAATCACTTTGACCTTCTTCAGTGATCCAAGTCGATAGATATTTTATGTACATATGCGTATATGATAAGTATTATCATATCTACTGATAGGAATGGGCTGAGAGGAATGAGGATGGTTCCCTGCTTGAGGTAATCTACAAGGCTCTTGATGAGGTAAGTTCCCTGTAATAAGGAACTTTAGAAAAAGGGCAAGAGTAATGGAAAAGAAGTAAATCATACATATGTGAACGATACAGGTCGTAAAACTAGCTGAATGTGAGATATATGTTTACAACCCAAATCCTAATGCTGATCCTTTCCTCGAGGAAGGAGCAATGTGAGTTACAACAACTTTATTTATATATTCACTTACTCAGATGTGCTATGGCCTGACTGTCATCTAAAAGGCTGCTTCCTCATCCTTTATTTCTTTTGGGTCAAATCCAGATGGTCTTTCTGTTTCTTATTCTACAACCGAAAACTGAAGCGTGTTGCAGGTTTCCGTTTCTGCTGCACGAGGTTAGATGATTGTAATCTTACCAAGTTGCCTTTCTCTTTCACTGTCTTCTTCTTTAAAAGTCTTTCCAACTCGAAAACTGTTTGTTGCAGTAACCTGGCAAGTGATGCATTTCTCGCTGACAGTCCTCTTTATGGAGAAGATGAAGAGATCTTTGACGACATGGATATGTGATCTCTGTATCGATGTGCTGAGTTTCATATTCTGTAGAAAACCTGTATCTATTTGTGATATCTAGTCTCTAGGCTTGTATGAGTCTGAGTCAATGGTTAAGCTCTTCGCTTTCCTTTATATGTGTAGTTGACCTGACTAATACTCTTACTGTATCATGTGCAAAATCTTATCAGTCCTTGTGTTATCCAATGTACCTATGTTCCATTAAAGAGACAAAGTGTTGAGATATTGTGTCTATGTTGTCTGCTTCCATTCACCAGTAGTCACCACAAGAGCAGACTCCAGCATGAAAATGATGGAATCTGTTCATATCTCGGATAACAAGATCTCGCTGTACGATACCTGATATAACTTTCATAGCATTGTGGCAATCCGAACAAATTCGTAGATTCTTGATGATCAGTATGCGATTTCGAGATGGCAGTCGAACAAGCCCATATGCCAAAGCCAACCTCTCGCTGTGAACCCACAGTCTCTTATCCTTTTCTTCATCGTCCATATCGAGCAGGATCGCATTCCGATCAGGAACATAACCGGCTCGTGTTGCTTTCAAGTTAAGCCATTCCAGCATTCCATTTATGAGCTTCATATCCGGATGATCTGATAATCCCACACTGAAGAAATGCACATCTCCTTGATGTTCTATCCAACTTAAACCTGGTTCCTTCTTTACACCCTTTTCCTTCATGCTTTTCCTAATGGAAGCAACGTTTGCCCATTGTTTTACACCTGCGTACATGTTTGATAATAGAACATATGTTGCCTCGTCCTTTGGATTGATCTTTAGTATTTCCTCTGCCGATCTCTTTGCAACCTCTTCATTGTTCTGATTCATCGAGGCGCTGAGCAGTGCTCTCCAGATCATAACACTAGGCTCATATGGAATCCCTTCAATCATCTTCATTGCTTTGTCAAGCTGCCCTGATCTTCCCAAAAGCCTGACCATACAAGTATAATGTTCCAAACATGGTTCAATACCATGATCACGAATCATTGACTCAAAACAATCTTGACCTTGATCTATTAATCCTGCGTTGCTGCATCCAGAAAGAACACTAAGAAATGTTAACCCATTTGGCTTGCAATCACTATCCTTCATAATGTCAAAGACTCTCAATGCCTGGCTGCCCAGTCCATGTGTCGAATAGCCTGAGATCAATGTATTCCATGAAGCTACATCTATTGTTTCCATCTCATTGAACACAGATTGTGCGAATTTGATATCACCACATTTTGCATACATGTCTATCAATGAGTTACTCACTGCAACTTTTTCGGCATTATTGGTTTTTATCACCAGTCCATGAACTTGAACACCGAGCTCCATGCTCGCCAAAGAAGCACAAGCTCCAAGAGCACTTGAGAAGGTTACTTCAGTTACTGACACCTGATTTCTGAGCGCTTCACGAAACATGTTTAACGCATTTCCTCCTTCGCCCAGATTCCCATACCCGACAATGACTGTGTTCCAGCTCACCTCATTTTTACTTGATAACTCAGCAAATAACTTAACAGCGCTATCCATTTTCTCACATTTGGCATATACATCAATGAGAGCATTTGAGACATAGACATCAAAATCAAAGCCAGCTTTGACCACAAGACCATGGAGTTGCTCACCTAAGCCAGAACACTTCCCGATGGCACATCCATTCAAAATACTGCTCAAAGTAAACTCGTTAGGGACAACAAAAGCTTCTCTCATTCGAATAAAAAGATCAACCGCCTCGTTGCAAAAACCGTTTTGACAAAACCGAGCAATCATAAAACTCCAAGGTATCACATCATTCTTTGGCATCTCATTGAACACTTTAAAAGCACCAGACATGTCTCCGATCTGAGTATACAACTGAAGCAGACCAACACCCACACGAGGATCCAACTCATAGCAAGTTTTTAGAATCCGTCCATGAACACCCTTGGCGAAATCAAACGCACCTAGCCCGATACTCGCCTTAAGAGCCGTATCAAAGGTGTAGTTGTTGGGCATGAAACTAGCCATCCCCATACAAGAAAGCAGCTGAAGAGAATCCTCGAAATACCCATTCTCTACATAGCAAGACACAATTCCAGCCCACACAACAATGTCTTTGCACAAAATCCCCTCAAAAACACTTCTTGCACTATGAACAGAACCACATACAGAGTAAGCATTGATAAGCGCAGCTCCAACAAAAGCATTGGAATCAAAACCAAGCTTAACGATAGGAGAATGCAACCACAAACAAATCTCAGCTTTATCCAAACTGACAAAGCACTTCAAGAAGGAGGTGAAGACGTGTGGGTTAAGCTCATGACCTTCTCGATGCAACCTGGAATACAAACCAACGGGATCTTCACACGCATGTCCTTGAACGAGAGTAACATACGAGACATTGTTTCTCTCAGGAATTTCGTCGAACAGCTTCAACGCATCTTTGTCAAATCCGGCTTTCACGTAAGCGTTTAATAGAATGTTTGTAGCGAAAAGATCCAAGCAGCTTCCTTTCTTTAATACATCGCAATGAATAGCCTTTGCTGAGATAGGATCGTTTCTCTGAATGCAGCGACGGAGCATTGAGCCGTAAGCATGAGAATCTAAGCCAGGGACTACCAAATCCGAATCCAAATCCAATGCCGACACGGCGGCTTGAACAGATAACCCACATCGTCGAATACGATTGCATTGGATCAATCTGTGACTCTCTGAAACATGGATTGCTCTACAGAACCTGATCATACGAACTGCGAAACTGAGGAGGGGAGAAGTGTCTAATCCGGTTAATTCAAAACCGGTTTATCCCAGCTGAATCGAATTCTGGACAAAACCGAATTGGTGTTTTTTTTAAGTCAATCAAAAACGTTAATGAGACATGGGCCGGCCCAAGAGACAAACGTGGCCCTAATACGATAACTAAACTGAAACTAGGGTTTCTCCAAGTCGTCACCTATAAAATGGAGCTTTGGTTTTGTTGGCCTTAGGGCATGATTACTAAGGGTTACTCATGAAATTACTTTAAATAAAAAAATAATAAAAAGAAGAGAGAGAAAAGAAATCAGGAGTAATCGATCCTTGCTGGAGGACTGGGGGAACCGTTTCTCAGAATTAAATAGAAATGTGTCACTTACTTATTGGTACACCTATTAAAAAATGAATATATATAATAATTTCTTTTTTTTTAATTTTCTGAGAAATTTTCATCCGTTTCTCGAGTAAAAATGGTCTTACAGACTCACAGAATCATTATCTAGTTAGGTCTTCTTCTTCATGCTTTTTCATTGATTCGTTTTTTCGTAGTTATGATTTCTCGATTCTAGGATTGCTAGCGTATGTGGTTAGGTTTTGTCTTTTTCTCTTTGAAGGAAAAACAAAAAAATGTTTTATGAAAATTGATTGAAGGAATCGGAGCAGATGATGAATATTTTGCATTACAACGTGCTCTCCGATTAACCATGCGGATTATATAAATCGAGCTTTTTAAAACTGATGCTCCGATTCTTCAATCTACTTTATTTTATTTTCTTATTTGTTTCTACAATTTTATCATGTTTTTGGTGATTAGCTCTCTCTCTCTCTCTCTCTCTCTGTTTTGCCGATTAAATTGTCTTCTAGCAATATCAAAATTTACAAGATATTCTGATATATGTACTTGTACAAATTAGTTAGCTCTGTATCGAATTACTTTAGCTGATGTGAATCTGATAGTTCAGTATTTGTTTGGTGATGATGAAGGTGTTTGAAGTTTCATTATGTCTGTGCTGATATATGAAGTTGATTCTATTCGTAATCATTATGGTTTCTTATTATTAATGAGATAAAGTTGTGATAGCCTCTTGGATTGATACGACCAAATGCTAATATACCCTTTAAAGCATATCCTTTATACCTTGATCGGATACTTTGATTGACTCAAGACAAACCTAACTTAATTGTTATATTCAACATTAACTTATTAATGATTATCAAGAAATTTGTGAAGTCAATACCAGACACTTAGATATTCATAATAGACCAACCAATATATTCAAACTAAATCATGAATTCAACAATAATAATTAACTCTCTTTGTTTGATCTAAAGTATTCGAACTCTTATTGTGTGGGGATCTATCGTTGCAAAAAAAAAACAAAAAAAAAAAATTGTGTGGGATCTACAAGCTAGAGTTTTGACCACGTACTCTTTAAAAAGTGTATGTAACCTTCGAGCTTTGACCCTGTATTTAAGTCAAATTTGCAACAAGTATATACGAAGCTAGATGGTCGTCAAAAATGATGACCTTAGTTTCAAATTATGTAGCTCACAAGTTCTCTGTAGGTTTTGAGCGTTCTGTTTATTTGTTGGTTCATTTTGCGTATTTACAATTTACTTAGTATGGACATAATGAATCCGAATTTAAACCCACATTGATTCAGTTTTGTTTTGTTTTTTTCTTTGTTTTTTTTTTGTTTTTTTGTCGTCTAAATTCTATATACTAGTTCACTATTAAAAACTTTCTGCTAGAGAGAGTCGATAAAAAACCGTCAAACTTACATGGGAAAAACAGAATTCGGGATCTTTTGCACTTTTCGCAAAATGATCAGCAAAGATGTTACCACTACGAGGATATATATAATAATCAACGAAGAGAATAAGTCTCTGGATTTTAGGTTTTGGCTTGGTCCATTTAGCTTCACTAAATTTTTGTTTTCTCATTTTAACTATGACAAATTTTGGTTTAGTTTACTAGAATACAAAAAAATCAGGTAAGTAAAATTCTAGAAGATGAATTCAGCTACTCGACCTCCATTACACTTATTTACAGTCGTTCTAATATCAAAAATGAAATACAAATGTATACAAAAGAAACACAAATATTTACAACACCCAAAAAATTGTAGAAAATACAGGGAAAAAAACATGTAACCAAAAAGTCGTATGCACAATATACCAGAAATTTGTTTCAATTGTAACGAGACATGATTTACAATTAGCGGTAAAGAGACATTAAATGGTATTTCGGTTTTGTTTCTTAAATCCGGACCAACCATGCCAATGTTAGTGGCTAGTGATGGATACTATTCAATGACAATAGTCATGGTCATATGAAAAGGCACACAAAGTAGGCTCAGTTTATCCCTTCTCTTCAGCATCTTGACAATTTACAGATTCCACCAAACTCTTAAGACTTAAGACTTCTGACGTGAAAAGACACATTAGTCGGCAAGACTTAGACTAGGTCGCATTAACTAAGGACTCACGTGTTTCTTAAACTCAAATCCATTATATTAATAAGGACAAAGCCGACCAGACCAACTAATATAATTAATTAAAGAAGCATGATGAGCACATTTCTTTTTAATACTCACGGAAGCTTCACGAGAAGCCGAAAGAGGCGTGTTCATTTTCTTACTAAAAGATTAAACAAAAGTAGTGACACGATATAGAATAGAGCTGCTTAATTAATAAGAAGTATTAAAAGACAATAAACACTTTAAAAAACAATATATAAGTATATAATCTTAGTAGTAGGTAAACGTAATCTCCTAAAAAACGTGTCGTGGAAACAGTATACGCAGAAGCTACGACGAAGCGAGGCCCATCAATTTCAAAGAGATTGGGAAAGAAGCCAAATGCAAAAGGAACATGAAAGTCTTGGAGAGTGGTGAAAGAGACAAATTTGGTCCATGTCCCAATCTAAAAAAGAGATCGTTTTTAGGCCGATGTTGGATGATAGTAAGGAGATGTCGATACTACTCTGAAAACACAAAAAGACGAAAAAAAGAGAAAGAAAATGTGAAACCGCGTTTTTTTTCTAGTAACTTATACGGTCCCAATATATAAAAACAAACAAACAAATGTTCAATTCTCTCCTCATTACCTCATGATCATTAATAATACGAATCATGTATTTTGAATAACTTGTCGGTGTAGCAAACACAAACAAAGAGTCGAAGTCAACGCGTTTTAAAAAAGTTCCTATATGACCTACGTATAATTATAAAGTACTATACTACTTATCTCCAATGTCTATCTACGTAGAGCTAGAAAGAAGCATGTGATTTGTTGAACAAACTAGAGGAATCTACAGTTTTGTGTGAGTAAAAAGAGACAGAACATGTAATCATTGATTTCCATGGGGTAATAATAAATAAAATTAAAAAAAAGGGTCGACACAGAGAAAAGGAGAAAAATAAAAACCTTGATGTAATAAGTAATCCTTGGATTGTTGGATAATAAATTACCTCTCCTTGCGCTTCTCTAGAAACCTTAGCAATGACTTTCTCCTTGCGATGGGAAGATCTGCATACACGCACAAAAATCAGTTTCAATATATCATCAGAAACTATAACATATGTTTATACGTATACCTCCATAACTATCTAAATACGAACTTTAAGGACTCTCTTTCAACATATTTTTTGTTTTGTTGTCTAACATCTAATTCAAAACTAATAAGCAAAGAAATCTTCCCTAATAACTAACAACAAAACATCTACATGCAACGATATCTCTGCAAGCATAGAACAGTACTCTTTAATTAATTAGCGTGATGACCCTTTGGTAAATTATTATTTTTTGTTATCACTAACCTCCTTCTAGATTCTGGCCAAAGAGCTTTGGTCTTAGAGTGGTCGGAGTAATTACCGAAAGATCAGTCTCCGTCGATGATTCGTCCTTCTTCGAGACCGCTGTGTCCTTAGCGACCTTCATAATCTCTTCAGCCTTGCTACGATTCACTTGGTACACGGATACGGTTCCATTGTAAAAAATAGTCATAGGTACGGTTCCAGAGACAGCTTCCGTACTTTGCCTAAAAGAATATTTTTCGAAATTTTGAATTTCAATTTTTTTGTTTTTTTTCCCTCATATATAGCGCCCAAAAAAAANGTTTTTACGTACCTGGCGAGAGACGCGTGGACCGGAGAAATCGGGATCTGAAGTTGATGTTCTCTTGGAGTAGACGGAACAGAAGGAGACTCAGTACCACCACCGCCGGAAGCTAACAAAGATTTTATTATCTCCGGATCAATCTTTGAAATCGCTCCTTGCATTTCTGCAAAAATTATTTAAATTGATTATTATTAAAAAAAAGTTTTACATAGAACCAAAAAAAAAAAAAAAAATTGGTTACTCTTCAGGAAAAAAAAAAAGAAACAAACCTCGGAAACTACGACGGCGATCGAGAAATTTCTGAAACCTAGGCTGTGGAGCTTTGTTGGTGGTTTGCTTCTTCTCGACTCCGAGGAAGTCAAGTTCAACGGTAGCTCCTCCTCTAGTCATCTTCTTTGATTTAAAATTCTTAAAAGATCCGAGACAGAGAGGGTGAGAGAGAGAGAGAGAGAGAGAGAGAGAGAGATAAATTGATGAATATGTTTGAGATGAAGAGAGAGAGGCGCGAGAGAGGAAGTTAATTAATAATGAAGATTCGGAATAAAAGGATTTGTTTTGATTTTTCATGTGATAGTATTTAAAAAGGAGTTTATGTTATGTTACCCGTCTTTTGATAGTAATAATAATAACGCACGAGGTTCATGCTTTCTCTTTCTTTTCGGCACAATTGGGGCTGGGCAAGTAGTAGTACTCATCCACTTTTTTTTTCTTCTTTTCTTTTTGTTTTTCTTTCTTTAATTTGTTTTTATTAGGCTCTCCCCCCTAACCTCCTCTTAATCTTTCATTAATTTAATGATTTAAAACACATGTTTGAATTGTTCATAGACCTTCTTACTGTAATGGCTATACGCAGAAAGAAGATATTTCTTTGTTGTTATTTTTACCCGGAAATAACGGAAGTCCAATGAACATAGTTAATTGTTTTAAAAATATTTTCATATGTGGTGACTGACTATCCAAACATGTTTTTTTTATTATGTTACTGTTTATCACATTGGGTTCCTTCTGACACTATACGTTTTTCTACTCCAGTCTTTTTTTATCTGTATACTTTTCTCCGAACATGTTCTTCTTTTCCATTTTCTTTTTATGTTTTTTTTATTTCCCTAATGAATTTTCTATTTTTAAAACCCAAGTAGTTTTACCTTATACTACTTACTAGTATACCAATTACCAAATCACATATTATATAGTCAGTCTTACTGAATTTTCAACAAATACACTTTCAACGTTACTGTTCAAGACTGTCTATTTAAAGTTTGATGGCCAAAGAGATAAATAAAAGAGAAAGAGTTAAGATGCATGTCGTTCACGTGTTGAGATGTAGTAGTTAATTGTCAATACATCATCACTAGGCAAAGCGCACTTACTTATTCAGAAAGTCTTCTTAGGGTTTTTTCGTTTTCATCTTCTCACGTTCACGTTCTTCTGATTTAACTCTAACCTCTGCCTCTCTCTCTCTCTCTATCCGAGTCAATACGTCTTCTTTATTCTTTTATTCCTTGTAAGTGAAGGCTTTTATTTATTTCAGTTATCTCACGTTTTCTCTGTGCTGAGCCGCGATTTTAATGTCGATGTATTTTTAAAACTGACTAATTTGCCCCTCTTATCTACCTACTGTACTTGCTAATCAATGTATTTTCAAATTATAAATTTTGTTCCGAAGAGAGTCTTTTAGGCCCAGTCTCTGTATATTGAAACTTTAAGCTTGGAAGGTTTTTTTGGGTTGGGTTCATTAGGTTTGACTTTGACAGTACTAATGGTAAGAGATTATGCTCTGTTTAGTTTTTTGTTTTTTCTGGGTCAACGGTTTGCATAGTTTATACAAGGCCCATTCTAACTAGAAAACCCAATTACAATCTTATTTTCTTCCTTCCTAATTTCATAGATTGAGAGGTTTGCCAAGTTTCGAATATATATATGCTTTTTGTTGGTTAACATATCCTGCTTGTTTACAAATTGTACATGAGTCTTTTTTTTTTTTTTTCCATTGTGTACTTAGATACGAAACTAGCAAGAAATAAAACAAAAATGTAAGGGATATAAATTTGCTAAACCCAAAAAAATGTAATATAAGTTTTATTAACAGATATTTTTTTTTTTCAAAGATAAAACGTAAATGTAAAAGCCCATAATTAGGTAAACAAAAGCCAAAACCAAAATAAAACCAAAACCTTTCAGTCAACTACAACTAGTGTCTTATGCTCATCTCTACATATAGCATCCTCCATGGCCTTCATCGGATTAATCTCTCCATCATTTTCCAAAAACAGTTTCAGCAAATTCTTGGAAAACCCACTAACCAAAGCCACTCCTTTCTTGTTTCCAGCCACTGGCGTAGCTCTCGAATCCCTCAAGTTCCAAAACACAATCTCCGGCACAGCTTCACCGTACCCGTTCTCCTTGTACTTGCTCACAATCACCTCATAATCCGTTTCCCACACATTGCTCGGATTAGACGGTACACTGTTCCGATAACTCGGCGGCCGCTTCGACGCTTCATCAAACTCCATATCACTGAACACAAACACCATCTTGATCATATCCTCAGGCTTCAGTTTCCTTTCTACAGCCACTCTCAGAATCAAGTCAAACACTTTCTGAAAATCAGTGTTCATATTCCATTGCATATTTCTCACGAACTGTGTTTTTGAAAACAGATCGTCTCCTCTCACCAAATGCATTTTAGGTTTCGTGCTGAAAGTTATAAGCTTTTCTTTCCATGGCTCTTCAGATAGCTCAGATACGAGCATACCAAGAGCGACGGAAACATCTAATGGGTCACCATGCATAGATGCCGAAACGTCACAGATTGCCATGCAGTTCTTCAAAGTACCTTTCTCTTTAAGATCATCCACCATTCGTTTCCACTGCAGCTCAGCGACTTGCCCACCGTCTCCGTCTTCTAAACTTCTGATTATCTCGTGAGGTAGCAGAGCACCGGCGGCCACAGTTGCTTTTCCCGACTTCACATCGTCAAGATACTGCTGGAACCTCTCTGCGCCGTGGTTCAAGAATATCTCCTTGTAAGACTTCATCGCCACTGACGCTACACGGTTGTACGGGAGAGACTCCCAGTCTTTTGCTCCCATGTACACTTCAGGAAGCTGCAGAGTCTTACGGAGAGGAACAAGAACTTGCTTCCTTAGCCGGTCACGGACTCTGTACGCGTAGTGAGAGTCTTCAACGCCTTCGTATTCAGGGAATGACTCACGAGGAAAGACCTTCCTAGCAATGCTCTCACAGAGAAGAGTTGCTTTGTCAAAAGAAGAATCAAGAGAGGGACACCACTTAGCCGCTAGAGAGATTTTGTTAGTCTCTCCGGATGTCAAAAACTCCATATCTTTCTTCAGGTGATCTGCGAATAGCTCCGAGACACGTTCGTGGAGAAACCTATAGTCAGGATCGTGAGAATATCTTGTGATTGCGTCCTTGCCCATTGAAGCCTTCGTCTTCTTCCTCTCCAAACTCGCTCTAGCCTTCTCCAGTTGGTTCCTCTTCTCTGCGTTCTTTATCCCTAGTTTTCTCGTCGCCTCCCGCTTCTTTTTACTACCATGGCGATCCCATTTGTGACCCTTTCCACAAGCACGACGATCACCATAAGAGGCTTTCGAGGATTGGAAAGCGAATCGAGCTCGAGATGCCTTGCCTTTGTTCTGGTACTGCGATTTCTTGATCTTACGGATTTCAGCTCCTCGTAGAATCCGGTAAAGAAGCTCCGGAAAATCTTTAAAGTAACCAAACTTAGAGAGAGACTCGAGGTTGCAAGCTAGGGTTTTGGGATGACGACCATGGAGCCACAACGCCGCCTTGTAAAACCCTTCCTTGTCGGATTTCCCGGTGCCACGGACTCCACGAAGGTTACATATAAGCTTGAGGGTGGTCAAGGCGTCGTGGTCCCAAGCCTTGTTAAGAAGGTTATCTATTGTTGACTTGTGCGTGGAGGGAACAACCTGGAAGAAGAAATCGAGGCAGGGGTTTCCTGAGGAGAGGTGCGTGGCGGAGTTATTCTCGGTGTGTAGCCCATCGGAGGTGTAGAGAAGTCGTTGACTCTGGTTGAGTTGAAGTTTGAGACCATCGCGTCCATGAATGGGTCGCTTGGGCCAGAAGCTCTCACGGGGTTTGGGACGAGGGAGCTGGGATCACGGATCTCTGGTGGACCAACCAAAAGAGGAGACATGGTTTCTTTAGAAGTGATGATGAAAAAAGCGATTTAGAATTTTAAAATGTATGTGAGTATTTGTGATGCTTAATCTTGTGTTACAAACCGACATGGGTTATTTCTGTATTACTAAGATATGAGTATATCATAAATCTCCATAGATGATATGTTACGAGGTTGTTTCCGTCTTTATGCAAAAAAAACTGATGCAGTGACTTGGGGATCACGTTCTTTCGAAACCGTTTTGACTATTATACATTAATTGCCAAAGTTGATTGGTCTAAGATCCGACTTTTCCATGGAGGCGAAGGAATCGACAATTATAAAGTCTTGATTTATGAAATTATAATATCTCTAGGACATTATAAAATAACAGGCCCGTCCACCACACTTTCTAAACTCTGAACAATGTACTTGTTCGAGTATTTTAAGGATTCAAACAGTAAACACTAAACAACGTGGAAGGGACAGTGCGAAACATAAATTTATCTAATAGGAATAAAAAAAACAAGAGAAAAATGTAAGATATGGATGGTGGTTGCCTACCATGTTAGCTGTGTACGAGTTCGCAGAAAGTACTAGCTTACATGTGATTGTAGACGTTGGTCAAGGTAATTTAGTATTGCAAAATATCAAGTGAGTTGCAGTCTAATGGCGTTTTCTGTGACCTTACAAAAATGGTGCTTCCTAAAACTTTACTAAAACAGTAAAACTCATAAACATCTCTCTGATGGGGAGTCAGATATCTAAAATTCAGTTCAAAGGTCGTCAATTAATCAATATGAAACTGCTATTACAAAAGAGATCAACATATAAGTGAACACCAACTCTATATCAACATACGAATCAGAGATATGAGACTCACAAAAGTCCAGCTCCGATACATAATTTACATATAACATAATAGAAAACATATGCAGGGGGAAGAAAAAGAAAAAAGACATAGAAACAAACATTAAGGAATATGCTTTTAGCCAGACACAGAGCTGTGTGCTGTTTGAAACTCCGAGACACTAGTGAGCAGATGATGCGTAGCCTTCTCGTAATTCACAAAACCCATGAACCAAAAGTCATGTCCGTCCACCGTCGTCACCTGAATATACTTCTCTGGAGGAGTCTCCTTCATCACAACCGGATTCACCGTAGCAACATTCCCCAACGGTACCACCACCTGCCACAAAACCCATATATACACCACCAAACAACATTCAAACTTTATCCCAAAATCTCCAATTTCACTTTTGTTTTTTTTTTCTTAAGTTAAAACAAAAAAACATTGACTTTACCCTGTAGTAGCTCCAAGCTCCTTGGCCAGAAGGTGCTGTGAAGAAGAGAGGACGGTCACTGCAGAAAGCTACACGAGCATTAGAGAGATAGATAGTTCCAGCAACAGGTCCTGTCGTCGTTGAGAGGTAACATGCGAAAGTTTTCTTCAGACTCTCGTTTGGCTCTGTTCCGAAGATCTGCCTGAAAAGTGACTCGAACCCTCCCTTTGTTATGGCTTTCGCCGTCAAATTAACCTTTCCCCACGCCGTTTCAGACATAGATGGTCCTGTCTTCACTGCAGACACAACAACACAACACCCACACACAAAAAAAAAAAACTCAAACTTGCTTGTTCCCAAAATGTTCCAATTAAGAAGAAATCAACAAAATTCGTCATCAAATTAAGTGGGAAGGAGACTTACGATTGTGCCAGAGGTTACGAGCGACGGTTTCAGCCTTGCGGCTCCAGGTATTGAACATTCCGATGACTGGCTCGAGAGGGTTGTTGTTAGTTTGGTGATGTTCGACAGGAGAGTAGATGACGTACGGTTGGTACTGAGTCTGATGGTTATCTCCGGCGACCCACGCTGCCGCTTGCTGGTTATCGGGGTGAGATACGGGAGCTGCCGGAGCTCCCATCACGTGAGTACCCCATTTCTTCTGATCCGGAGACGATGAAGAAGGTTGTTGTTGTTGTTGTTTTTGGTCTTCTGTTTCTAGAGTTTTGGGTTGTTCTTGATCAACGATCTGTGGCTGAGGCTGAGCCTGGTGAGTTTCTCCTTCTTTCGATCCTGTCATGTCTGAAATTTTCTGAATTGGTTTGATGATTCGAGAATCTTCTTCTTCTATTGAAATGGATTTTGGTTGGTTTTGTGTGTGGCTTAATTTGATAATTTTAATTTATAAGAGTGTATTTATACAAATAAAATAAAAAAAAATGTTTAAAACGCGGTTTAGGACGTGTGTGTGTGTAGTAGCCTTTGGGGTTAAGAGTTGGACTATTTTAGGATGTATTTGTTTATTCTATAGAAAACCTTAGCCAATAAGATAAAAACACGGTTTTATAAAATGTTTATTGATAAATAAATATAAGATTCTAAACACACACATAATAATTAAAATACTAGAAAGGTTGCGGTTGCCAACTTGCCATGTCATTCAATAATTACATTTTGTTAGAAATTGAATCTTCTTGTAATTACAGTTATGAAGAAGATCTAGAACAAGGTGATTGTGATTTTTGTGACATGGACTCTCTCCTATGTCGGCTAACAAACACGTTCTTCCTCCATATATATGACATGTTAGGCCTTTTGAGCCCATTACCAGTTTTTGTTCTAACTTAAAAAGGTCCATTAAGTGTGAGTAGGTCTTATCTTCTAGATTCAAAATTCGAGAAGAATCATAATGAGAATGAGAATCATTCAAATCAACAAATTAGGTAGGCGTGTGGAATCGAAATCCGATCGTCAGAGATTTGGAACTTTCCCTTTTTAATTGAAAAATCCTTCATCATCTTCTTCCGCGTGATTTCCCTGTAAATACTTTCCTCCTCGCTTGTGCGTTTGTGATATATATTTTTGCTTTTTCATTCATAAGATCGTTGTTGACCTTACAAAAAAAGAAAGGAAAGAAAATGGCGAAAGAGGGAACAACGGTGATCGGAGTTCCGTATTACGCGGGGCAGAATCCGTACCAGGCCGGGATTGTGCCGCCGAACGCTATCTACGGTGATCCGTTGGGTGCTCCGATCCAGCAAACGATTTATCGAGACACTCCTGCTCCTTTCAATTGCCTTTATTGCGGCAATACTGGTCTCACCAATCTCAGGTTAAACATTCATTCACCTAAATCATCCTGTGAATCTGCGATTGTCAATTTAAATGCGAGATTTACATATGCAGAGTAGTAGTATAGTTGTGGTTTTAAGTGTATTGAGATGTGGCATTTAGGGGTTGTTTGATCAAAGCCCTTTCTTCTCCTCATTTGGGGGTTTTTGGTTTCAGGATTGTCTCATTAGCTGTAGAATACGCCCATCTGTACTTTTATCAAAATTGAATTTACTCTGGTGGTGGTGAATATGGATTGCAAATTTGCTTTAAGCTGCTCATGAAGTTAATCTCTGCTTCACATTTTCTGATTTCTCAGAATTCGTGTTTAGGATAGCATTTTTAAGAGTATGTGACTGTACTATTCATTGTCACAACCTTTGATTTTATGTGCATTGATCCTTGTTTGTGATAATTTAGTTTTAATAATATTTTGGATTTGAAACAGATCAAAACCTGGTGTTGCTGCTGTTGTTGCTTGTATGATGCCGTTTATGCTTGGATTCTGTTTTCTCTGCCCTTCAATGGATTGTCTCTGGAACAAACAGCACCATTGCCCTCAGTGTGGGAACAAGGTAATTTTTATGTGTCTTCTTCTCCCCTGCAACTCTTGTTGTTCCATTTCTTTTTTTTTTTTCTTTTTTTCCTGTATTTAAAGATTGTTTATTTCATATGATTTATTTATTTGTTGACAGGTTGCTGACTTTGAGAAATCAGATCCTTGCCTTGTTATGGATCCGCCTATGTGGAAGCAACCGAGCTTTGCACTCCCTGCATGATAAGATGTCTCCTTTTATTGTTCTGATTAATATTTTGCTTGTGAAGTTGAGTGGGTTCTATTGCATGTACTGAAAATTAATCGAAGATCAAGAACAACCCTATATAGAATGTGTGAGAAGTGAAATGCATATTCTTCTGTATCGTTTCACTGATTCATGAACTGAACCGGCTATTGTCTTGACTCTTGTGCTTTCTTGGCTATGACAAGACTCTTACCTTAACGTAGAGATGATTCTCCTCGTTTTTAAAACCCCCAATGCCACAGTTAGGGATGGTGTGATGGGCCAGTCCAACCCAACGGCCCAGTATGAACCTGGCATATTATAGATCTACTCTGGTTCAAATAGATGAACCACGGGCCAGTCCATGGTTAACGTTAGATACTACATAGGAAAAATGACGGGTTCCTGGGGTTTACCAGACCATACGTGGTGGGTTTTGAGTCAGCTGGTGGGTCGTCCTGTGCAGGACAGGGCTGGTCCACAGGCTACTGGTCGGTAATAACTACCCTACAATCAGATTAGGCACACATATAGTAGCCTTACAACTGCCCCAAGTCGAAAGTCTGAAGCACTCCTTTGCCATGGGACCCAAAATTTCAACTCTGTGAAACGGGCACGTTAAGATCATCGTGTTTCCTCTCGTCTCCTTGGCTCTCTGACTCACTGAATCTTGTGGGCAACAATCTTGGCTACAAAGTACAAACGTATGAACAAGGCCAGAAAAAAATATATAATATGTAACTTCATAAGGCGTAAACACCATTTGTGAGAAGCTCGTGTGTGCCCACCATCAGCCCAAATATTACAATATAAACGGACCAGATTATGGGTTCTGTCAACATAACAGGATGAGCAAAATATATTATTATATTTAATTGTAGTTTACTTTTTTTTTTCTAAGATTTTCGTCTACCAACACAGAAAATTTTCTTGCTAAATTTTGAAGAATCATAAATTTGACTCTTTTGTTCTGTCTAGGTCTTACAATTGATTAAGGTAACATCAAGTCATGTAAATAAATCCTTCAGCAACTTGAATAAGTTTGATTTTTCTTTTTTCCATTTTGGAGTTTGATAGAATGGTGAATAGGGAGTTGCGTGCAAAGTTGGAAAGGCAGAGAATTTTTAGTGCAGTACAGGTGTGCAACTGTAGTTGTCACCAAGCATATGCCTTGTCTGCTGGTTTTAATTGTTCAAAGCTTCTAATCACAAAAGCCTCTTCTCTTTTGTTGGAATCTGGTAACAGTGAGAGTTGCCTCTTCAGCGTGTGAAGTGGCTTTGTTAGGTTATTTGGGACCATTTTTAGAAGTCTATGTCTATCTATAGCAAGAAGTTTTAAGGCTTTGATGAAGTTTTGGGATTAATTCTTCGCTATAAAAGTCTAATCATGCCTCAATAAAAGGTCAATTACGAGAGATACAATCTTGAATGGGGTCCATAGTTTTACAAAATTTTCAAGAGATGTGTTAGGATTTTGCTTAGAGATTGGAAAATAACAAGAGGACCACAAGAAAGGAAAGCTAAACATGTGATGTAAGTAAAACTGCTCCTATATCAAACCCATTTGTTATTTGTCATTATGTCTCAGAAAGCTGAAGCTGATCCTCAAGTCACTCCCTCACAAGGGGTTTTGCTTCTTCACACGCAACCTCTTACGCAAAATATCAAACACTATCTTTTTCGCATATTTTTATATCTATATTTTATTTAGCTAAGAGATTCTGGATCATACGGATTATAAGTGTTTTCGACTAGGGATCAACCGCATGCAATTTAGTTCTCTTTGTTATTAGTTGGTTTATGACTTGACCTTGCTTACCTACCTTACAACAGTTTTAACTAGTAGAATTACCAACTTCAAAGTTTTGTTTTTCTTAGCGTTTTGTATCCGACTGGTGATCAAAATAGACACTGGGGGTCTTAATAAGTAATTAATGGGTTTAGGTTTCTGTTGTCATCAGGAAATGAATATCGGGAAGAGTCACATCTCAAGTTTTGCTTAGAGTCTAGGCAACATGTCTTTGGGGACTGACGTCACCCTCTTCTTTAAGTGCTTTGTTTTGTAATAGGGCTTATGGGAACAGGCAAGAGCCGTAAAAAGAGATTCTGGCTCTTAAACCCAAATAAAACGAAATCGATGAATAATTTATAAATAGATTCTCTTACGATTGCGTTTATCTGAGTTTTTGCTTACCCAACTAGCTAGGTTCAATCTTGTTTTATGTAGTTTAATTATGGTGTGGTGGTTGGAAGAGAAAAAACAAAGAAGGAAGATTGGATTTCAAGAGATTTATATAGCTTTTTGATGAATGATGATGCACTTTCCCCACTTGGTAGTGTTTCTTCTAAAAATGTTCTTAATAATAAATCATCATCAGTTTAATTATGCCTTCTCACTTTTTTTTTCTCTCTCTGAGTTTTGTTTAGCTAATTACCGTAGATGAAATGGTAAAACCAGTTTTGGTTCAATATTTACTATACCTATTTTATATCATCAAGTCTGGATTTGGATTTTTTGGATCAAGTCTTATCGAATTGAGTTGACTAAGTTTCGGTACGTTAATTTTAATTTATGCCTAGTTTGGAGTTCGAGTTTAGGATTTGAGAGTTTTTTTTTTTTACATTTTTAAAAATATCTTCCGTTTTTTATTTATTTAATGTAATAGTTAAACATTACACTGATTTGGGATTCAATTCTAATTATTCAATAGTTGTAAAGATTTTAGATTTTGGATAGGAAACACAGGTTTTGATATCTTTCAAATCGACTATATATGCAGGCTTATATTTAGCGGTTTCAGCATCTATGCTTACGTTTGTGTATATGCATATTTAGCATTTGAGTATGTCTGGCACTACTAGCATTCACTTTTACGATTGACGTATGCAATACTATATAAGATACATGTCATTACGAACAATTGTTACTGTTTTTTCTTTTTGGTAATCAGAACAAGAAAATTCTGGATAGTTTCCCTAAGTTTAATTAAGACCAGTTTTGATAATACTTGTAATGGGCCTAAAAACGTATATCATCTCACCATATTTAAGAGCAACAATCCTCTATAGTTGACAGCCAATCGCACTAGAGTTAAATGAGTCGAGTAAATGGACTTGTAAAATATATATTCTCTTTTTTTTTTAGGTAGAAATAAAATATATATTTCTCTTGCAACTACTAAGTACTAACTAAAGATGTTTTCCTTTTTAGTCTAAAACAAGGGTTTAGTAAATCTAAGGTGAATGTGGTTGGTGGAAGTGACACATAACCATGCATTATAAGTAAAAATACAAAAAAATACAAAAAGCGTGTGGGTAATGGATGATTTGTGCAAGTGTGTGGGTCTCCCACGTCTTCCAAGTCGCAGCCCACTTGGAATTTTCTACAAATTTGAATCTCACGAAACCACAAGTCAGCATTATACGACTCTTTCCACCTTCTCTTCCTTCTTGATGTTCTCCTCTTTTCTTTTAATCATTTTTTTCATGATGTGTATTTCTATAGATGTTTTATTTTGAAAACGACAACGAAAGGGTAAATTTGAGATGCACTTTGCTTCTTGTCACCAAATATAACACCGGAGAGCGAAATTGTGATTTAGTCATTCTTTGTTAACTGACTAAATATAGTTAATGTGCAAATAAAGTATATATTTTATATAAGCATATATATACAATACACACATACACATGTCACAACCACGTTCGTCATTGTGACTGTGAACTAGGGGAAAGTAGAGTAGAAAGTCAATTCTCATTATCGGACTACTATATCCCCTATTGTATACTGTATCACTCTTTATCGTACCACTTATCTTTCTAATCATGTATATACATACACATACATATATATAAGCAAAATAAGTTCTCACCATCTAGAGTGTCAAATCATCAAATTTTTTATACAAATAAATAAGGTATAATTACATAATGAAAATTGAGTTAAATAACCACCAAAACTAAAAATTATTCAGTATTTAAGTGAATGTTTTTGTTTAAGTTTCGAAATAAGACAAGTAACTTAACAAAAATATGTCACTGTTGATTATCAGTTTTTTCCATCTTTATCTGAAGTTCGGAAGAAAAAAAATCATAACTTTACATGAAAATAGAATGATATTTTATCTCTAGAAAATAATAGGGCAACCTAATATTATGTTTTGCTAACTAATTAGACAATCTGTATTTGTTATGGTTGATAGAGTTTTAGATTATAGTTCAAAATGTTTATTAATACAAAAATTTGTGCTACGAGGCACTATTTTTTTTTTTTTTAATGTATATAATCAGAGTCAAAGAGAAACTTGTGGGAAAAACAGAACAAAACATTTGAACAAATCCACTATATCTAATGACTAATAGCAAGACTGCCGTACCAAGAATCGAAATGGATATTTTCTCTCTTTGGGTCGGGAAAAATATTCTTTATTTTTCCTTGTGGCATACGGAACATGAAAACAATCCTTAAAAGTATTAAAAGATGCTAATAAAGTTGTTACTTAATTTCACTCAATCGATTATCACCAAGTTGATTGGGATTGCTTGCAAGTGCAAGAAATCGCAACTATATGCCTCTACCACCACTAATATCGAATACGTATGAACTAGAAAGAAAGCAAATATAGGGCATCTATTGAGGTAACTTAGTCTTTTGATTTACTTCAGCTTACTTAGTTATTCAACACAAATCAAAATGCTTATACCGACTCTATTAATTTTTTTAACTTCATAGAAAATTTGTATAGGTTTTATAGTTACATACTTGCATGATATACTAAAATAAAAATGCAGAAGAATTTTTTTAATGTGTCAAGTTATAATATAACATCGATATTGTTTTGTGGATAATCTCAACAAAAAAATATATATTGATTAGGCTTTCGAAGGCATACAAATGTTAATGAAATTACGAGTTAATAATGTTATCTTACTTTAACGAAGTTGTCCAAATATTTAATTCGTAATTTTTCTTCGGTAGGTTTTGTGTCTCACTAGGACGAACACTTATCAGACCGTTACCTAACTTTTCAATTCAGTTGCGTAAGGCATAGTAATTCGATGGAGACGATAGTAACAGGTGCTGTTAAAATAGAATTCAGTAACTCACATAGAATGTTTTTTTTTCTTCAATTGGAGTAGGTTTGAAGATTGGAATGGAATCTTTTGAGAGAGAGAGAGAGAGAGAGAGAGAGAGATTTGATCCTCTTCGAATATATCATCCTTGGGGTATTTGGTTCTTATTTGTGATTCTTTCAAGCTCTATATGCGTGTTTCTTCTTTTTGCTCATAAACTAAGTTATATCTTTCCATTTACTTTTTAAATTTGAATCGATTCTTGCATAAATTTTCCTTGTAGTCCTTCCATGTTAGAATCCTATGACGACAGAGATGTGTTTTTTTCATTTCTTCATAAATATATATACAAAGATTATCCAATGTGCGAGTTTTATTCTTTACTAGTAAAACTATGAAGAAATGCTTTGAGAGAAAATTAAACTATTGAAAGGTTTTTTTTTTTTTTACACCAATTCCTCATAAATCACTTGTGCATGAAAACATATTTTGAGAGTAGTTTTACAATCTACAGACTATTAAATAGGAAAATAATCGATTGGTGAATAAGGAAATGCAGGTAGGAATTATTAACTATTTTCGTTTGTTTGTTTTTGTTTTCAACACGATTTTCGGTTGTTTAATTTTCCCAAATAGCACTTTCTCCATTATTTGTTAAAAAGATTAATTCAGTTTTTTGTTTTTGACAAATACATCCTTAAAAGAAATTAAAGAGACGTGATGCCTCACCATTCTCTTCGTCTATGTGCGAAATGTAAAGTGCTTAAAATATTAGATTTATTTGTATATTTCGTCGTTCATTTATTTCCCTATTTTTCTGCTACCACTCGTCAAAAAAAAACAAATTCTTCTTGTATTTATCTTCATTGTTTCATTTTACAAATACATCCGTTTGAGCTCAAAATGTTATCACTTAAATTACGCTCATATACATAATACATGGTTCTTTAGAAAAATATNCCCCCCCCCCCCCCCCCCAAAAAAAGTGACTTACAAGTTAGGGAAGATTAAATAATGTTAACTTGGCATTTATAGTGGGGACCTTATTTGAAATCAGATCTCATCATTGTGAAACATGAATAGTTTTTTTTCTTTTTCTTTTGACCACGATATAAATATGCTTTTTGAGTCTTTTCATTTGTTTTTAGGTTGTCTTTGAGTTTTTACAGGTTTTTTAGAATTTTGGCATGAAACGAGTAAAATGGAGTAATTTGGATCGTTTTAGAACATTTAACCGAAGGAAAAAAAATTTGGAGTCGGATCAGAGTGAGAGCATCGTTCGACACCCATGTTTATCCGACGAGAGAACAAGAAATTGGAAGTTTTACAATTCTGCCCAAAGTTTTCCAAAATTGTAACATAAGTCTCTCACGTGTTTTAGGACATATATATATATAGTTTTTGGGTTTTGTAAACCCTTAAGTTTTATTCTAGCAAATTATTTTCTAACAGCTTTTTGAGAGAGATATTGAGAGCTTTTGGGAGAGAAAGAGATTTGAACTGCTTCTTACTTTTTAATATCTATTGCTTATTATTCAGAAAAGATGTTTTGTTCCTCATTAAACATGTCTGAGTAATTTGCTTGTTAGGTTTAGGGTTTTTCACAGGGTTTTTATGATTTATTAGATCTGTAATTTTTAGGGTTCTTAACTTTTATGATCTTCATCCTTGGTTGTTCTTCACAATAATTCTTGATTGATCACCTAGAATTATTATCTTAGGAAAATTAATTGATATGAGAATATAATTGTTTTTCTGATTAAAACCATTGATGAACAAAATTACTTTTTACAAAGAGATTTGAATTAGTGATTTTGTGAACAATCTAAACCTGTTTTTTAAAGCTGATTTTTAACCTAGAATTTTACAAAGAGATTTAGATTTTCTGGTTTTAAATTTAGATAATAATTGCAATGAGAACTGAATTATTTTACCAAAGAGTTTAGAGTTCTAGATCTGATTTTAATTGTTTGAATCCTACTTAATTATTGATTTAATATTTTGTAATTTCTTGAGAAATTCCCTAGACCTAGCTTTTTGATCTTTTGAATTTACAACAATTTTATTTAATATTTTGCATTGCTTTTCTTTATTTAAATCAACTTGTTTAGCTTAATTATAAAACTCTATAATTTATTGTGTAGACTTGAGTCTTTGTACAATTCGACCCTTAAGTATTACAATAACCTGTTAATTTTAGAGAATAACTCTAGAGTTTAGAGAATAACTCTAGAGTTTAGAGAATAACTCTAGAGTTTAATTTGAGCATATCATCTTTAATAACATCTTATGTTTGAAATGTGTAAATTTTTATTATTGTGTTGTTTCCACCGAATAATTATGACCTTTTTGACATTAAAAGAGATAACTAATCATCACACTCTTATTACGTTTTCTGCACTTTTGACAAAAAGTTCACTCCTCTTTGACAGCCTCTCCGTGCCATTATAACCCTTTTTAGTTGTAATCCTCCATGCATATTTGTAATCATATACACACACACACAACTGCATAAATACAGCTAAATAAGTAAGTATAATAATGTACACATATTTTAATAAGTATTTTCACAGTCACGTGCAAAGAGGAAATAATAATTTCCTTTTTAGTAATTAATAATACGATACCTTTATATTAATAATAACAAGATTATTATCATTTTCTGGTTTGAATACTCTTTGATAATTCCGGCATGGGGTTATGTCATGTCATGGAGAGAAAACCCAAACGAACGTGTAGAACTAAGCTACTCCTTCTTTTTATTCAAAATAAAATAAACGATATTATTCCGTTTGTGGTAGCATCTCCAGATAAAGATTATACTCTAAATTTGTAGAATGACTTATAAACATATATTTATTGCAATAAGTGGACCGTTGGGAGAAAAGAACTGAATTTTTTTGCTATAGAATAAAAAGGTTAAACACTCTTTCTTGAAAAGGGTGGTTAATTAACTCAGATGAAATTGCAACTAGTTTCACGAAACATATTGAAATAAAAATACGAAACGAAAAAAAAGAGAGGACAAAGATTCATTTTCAAGTAAAAAACAAAACTTGGAATAAAAAAGGAAAGAAGAGTCGTATTAATATAAAATTATTATGAAACTTAATTATTTTAAAAAGGGATAGTCAACATTAAAAATTAAATTAAAGATTTCTTCTGAAACTATTGCAACTACTGGTCTCTTCATCGGAAGAAGAAGAAGAGAAGATCTCCGTCGTGACTCCACTTGAAGCATGGTCTGAAGAAGGAGAGCTAGGCATAAGGTTCAAATCTGTTGTCCTTTCTTTTCTCATGAAATCGAAGAAGATTGGTTTCGTTTTATCATCTGTTTGTTCTGTTCTTGTAATTATATCAATTTGGTCATTAGTGTTATTATTATTATATCTAAGATTCCGGCTATCTCCGTCGTCGTCGTCGTTCTTGTTACCGGCTCTTTTCTTCAAGAAGATACGGCAGAGAACCCAGTTCTGAGTTGGACCCATACAACTCTACAAAAAAAAAAGGAAGTAGAATAAAAAAATTTAGTGGTGGAGATTAAACCGGAATTTAAACCGGAAATTGAAAGAGTGAGAGAGAGAGAATACGTACCGGAGGAGAAGAAGAGAGACGGTATTCGTGCATGATCCAATCGGTTCTAGAGCCATGAGGTGGTTTGCCTTTGTAAAAAACAAGAGTTTTCTTCAAACCAACGATTTGATTTCCTCTAGAGGTCACAACCCGTTTATCAATACCGGTAGCTTTCCAATAACCAGACCCGGTTGCTCGGTTGGACCGGTTCCCATTTGGGTACTTGGCTTCTCTTGTGCTAAAAAAGTACCTCTCCTTGTCTAAATTACCTGTGATCATATAGTCTTGTGAGTCTTAAAGGTTCGAAACTCAAGATTGAAAAAAAAGAGAAGAAGATAAGAAAGAAAGCTAACCAGGTAAATCCCAAGGATCAGCTCTGCAAACATCAAACTCAGGGATGATAGAAGCTGGCAAAGGAGAAGAAGAAACTTTCCTCTTAAGGTACTGAACCACAAGCTCTTCATCAGTAGGATGAAATCTGAATCCAGGTGGCAATCTCAGAACACCATTCTTAACCAGTTTAACATTGTCCATTGTTCCAAACAAGGAGAGAGAGAAACAGAGAACAAGAATGAAGAATGAAGAAGAAAGAGAGTGCTGCGGTGTAGGAAGAGGGAAACAAGGAAGGTGTGGTTTTTATAAGGTAGAAGACGATACGAACAACTCCTTTTCTTTTTTTATTTATTTATTTATTTTTTTTTTTTTGGTTTGGCGTAAACCATACTCAATCTCCTTCTTCTTCTCTCTCTCCTTTTGACGCCATTTTCATAAATCTATCTTTTCTTCTTTTTGTTAAATATTTTTTTTCATTACGTATATTTTTATGTCTTCTCAATTATTATTTTTAGTCGGTATCTACCTCCTCTTCTTTTGTTCTTTTTTGATATGTAAAGTGTAAACTCTTCAAACATTTTTGTTTTCTTTTTTTTTTACCTTCAATAATTGTATATACAAATGAAAAAGACTACAGCAGCTCCGTTTCCTTTTTATATAAAAAAAAGAACGTTTTAAGAAACTATAGCTTAATCACACACTCAAGCAAAAAACAACGTGGAGGTTTATTTTATATAGTTTCACTACAAACCTTGGCCAACCTAAGTTGTCCATTCTCCAATTTGCTTTGAAGTATTAGTTTAGGATTTAGATCATTTTCTTTTGGGAGTATTTTATAGATCCAAGGGTATTATCGTCATTTACACGTAGTGGGAGTTTTGAGTTTGAGAGCCGGAGAAGTTTGCAAGTGAAAAGGCATGGTCCGTTGCGGACGTTCGCCGCTAAAGCGGTGATGCTGAGGTCAGCTTACGTCATGCTGACAGCCGGAAGCTCGCCCTCTGCCGTTTTGCATTGACATATATACCCCTTTTTTTAAGATTCCAATTTTAAAATTGAAAGTCCACATATATTTTGGTTTTGACATGGCTTCTCGAACCACGATTATGTTTTAAACTATGTTCAACACGTTACAGGCAACTCCAATATGATCCAAATATTTAATTACAATCATATAATATTCAAGAAAAGGGAAGAGAAGAGAAGAGGATAGTTACCGTTGGCATGCAGTTCACAAAATTTGGTTCTACTACGGTTATATTGTGAATTTTCAGTTTACAAGGGACCAAAAGTACATTTTTGTTTGAATTATTTTTGGAAACTTAAGACATCCAATTTTTTCTTTTTGTTGTAATGCTTTGTCGGGATTACATTGGAAAAAAAAAAAAAAACAACACTTAGTTTGATGCCATACGGTATTTTAGTGTTGATTTTTGTTGACGATACCACTTTAGTCCCATATATTTTTTCGTCACCTTCAATAGTGACGAGCGTAGGTTATTTGTTTTCCAATCTTCTGTCTTCGAGAGAAGAAGAGAGCTTGTCTATTTATCTTTCTTAGCTGATTTGGTATATATGGAAAAGTCGCAAATGACTAGGGTATATAAAAGCATTGGGAACAAATGGTATTATATAATGCAATTCGAAAATGCAAAGAGTGGCCATGGGAAACATGTTGGAATATGAACGAGAAGTCTATTTGAATATGACCCTAGAAACACCACCGCCGCTTGAAACAAAAAAAAATTAGGTCCATGGTGACTTCATGAGCTAGGATTGGTGTTCCCCGAAAACTCACAACATATTCACTGTTTGAGACTAAAAATGTAGCGACGATATCACTCACTCGGCATCATATATATTAATTACAATTTGTTGCAAGAGATAAATGGTCACACCAATCAACAAATTCGATACTTCTTTGATGGAGCCGACTGCTCTGACTTATCAAGTGTGATCAATAATAATACCCTGCAA